>NC_135221.1:24457380-24819669 GCF_052324685.1 Brachyhypopomus gauderio | reverse complement strand
GTTTTTAATTTTATATATATATATATTCCCTGCCCTTCTGTCTTTTCCCTTTTTATTCTTTCTCTCCCCCTTTTCTTGGTCCATCTAACCCCAATAATTATCACTTTGAATATTGTTATAATTTTTATAAATGTCATTTAAACTGTACATAAAAACAAAGTTGTCCTCCAAAGATGGGGGGGTGGAGGTGGGCCAAAAAAAAACTTAGTGTACAAGTTTAATGTTTAGTTTAATTAATCCATAATTCTTAACAACTTCATATAATGAAATTGAGAAACAAAGTGTGGTCCAAAAGTGTGTTTTACCAAGCTCCCCTCTTACCTTTCCCCAAACTATCCGTCATATAACATCTGTGTGTGTGAAAAAGAGTGCATGTGAGCGTGCACATATGAGTGTGTGAAAAAAAGAGTGCGTGTGTGAGCGTGCACGTATGTGAGCATGTGTGAAAAAAGAGTGCATGTGAGCGTGCACGTATGAGTGTGTGAAAAAGAGTTAGTGTGTGAGCGTGCACGTATGTGAGCGTGTGTGAAAAAAAGAGTGCGTGTGTGAGCGTGCACGTATATGTGAACGTGTGTGAAAAGAGTGCATGTGAACGTGCATGTATGAGTGTGTGTGAAAAAAGAGTGCATGTGTGAGCGTGCACGTATGAGTGTGTGAAAAAAGAGTGCATGTGAGCGTCCACGCACGAGTGTGTGTGAAAAAAGAGTGCATGTGAGCGTGCACGCACGAGTGTGTGTGAAAAAAGAGTGCATGTGAGCGTGCACGCACGAGTGTGTGTGAAAAGAGTGCATGTGAGCGTGCACGCACGAGTGTGTGTGAAAAAAGAGTGCATGTGAGCGTGCATGCACGAGTGTGTGTGAAAAAAGAGTGCATGTGAGCGTGCACGCACGAGTGTGTGTGAAAAAAGAGTGCATGTGTGAGCATGCGAGTGTGGAAAAAAAGTGTGAATGTGAAAAAAGTGCACGTGATTGTGCATGTGAGCATGCGTGTTTTTGAAAAAAATGTATAAAGTGCATGTGTGAGTTTGTGCGTGTGTAAAAAAAAGTGAGTGTGCATGTGATCTTGCGCATGAAAAAAGTGCGTGTTGTCTATTTGTTCAACGCTGAGAATCCTGGCATGATCAATGCACACTCTGCTTTACTTTGCTGTGGTCATTCGAGTTGGTTGTGTTTTTAATTTTTATATATATATTCCCTGCCCTTCTGTCTTTTCCCTTTTTATTCTTTCTCTCCCCCTCTTTTCTTGGTCCATCTAACCCCAATAATTATCACTTTGAATATTGTTATAATTTTTATAAATGTCATTTAAACTGTACATAAAAACAAAGTTGTCCTCCAAAGATGGGGGAGTGGAGGTGGGCCAAAAAAAAACTTAGTGTACAAGTGAAATGTTTAGTTTAATTAATCCATAATCCATAATTCTTAACAACTTCATATAATGAAATTGAGAAACAAAGTGTGGTCCAAAAGTGTGTTTTACCAAGCTCCCCTCTTACCTTTCCCCAAACTATCCGTCATATAACATTTGTGTGTGTGTAAAAAAGAGTGCATGTGAGCGTGCACATATGAGTGTGTGTGAAAAAAAGAGTGCGTGTGTGAGCGTGCACGTATGTGAGCGTGTGTGAAAAAAGAGTGCATGTGAGCGTGCACGTATGAGCGTGTGTGAAAAAAAGAGTGCATGTGTGAGCATGCACGTATGAGTGTGTGAAAAAAAAAGTGCGTGTGTGAAAAAAGAGGGCATGTGAGCGTGCACGTATGAGTGTGTGTGGAAAAAAGAGTGCATGTGTGAGCGTGCACGTATGAGTGTGTGAAAAAGAGTTAGTGTGTGAGCGTGCACGTATGTGAGCGTGTGTGAAAAAAAGAGTGCGTGTGTGAGCGTGCACGTATATGTGAACGTGTGTGTGTGCACGTATGAGCGTGTGTGAAAAAAGAGTGTGTGTGAGCGTGCACGTATGAGCGTGTGTGAAAAAAGAGTGTGTGTGTGAGCGTGCACGTATGAGTGTGTGAAAAAAGAGTGCATGTGAGTGTGCACGTATGAGTGTGTGAAAAAGAGTTAGTGTGTGAGCGTGCACGTATGTGAGCGTGTGTGAAAAAAAGAGTGCGTGTGTGAGCGTGCACGTATATGTGAACGTGTGTGAAAAGAGTGCATGTGAACGTGCATGTATGAGTGTGTGTGAAAAAAGAGTGCATGTGTGAGCGTGCACGTATGAGTGTGTGAAAAAAGAGTGCATGTGAGCGTGCACGCACGAGTGTGTGTGAAAAAAGAGTGCATGTGAGCGTGCACGCATGAGTGTGTGTGAAAAAAGAGTGCATGTGAGCGTGCACGCACGAGTGTGTGTGAAAAAAGAGTGCATGTGAGCGTGCACGCACGAGTGTGTGTGAAAAAAGAGTGCATGTGTGAGCGTGCACGTATGTGAGCGTGTGTGAAAAAAGAGTGCATGTGAGCGTGCACGTATGAGCGTGTGTGAAAAAAGAGTGCATGTGAGCGTGCACGCACGAGTGTGTGTGAAAAAAGAGTGCATGTGAGCGTGCACGCACGAGTGTGTGTGAAAAAAGAGTGCATGTGTGAGCATGCGAGTGTGGAAAAAAAGTGTGAATGTGAAAAAAGTGCACGTGATTGTGCATGTGAGCATGCGTGTTTTTGAAAAAAATGTATAAAGTGCATGTGTGAGTTTGTGCGTGTGTAAAAAAAAGTGAGTGTGCATGTGATCTTGCGCATGAAAAAAGTGCGTGTTGTCTATTTGTTCAACGCTGAGAATCCTGGCATGATCAATGCACACTCTGCTTTACTTTGCTGTGGTCATTCGAGTTGGTTGTGTTTTTAATTTTTATATATATATTCCCTGCCCTTCTGTCTTTTCCCTTTTTATTCTTTCTCTCCCCCTTTTCTTGGTCCATCTAACCCCAATAATTATCACTTTGAATATTGTTATAATTTTTATAAATGTCATTTAAACTGTACATAAAAACAAAGTTGTCTTCCAAAGATGGGGGGGTGGAGGTGGGCCAAAAAAAAACTTAGTGTACAAGTTTAATGTTTAGTTTAATTAATCCATAATTCTTAACAACTTCATATAATGAAATTGAGAAACAAAGTGTGGTCCAAAAGTGTGTTTTACCAAGCTCCCCTCTTACCTTTCCCCAAACTATCCGTCATATAACATCTGTGTGTGTGAAAAAGAGTGCATGTGAGCGTGCACATATGAGTGTGTGAAAAAAAGAGTGCGTGTGTGAGCGTGCACGTATGTGAGCGTGTGTGAAAAAAGAGTGCATGTGAGCGTGCACGTATGAGTGTGTGAAAAAGAGTTAGTGTGTGAGCGTGCACGTATGTGAGCGTGTGTGAAAAAAAGAGTTAGTGTGTGAGCGTGCACGTATGTGAGCGTGTGTGAAAAAAAGAGTGCGTGTGTGAGCGTGCCCGTATATGTGAACGTGTGTAAAAAAGAGTGCATGTGAGCGTGCACATATGAGTGTGTGTGAAAAAAAGAGTGCGTGTGTGAGCGTGCACGTATGTGAGCGTGTGTGAAAAAAGAGTGCATGTGAGCGTGCACGTATGAGCGTGTGTGAAAAAAGAGTGCATGTGAGCGTGCACGTATGAGTGTGTGTGGAAAAAAGAGTGCATGTGTGAGCATGCACGTATGAGTGTGTGAAAAAAAAGTGCGTGTGTGAAAAAAGAGGGCATGTGAGCGTGCACGTATGAGTGTGTGTGGAAAAAAGAGTGCATGTGTGAGCGTGCACGTATGAGTGTGTGAAAAAGAGTTAGTGTGTGAGCGTGCACGTATGTGAGCGTGTGTGAAAAAAAGAGTGCGTGTGTGAGCGTGCACGTATATGTGAACGTGTGTGTGTGCACGTATGAGCGTGTGTGAAAAAAGAGTGTGTGTGAGCGTGCACGTATGAGCGTGTGTGAAAAAAGAGTGTGTGTGTGAGCGTGCACGTATGAGTGTGTGAAAAAAGAGTGTGTGTGTGAGCGTGCACGTATGAGTGTGTGAAAAAAGTGCATGTGAGTGTGCACGTATGAGTGTGTGAAAAAGAGTTAGTGTGTGAGCGTGCACGTATGTGAGCGTGTGTGAAAAAAAGAGTGCGTGTGTGAGCGTGCACGTATATGTGAACGTGTGTGAAAAGAGTGCATGTGAACGTGCATGTATGAGTGTGTGTGAAAAAAGAGTGCATGTGTGAGCGTGCACGTATGAGTGTGTGAAAAAAGAGTGCATGTGAGCGTGCACGCACGAGTGTGTGTGAAAAAAGAGTGCATGTGAGCGTGCACGCACGAGTGTGTGTGAAAAAAGAGTGCATGTGAGCGTGCACGCACGAGTGTGTGTGAAAAAAGAGTGCATGTGAGCGTGCACGCACGAGTGTGTGTGAAAAAAGAGTGCATGTGAGCGTGCACGCACGAGTGTGTGTGAAAAAAGAGTGCATGTGTGAGCATGCGAGTGTGGAAAAAAAGTGTGAATGTGAAAAAAGTGCACGTGATTGTGCATGTGAGCATGCGTGTTTTTGAAAAAAATGTATAAAGTGCATGTGTGAGTTTGTGCGTGTGTAAAAAAAAGTGAGTGTGCATGTGATCTTGCGCATGAAAAAAGTGCGTGTTGTCTATTTGTTCAACGCTGAGAATCCTGGCATGATCAATGCACACTCTGCTTTACTTTGCTGTGGTCATTCGAGTTGGTTGTGTTTTTAATTTTATATATATATATATTCCCTGCCCTTCTGTCTTTTCCCTTTTTATTCTTTCTCTCCCCCTTTTCTTGGTCCATCTAACCCCAATAATTATCACTTTGAATATTGTTATAATTTTTATAAATGTCATTTAAACTGTACATAAAAACAAAGTTGTCCTCCAAAGATGGGGGGGTGGAGGTGGGCCAAAAAAAAACTTAGTGTACAAGTTTAATGTTTAGTTTAATTAATCCATAATTCTTAACAACTTCATATAATGAAATTGAGAAACAAAGTGTGGTCCAAAAGTGTGTTTTACCAAGCTCCCCTCTTACCTTTCCCCAAACTATCCGTCATATAACATCTGTGTGTGTGAAAAAGAGTGCATGTGAGCGTGCACATATGAGTGTGTGAAAAAAAGAGTGCGTGTGTGAGCGTGCACGTATGTGAGCATGTGTGAAAAAAGAGTGCATGTGAGCGTGCACGTATGAGTGTGTGAAAAAGAGTTAGTGTGTGAGCGTGCACGTATGTGAGCGTGTGTGAAAAAAAGAGTGCGTGTGTGAGCGTGCACGTATATGTGAACGTGTGTGAAAAGAGTGCATGTGAACGTGCATGTATGAGTGTGTGTGAAAAAAGAGTGCATGTGTGAGCGTGCACGTATGAGTGTGTGAAAAAAGAGTGCATGTGAGCGTGCACGCACGAGTGTGTGTGAAAAAAGAGTGCATGTGAGCGTGCACGCACGAGTGTGTGTGAAAAAAGAGTGCATGTGAGCGTGCACGCACGAGTGTGTGTGAAAAAAGAGTGCATGTGAGCGTGCACGCACGAGTGTGTGTGAAAAAAGAGTGCATGTGAGCGTGCATGCACGAGTGTGTGTGAAAAAAGAGTGCATGTGAGCGTGCACGCACGAGTGTGTGTGAAAAAAGAGTGCATGTGTGAGCATGCGAGTGTGGAAAAAAAGTGTGAATGTGAAAAAAGTGCACGTGATTGTGCATGTGAGCATGCGTGTTTTTGAAAAAAATGTATAAAGTGCATGTGTGAGTTTGTGCGTGTGTAAAAAAAAGTGAGTGTGCATGTGATCTTGCGCATGAAAAAAGTGCGTGTTGTCTATTTGTTCAACGCTGAGAATCCTGGCATGATCAATGCACACTCTGCTTTACTTTGCTGTGGTCATTCGAGTTGGTTGTGTTTTTAATTTTTATATATATATTCCCTGCCCTTCTGTCTTTTCCCTTTTTATTCTTTCTCTCCCCCTCTTTTCTTGGTCCATCTAACCCCAATAATTATCACTTTGAATATTGTTATAATTTTTATAAATGTCATTTAAACTGTACATAAAAACAAAGTTGTCCTCCAAAGATGGGGGGGTGGAGGTGGGCCAAAAAAAAACTTAGTGTACAAGTGAAATGTTTAGTTTAATTAATCCATAATCCATAATTCTTAACAACTTCATATAATGAAATTGAGAAACAAAGTGTGGTCCAAAAGTGTGTTTTACCAAGCTCCCCTCTTACCTTTCCCCAAACTATCCGTCATATAACATTTGTGTGTGTGTAAAAAAGAGTGCATGTGAGCATGCACATATGAGTGTGTGTGAAAAAAAGAGTGCGTGTGTGAGCGTGCACGTATGTGAGCGTGTGTGAAAAAAGAGTGCATGTGAGCGTGCACGTATGAGCGTGTGTGAAAAAAGAGTGCATGTGAGCGTGCACGTATGAGTGTGTGTGGAAAAAAGAGTGCATGTGTGAGCATGCACGTATGAGTGTGTGAAAAAAAAAGTGCGTGTGTGAAAAAAGAGGGCATGTGAGCGTGCACGTATGAGTGTGTGTGGAAAAAAGAGTGCATGTGTGAGCGTGCACGTATGAGTGTGTGAAAAAGAGTTAGTGTGTGAGCGTGCACGTATGTGAGCGTGTGTGAAAAAAAGAGTGCATGTGTGAGCGTGCACGTATATGTGAACGTGTGTGTGTGCACGTATGAGCGTGTGTGAAAAAAGAGTGTGTGTGAGCGTGCACGTATGAGCGTGTGTGAAAAAAGAGTGTGTGTGTGAGCGTGCACGTATGAGTGTGTGAAAAAAGAGTGTGTGTGTGAGCGTGCACGTATGAGTGTGTGAAAAAAGAGTGCATGTGAGTGTGCACGTATGAGTGTGTGAAAAAGAGTTAGTGTGTGAGCGTGCACGTATGTGAGCGTGTGTGAAAAAAAGAGTGCGTGTGTGAGCGTGCACGTATATGTGAACGTGTGTGAAAAGAGTGCATGTGAACGTGCATGTATGAGTGTGTGTGAAAAAAGAGTGCATGTGTGAGCGTGCACGTATGAGTGTGTGAAAAAAGAGTGCATGTGAGCGTGCACGCACGAGTGTGTGTGAAAAAAGAGTGCATGTGAGCGTGCACGCACGAGTGTGTGTGAAAAAAGAGTGCATGTGAGCGTGCACGCACGAGTGTGTGTGAAAAAAGAGTGCATGTGTGAGCATGCGAGTGTGGAAAAAAAGTGTGAATGTGAAAAAAGTGCACGTGATTGTGCATGTGAGCATGCGTGTTTTTGAAAAAAATGTATAAAGTGCATGTGTGAGTTTGTGCGTGTGTAAAAAAAAGTGAGTGTGCATGTGATCTTGCGCATGAAAAAAGTGCGTGTTGTCTATTTGTTCAACGCTGAGAATCCTGGCATGATCAATGCACACTCTGCTTTACTTTGCTGTGGTCATTCGAGTTGGTTGTGTTTTTAATTTTTATATATATATTCCCTGCCCTTCTGTCTTTTCCCTTTTTATTCTTTCTCTCCCCCTCTTTTCTTGGTCCATCTAACCCCAATAATTATCACTTTGAATATTGTTATAATTTTTATAAATGTCATTTAAACTGTACATAAAAACAAAGTTGTCCTCCAAAGATGGGGGGGTGGAGGTGGGCCAAAAAAAAACTTAGTGTACAAGTGAAATGTTTAGTTTAATTAATCCATAATCCATAATTCTTAACAACTTCATATAATGAAATTGAGAAACAAAGTGTGGTCCAAAAGTGTGTTTTACCAAGCTCCCCTCTTACCTTTCCCCAAACTATCCGTCATATAACATTTGTGTGTGTGTAAAAAAGAGTGCATGTGAGCGTGCACATATGAGTGTGTGTGAAAAAAAGAGTGCGTGTGTGAGCGTGCACGTATGTGAGCGTGTGTGAAAAAAGAGTGCATGTGAGCGTGCACGTATGAGCGTGTGTGAAAAAAGAGTGCATGTGAGCGTGCACGTATGAGTGTGTGTGGAAAAAAGAGTGCATGTGTGAGCATGCACGTATGAGTGTGTGAAAAAAAAAGTGCGTGTGTGAAAAAAGAGGGCATGTGAGCGTGCACGTATGAGTGTGTGTGGAAAAAAGAGTGCATGTGTGAGCGTGCACGTATGAGTGTGTGAAAAAGAGTTAGTGTGTGAGCGTGCACGTATGTGAGCGTGTGTGAAAAAAAGAGTGCATGTGTGAGCGTGCACGTATATGTGAACGTGTGTGTGTGCACGTATGAGCGTGTGTGAAAAAAGAGTGTGTGTGAGCGTGCACGTATGAGCGTGTGTGAAAAAAGAGTGTGTGTGTGAGCGTGCACGTATGAGTGTGTGAAAAAAGAGTGTGTGTGTGAGCGTGCACGTATGAGTGTGTGAAAAAAGAGTGCATGTGAGTGTGCACGTATGAGTGTGTGAAAAAGAGTTAGTGTGTGAGCGTGCACGTATGTGAGCGTGTGTGAAAAAAAGAGTGCGTGTGTGAGCGTGCACGTATATGTGAACGTGTGTGAAAAGAGTGCATGTGAACGTGCATGTATGAGTGTGTGTGAAAAAAGAGTGCATGTGTGAGCGTGCACGTATGAGTGTGTGAAAAAAGAGTGCATGTGAGCGTGCACGCACGAGTGTGTGTGAAAAAAGAGTGCATGTGAGCGTGCACGCACGAGTGTGTGTGAAAAAAGAGTGCATGTGAGCGTGCACGCACGAGTGTGTGTGAAAAAAGAGTGCATGTGAGCGTGCACGCACGAGTGTGTGTGAAAAAAGAGTGCATGTGAGCGTGCACGCACGAGTGTGTGTGAAAAAAGAGTGCATGTGTGAGCATGCGAGTGTGGAAAAAAAGTGTGAATGTGAAAAAAGTGCACGTGATTGTGCATGTGAGCATGCGTGTTTTTGAAAAAAATGTATAAAGTGCATGTGTGAGTTTGTGCGTGTGTAAAAAAAAGTGAGTGTGCATGTGATCTTGCGCATGAAAAAAGTGCGTGTTGTCTATTTGTTCAACGCTGAGAATCCTGGCATGATCAATGCACACTCTGCTTTACTTTGCTGTGGTCATTCGAGTTGGTTGTGTTTTTAATTTTTATATATATATTCCCTGCCCTTCTGTCTTTTCCCTTTTTATTCTTTCTCTCCCCCTTTTCTTGGTCCATCTAACCCCAATAATTATCACTTTGAATATTGTTATAATTTTTATAAATGTCATTTAAACTGTACATAAAAACAAAGTTGTCTTCCAAAGATGGGGGGGTGGAGGTGGGCCAAAAAAAAACTTAGTGTACAAGTTTAATGTTTAGTTTAATTAATCCATAATTCTTAACAACTTCATATAATGAAATTGAGAAACAAAGTGTGGTCCAAAAGTGTGTTTTACCAAGCTCCCCTCTTACCTTTCCCCAAACTATCCGTCATATAACATATGTGTGTGTGAAAAAGAGTGCATGTGAGCGTGCACATATGAGTGTGTGAAAAAAAGAGTGCGTGTGTGAGCGTGCACGTATGTGAGCGTGTGTGAAAAAAGAGTGCATGTGAGCGTGCACGTATGAGTGTGTGAAAAAGAGTTAGTGTGTGAGCGTGCACGTATGTGAGCGTGTGTGAAAAAAAGAGTGCGTGTGTGAGCGTGCACGTATATGTGAACGTGTGTAAAAAAGAGTGCATGTGAGCGTGCACATATGAGTGTGTGTGAAAAAAAGAGTGCGTGTGTGAGCGTGCACGTATGTGAGCGTGTGTGAAAAAAGAGTGCATGTGAGCGTGCACGTATGAGCGTGTGTGAAAAAAGAGTGCATGTGAGCGTGCACGTATGAGTGTGTGTGGAAAAAAGAGTGCATGTGTGAGCATGCACGTATGAGTGTGTGAAAAAAAAGTGCGTGTGTGAAAAAAGAGGGCATGTGAGCGTGCACGTATGAGTGTGTGAAAAAGAGTTAGTGTGTGAGCGTGCACGTATGTGAGCGTGTGTGAAAAAAAGAGTGCGTGTGTGAGCGTGCACGTATATGTGAACGTGTGTAAAAAAGAGTGCATGTGAGCGTGCACGTATGAGTGTGTGTGGAAAAAAGAGTGCATGTGTGAGCGTGCACGTATGAGTGTGTGAAAAAGAGTTAGTGTGTGAGCGTGCACGTATGTGAGCGTGTGTGAAAAAAAGAGTGCGTGTGTGAGCGTGCACGTATATGTGAACGTGTGTGTGTGCACGTATGAGCGTGTGTGAAAAAAGAGTGTGTGTGAGCGTGCACGTATGAGCGTGTGTGAAAAAAGAGTGTGTGTGTGAGCGTGCACGTATGAGTGTGTGAAAAAAGAGTGTGTGTGTGAGCGTGCACGTATATGTGAACGTGTGTAAAAAAGAGTGCATGTGAGCGTGCACGTATGAGTGTGTGTGGAAAAAAGAGTGCATGTGTGAGCGTGCACGTATGAGTGTGTGAAAAAGAGTTAGTGTGTGAGCGTGCACGTATGTGAGCGTGTGTGAAAAAAAGAGTGCGTGTGTGAGCGTGCACGTATATGTGAACGTGTGTGTGTGCACGTATGAGCGTGTGTGAAAAAAGAGTGTGTGTGAGCGTGCACGTATGAGCGTGTGTGAAAAAAGAGTGTGTGTGTGAGCGTGCACGTATGAGTGTGTGAAAAAAGAGTGTGTGTGTGAGCGTGCACGTATGAGTGTGTGAAAAAAGAGTGCATGTGAGTGTGCACGTATGAGTGTGTGAAAAAGAGTTAGTGTGTGAGCGTGCACGTATGTGAGCGTGTGTGAAAAAAAGAGTGCGTGTGTGAGCGTGCACATATATGTGAACGTGTGTGAAAAGAGTGCATGTGAACGTGCATGTATGAGTGTGTGTGAAAAAAGAGTGCATGTGTGAGCGTGCACGTATGAGTGTGTGAAAAAAGAGTGCATGTGAGCGTGCACGCACGAGTGTGTGTGAAAAAAGAGTGCATGTGAGCGTGCACGCACGAGTGTGTGTGAAAAAAGAGTGCATGTGAGCGTGCACGCACGAGTGTGTGTGAAAAAAGAGTGCATGTGAGCGTGCACGCACGAGTGTGTGTGAAAAAAGAGTGCATGTGAGCGTGCACGCACGAGTGTGTGTGAAAAAAGAGTGCATGTGTGAGCATGCGAGTGTGGAAAAAAAGTGTGAATGTGAAAAAAGTGCACGTGATTGTGCATGTGAGCATGCGTGTTTTTGAAAAAAATGTATAAAGTGCATGTGTGAGTTTGTGCGTGTGTAAAAAAAAGTGAGTGTGCATGTGATCTTGCGCATGAAAAAAGTGCGTGTTGTCTATTTGTTCAACGCTGAGAATCCTGGCATGATCAATGCACACTCTGCTTTACTTTGCTGTGGTCATTCGAGTTGGTTGTGTTTTTAATTTTATATATATATATATTCCCTGCCCTTCTGTCTTTTCCCTTTTTATTCTTTCTCTCCCCCTTTTCTTGGTCCATCTAACCCCAATAATTATCACTTTATTATCACAAAGAGTGCATGTGAACGTGCATGTATGAGTGTGTGTGAAAAAAGAGTGCATGTGTGAGCGTGCACGTATGAGTGTGTGAAAAAAGAGTGCATGTGAGCGTGCACGCACGAGTGTGTGTGAAAAAAGAGTGCATGTGAGCGTGCACGCACGAGTGTGTGTGAAAAAAGAGTGCATGTGTGAGCATGCGAGTGTGGAAAAAAAGTGTGAATGTGAAAAAAGTGCACGTGATTGTGCATGTGAGCATGCGTGTTTTTGAAAAAAATGTATAAAGTGCATGTGTGAGTTTGTGCGTGTGTAAAAAAAAGTGAGTGTGCATGTGATCTTGCGCATGAAAAAAGTGCGTGTTGTCTATTTGTTCAACGCTGAGAATCCTGGCATGATCAATGCACACTCTGCTTTACTTTGCTGTGGTCATTCGAGTTGGTTGTGTTTTTAATTTTATATATATATATATTCCCTGCCCTTCTGTCTTTTCCCTTTTTATTCTTTCTCTCCCCCTTTTCTTGGTCCATCTAACCCCAATAATTATCACTTTGAATATTGTTATAATTTTTATAAATGTCATTTAAACTGTACATAAAAACAAAGTTGTCCTCCAAAGATGGGGGGGTGGAGGTGGGCCAAAAAAAAACTTAGTGTACAAGTTTAATGTTTAGTTTAATTAATCCATAATTCTTAACAACTTCATATAATGAAATTGAGAAACAAAGTGTGGTCCAAAAGTGTGTTTTACCAAGCTCCCCTCTTACCTTTCCCCAAACTATCCGTCATATAACATCTGTGTGTGTGAAAAAGAGTGCATGTGAGCGTGCACATATGAGTGTGTGAAAAAAAGAGTGCGTGTGTGAGCGTGCACGTATGTGAGCATGTGTGAAAAAAAGAGTGCGTGTGTGAGCGTGCACGTATGTGAGCATGTGTGAAAAAAGAGTGCATGTGAGCGTGCACGTATGAGTGTGTGAAAAAGAGTTAGTGTGTGAGCGTGCACGTATGTGAGCGTGTGTGAAAAAAAGAGTGCGTGTGTGAGCGTGCACGTATATGTGAACGTGTGTGAAAAGAGTGCATGTGAACGTGCATGTATGAGTGTGTGTGAAAAAAGAGTGCATGTGTGAGCGTGCACGTATGAGTGTGTGAAAAAAGAGTGCATGTGAGCGTGCACGCACGAGTGTGTGTGAAAAAAGAGTGCATGTGAGCGTGCACGCACGAGTGTGTGTGAAAAAAGAGTGCATGTGAGCGTGCACGCACGAGTGTGTGTGAAAAAAGAGTGCATGTGTGAGCATGCGAGTGTGGAAAAAAAGTGTGAATGTGAAAAAAGTGCACGTGATTGTGCATGTGAGCATGCGTGTTTTTGAAAAAAATGTATAAAGTGCATGTGTGAGTTTGTGCGTGTGTAAAAAAAAGTGAGTGTGCATGTGATCTTGCGCATGAAAAAAGTGCGTGTTGTCTATTTGTTCAACGCTGAGAATCCTGGCATGATCAATGCACACTCTGCTTTACTTTGCTGTGGTCATTCGAGTTGGTTGTGTTTTTAATTTTTATATATATATTCCCTGCCCTTCTGTCTTTTCCCTTTTTATTCTTTCTCTCCCCCTTTTCTTGGTCCATCTAACCCCAATAATTATCACTTTGAATATTGTTATAATTTTTATAAATGTCATTTAAACTGTACATAAAAACAAAGTTGTCTTCCAAAGATGGGGGGGTGGAGGTGGGCCAAAAAAAAACTTAGTGTACAAGTTTAATGTTTAGTTTAATTAATCCATAATTCTTAACAACTTCATATAATGAAATTGAGAAACAAAGTGTGGTCCAAAAGTGTGTTTTACCAAGCTCCCCTCTTACCTTTCCCCAAACTATCCGTCATATAACATATGTGTGTGTGAAAAAGAGTGCATGTGAGCGTGCACATATGAGTGTGTGAAAAAAAGAGTGCGTGTGTGAGCGTGCACGTATGTGAGCGTGTGTGAAAAAAGAGTGCATGTGAGCGTGCACGTATGAGTGTGTGAAAAAGAGTTAGTGTGTGAGCGTGCACGTATGTGAGCGTGTGTGAAAAAAAGAGTGCGTGTGTGAGCGTGCACGTATATGTGAACGTGTGTAAAAAAGAGTGCATGTGAGCGTGCACATATGAGTGTGTGTGAAAAAAAGAGTGCGTGTGTGAGCGTGCACGTATGTGAGCGTGTGTGAAAAAAGAGTGCATGTGAGCGTGCACGTATGAGCGTGTGTGAAAAAAGAGTGCATGTGAGCGTGCACGTATGAGTGTGTGTGGAAAAAAGAGTGCATGTGTGAGCATGCACGTATGAGTGTGTGAAAAAAAAGTGCGTGTGTGAAAAAAGAGGGCATGTGAGCGTGCACGTATGAGTGTGTGTGGAAAAAAGAGTGCATGTGTGAGCGTGCACGTATGAGTGTGTGAAAAAGAGTTAGTGTGTGAGCGTGCACGTATGTGAGCGTGTGTGAAAAAAAGAGTGCGTGTGTGAGCGTGCACGTATATGTGAACGTGTGTGTGTGCACGTATGAGCGTGTGTGAAAAAAGAGTGTGTGTGAGCGTGCACGTATGAGCGTGTGTGAAAAAAGAGTGTGTGTGTGAGCGTGCACGTATGAGTGTGTGAAAAAAGAGTGTGTGTGTGAGCGTGCACGTATGAGTGTGTGAAAAAAGAGTGCATGTGAGTGTGCACGTATGAGTGTGTGAAAAAGAGTTAGTGTGTGAGCGTGCACGTATGTGAGCGTGTGTGAAAAAAAGAGTGCGTGTGTGAGCGTGCACGTATATGTGAACGTGTGTGAAAAGAGTGCATGTGAACGTGCATGTATGAGTGTGTGTGAAAAAAGAGTGCATGTGTGAGCGTGCACGTATGAGTGTGTGAAAAAAGAGTGCATGTGAGCGTGCACGCACGAGTGTGTGTGAAAAAAGAGTGCATGTGAGCGTGCACGCACGAGTGTGTGTGAAAAAAGAGTGCATGTGAGCGTGCACGCACGAGTGTGTGTGAAAAAAGAGTGCATGTGAGCGTGCACGCACGAGTGTGTGTGAAAAAAGAGTGCATGTGTGAGCATGCGAGTGTGGAAAAAAAGTGTGAATGTGAAAAAAGTGCACGTGATTGTGCATGTGAGCATGCGTGTTTTTGAAAAAAATGTATAAAGTGCATGTGTGAGTTTGTGCGTGTGTAAAAAAAAGTGAGTGTGCATGTGATCTTGCGCATGAAAAAAGTGCGTGTTGTCTATTTGTTCAACGCTGAGAATCCTGGCATGATCAATGCACACTCTGCTTTACTTTGCTGTGGTCATTCGAGTTGGTTGTGTTTTTAATTTTATATATATATATATTCCCTGCCCTTCTGTCTTTTCCCTTTTTATTCTTTCTCTCCCCCTTTTCTTGGTCCATCTAACCCCAATAATTATCACTTTGAATATTGTTATATTTTTTATAAATGTCATTTAAACTGTACATAAAAACAAAGTTGTCCTCCAAAGATGGGGGGGTGGAGGTGGGCCAAAAAAAAACTTAGTGTACAAGTTTAATGTTTAGTTTAATTAATCCATAATTCTTAACAACTTCATATAATGAAATTGAGAAACAAAGTGTGGTCCAAAAGTGTGTTTTACCAAGCTCCCCTCTTACCTTTCCCCAAACTATCCGTCATATAACATCTGTGTGTGTGAAAAAGAGTGCATGTGAGCGTGCACATATGAGTGTGTGAAAAAAAGAGTGCGTGTGTGAGCGTGCACGTATGTGAGCATGTGTGAAAAAAAGAGTGCGTGTGTGAGCGTGCACGTATGTGAGCATGTGTGAAAAAAGAGTGCATGTGAGCGTGCACGTATGAGTGTGTGAAAAAGAGTTAGTGTGTGAGCGTGCACGTATGTGAGCGTGTGTGAAAAAAAGAGTGCGTGTGTGAGCGTGCACGTATATGTGAACGTGTGTGAAAAGAGTGCATGTGAACGTGCATGTATGAGTGTGTGTGAAAAAAGAGTGCATGTGTGAGCGTGCACGTATGAGTGTGTGAAAAAAGAGTGCATGTGAGCGTGCACGCACGAGTGTGTGTGAAAAAAGAGTGCATGTGAGCGTGCACGCACGAGTGTGTGTGAAAAAAGAGTGCATGTGAGCGTGCACGCACGAGTGTGTGTGAAAAAAGAGTGCATGTGTGAGCATGCGAGTGTGGAAAAAAAGTGTGAATGTGAAAAAAGTGCACGTGATTGTGCATGTGAGCATGCGTGTTTTTGAAAAAAATGTATAAAGTGCATGTGTGAGTTTGTGCGTGTGTAAAAAAAAGTGAGTGTGCATGTGATCTTGCGCATGAAAAAAGTGCGTGTTGTCTATTTGTTCAACGCTGAGAATCCTGGCATGATCAATGCACACTCTGCTTTACTTTGCTGTGGTCATTCGAGTTGGTTGTGTTTTTAATTTTTATATATATATTCCCTGCCCTTCTGTCTTTTCCCTTTTTATTCTTTCTCTCCCCCTTTTCTTGGTCCATCTAACCCCAATAATTATCACTTTGAATATTGTTATAATTTTTATAAATGTCATTTAAACTGTACATAAAAACAAAGTTGTCTTCCAAAGATGGGGGGGTGGAGGTGGGCCAAAAAAAAACTTAGTGTACAAGTTTAATGTTTAGTTTAATTAATCCATAATTCTTAACAACTTCATATAATGAAATTGAGAAACAAAGTGTGGTCCAAAAGTGTGTTTTACCAAGCTCCCCTCTTACCTTTCCCCAAACTATCCGTCATATAACATATGTGTGTGTGAAAAAGAGTGCATGTGAGCGTGCACATATGAGTGTGTGAAAAAAAGAGTGCGTGTGTGAGCGTGCACGTATGTGAGCGTGTGTGAAAAAAGAGTGCATGTGAGCGTGCACGTATGAGTGTGTGAAAAAGAGTTAGTGTGTGAGCGTGCACGTATGTGAGCGTGTGTGAAAAAAAGAGTGCGTGTGTGAGCGTGCACGTATATGTGAACGTGTGTAAAAAAGAGTGCATGTGAGCGTGCACATATGAGTGTGTGTGAAAAAAAGAGTGCGTGTGTGAGCGTGCACGTATGTGAGCGTGTGTGAAAAAAGAGTGCATGTGAGCGTGCACGTATGAGCGTGTGTGAAAAAAGAGTGCATGTGAGCGTGCACGTATGAGTGTGTGTGGAAAAAAGAGTGCATGTGTGAGCATGCACGTATGAGTGTGTGAAAAAAAAGTGCGTGTGTGAAAAAAGAGGGCATGTGAGCGTGCACGTATGAGTGTGTGTGGAAAAAAGAGTGCATGTGTGAGCGTGCACGTATGAGTGTGTGAAAAAGAGTTAGTGTGTGAGCGTGCACGTATGTGAGCGTGTGTGAAAAAAAGAGTGCGTGTGTGAGCGTGCACGTATATGTGAACGTGTGTGTGTGCACGTATGAGCGTGTGTGAAAAAAGAGTGTGTGTGAGCGTGCACGTATGAGCGTGTGTGAAAAAAGAGTGTGTGTGTGAGCGTGCACGTATGAGTGTGTGAAAAAAGAGTGTGTGTGTGAGCGTGCACGTATGAGTGTGTGAAAAAAGAGTGCATGTGAGTGTGCACGTATGAGTGTGTGAAAAAGAGTTAGTGTGTGAGCGTGCACGTATGTGAGCGTGTGTGAAAAAAAGAGTGCGTGTGTGAGCGTGCACGTATATGTGAACGTGTGTGAAAAGAGTGCATGTGAACGTGCATGTATGAGTGTGTGTGAAAAAAGAGTGCATGTGTGAGCGTGCACGTATGAGTGTGTGAAAAAAGAGTGCATGTGAGCGTGCACGCACGAGTGTGTGTGAAAAAAGAGTGCATGTGAGCGTGCACGCACGAGTGTGTGTGAAAAAAGAGTGCATGTGAGCGTGCACGCACGAGTGTGTGTGAAAAAAGAGTGCATGTGAGCGTGCACGCACGAGTGTGTGTGAAAAAAGAGTGCATGTGTGAGCATGCGAGTGTGGAAAAAAAGTGTGAATGTGAAAAAAGTGCACGTGATTGTGCATGTGAGCATGCGTGTTTTTGAAAAAAATGTATAAAGTGCATGTGTGAGTTTGTGCGTGTGTAAAAAAAAGTGAGTGTGCATGTGATCTTGCGCATGAAAAAAGTGCGTGTTGTCTATTTGTTCAACGCTGAGAATCCTGGCATGATCAATGCACACTCTGCTTTACTTTGCTGTGGTCATTCGAGTTGGTTGTGTTTTTAATTTTATATATATATATATTCCCTGCCCTTCTGTCTTTTCCCTTTTTATTCTTTCTCTCCCCCTTTTCTTGGTCCATCTAACCCCAATAATTATCACTTTATTATCACAAAGAGTGCATGTGAACGTGCATGTATGAGTGTGTGTGAAAAAAGAGTGCATGTGTGAGCGTGCACGTATGAGTGTGTGAAAAAAGAGTGCATGTGAGCGTGCACGCACGAGTGTGTGTGAAAAAAGAGTGCATGTGAGCGTGCACGCACGAGTGTGTGTGAAAAAAGAGTGCATGTGTGAGCATGCGAGTGTGGAAAAAAAGTGTGAATGTGAAAAAAGTGCACGTGATTGTGCATGTGAGCATGCGTGTTTTTGAAAAAAATGTATAAAGTGCATGTGTGAGTTTGTGCGTGTGTAAAAAAAAGTGAGTGTGCATGTGATCTTGCGCATGAAAAAAGTGCGTGTTGTCTATTTGTTCAACGCTGAGAATCCTGGCATGATCAATGCACACTCTGCTTTACTTTGCTGTGGTCATTCGAGTTGGTTGTGTTTTTAATTTTATATATATATATATTCCCTGCCCTTCTGTCTTTTCCCTTTTTATTCTTTCTCTCCCCCTTTTCTTGGTCCATCTAACCCCAATAATTATCACTTTGAATATTGTTATAATTTTTATAAATGTCATTTAAACTGTACATAAAAACAAAGTTGTCCTCCAAAGATGGGGGGGTGGAGGTGGGCCAAAAAAAAACTTAGTGTACAAGTTTAATGTTTAGTTTAATTAATCCATAATTCTTAACAACTTCATATAATGAAATTGAGAAACAAAGTGTGGTCCAAAAGTGTGTTTTACCAAGCTCCCCTCTTACCTTTCCCCAAACTATCCGTCATATAACATCTGTGTGTGTGAAAAAGAGTGCATGTGAGCGTGCACATATGAGTGTGTGAAAAAAAGAGTGCGTGTGTGAGCGTGCACGTATGTGAGCATGTGTGAAAAAAAGAGTGCGTGTGTGAGCGTGCACGTATGTGAGCATGTGTGAAAAAAGAGTGCATGTGAGCGTGCACGTATGAGTGTGTGAAAAAGAGTTAGTGTGTGAGCGTGCACGTATGTGAGCGTGTGTGAAAAAAAGAGTGCGTGTGTGAGCGTGCACGTATATGTGAACGTGTGTGAAAAGAGTGCATGTGAACGTGCATGTATGAGTGTGTGTGAAAAAAGAGTGCATGTGTGAGCGTGCACGTATGAGTGTGTGAAAAAAGAGTGCATGTGAGCGTGCACGCACGAGTGTGTGTGAAAAAAGAGTGCATGTGAGCGTGCACGCACGAGTGTGTGTGAAAAAAGAGTGCATGTGAGCGTGCACGCACGAGTGTGTGTGAAAAAAGAGTGCATGTGTGAGCATGCGAGTGTGGAAAAAAAGTGTGAATGTGAAAAAAGTGCACGTGATTGTGCATGTGAGCATGCGTGTTTTTGAAAAAAATGTATAAAGTGCATGTGTGAGTTTGTGCGTGTGTAAAAAAAAGTGAGTGTGCATGTGATCTTGCGCATGAAAAAAGTGCGTGTTGTCTATTTGTTCAACGCTGAGAATCCTGGCATGATCAATGCACACTCTGCTTTACTTTGCTGTGGTCATTCGAGTTGGTTGTGTTTTTAATTTTTATATATATATTCCCTGCCCTTCTGTCTTTTCCCTTTTTATTCTTTCTCTCCCCCTTTTCTTGGTCCATCTAACCCCAATAATTATCACTTTGAATATTGTTATAATTTTTATAAATGTCATTTAAACTGTACATAAAAACAAAGTTGTCTTCCAAAGATGGGGGGGTGGAGGTGGGCCAAAAAAAAACTTAGTGTACAAGTTTAATGTTTAGTTTAATTAATCCATAATTCTTAACAACTTCATATAATGAAATTGAGAAACAAAGTGTGGTCCAAAAGTGTGTTTTACCAAGCTCCCCTCTTACCTTTCCCCAAACTATCCGTCATATAACATATGTGTGTGTGAAAAAGAGTGCATGTGAGCGTGCACATAT
This sequence comes from Brachyhypopomus gauderio, assembly GCF_052324685.1. Lineage (NCBI taxonomy): Eukaryota > Metazoa > Chordata > Actinopteri > Gymnotiformes > Hypopomidae > Brachyhypopomus > Brachyhypopomus gauderio. The sequence continues at coordinate 24,800,164 of NC_135221.1, read as the reverse complement.
GAGTGTGTGAAAAAAAGAGTGCGTGTGTGAGCGTGCACGTATGTGAGCGTGTGTGAAAAAAGAGTGCATGTGAGCGTGCACGTATGAGTGTGTGAAAAAGAGTTAGTGTGTGAGCGTGCACGTATGTGAGCGTGTGTGAAAAAAAGAGTGCGTGTGTGAGCGTGCACGTATATGTGAACGTGTGTAAAAAAGAGTGCATGTGAGCGTGCACATATGAGTGTGTGTGAAAAAAAGAGTGCGTGTGTGAGCGTGCACGTATGTGAGCGTGTGTGAAAAAAGAGTGCATGTGAGCGTGCACGTATGAGCGTGTGTGAAAAAAGAGTGCATGTGAGCGTGCACGTATGAGTGTGTGTGGAAAAAAGAGTGCATGTGTGAGCATGCACGTATGAGTGTGTGAAAAAAAAGTGCGTGTGTGAAAAAAGAGGGCATGTGAGCGTGCACGTATGAGTGTGTGTGGAAAAAAGAGTGCATGTGTGAGCGTGCACGTATGAGTGTGTGAAAAAGAGTTAGTGTGTGAGCGTGCACGTATGTGAGCGTGTGTGAAAAAAAGAGTGCGTGTGTGAGCGTGCACGTATATGTGAACGTGTGTGTGTGCACGTATGAGCGTGTGTGAAAAAAGAGTGTGTGTGAGCGTGCACGTATGAGCGTGTGTGAAAAAAGAGTGTGTGTGTGAGCGTGCACGTATGAGTGTGTGAAAAAAGAGTGTGTGTGTGAGCGTGCACGTATGAGTGTGTGAAAAAAGAGTGCATGTGAGTGTGCACGTATGAGTGTGTGAAAAAGAGTTAGTGTGTGAGCGTGCACGTATGTGAGCGTGTGTGAAAAAAAGAGTGCGTGTGTGAGCGTGCACGTATATGTGAACGTGTGTGAAAAGAGTGCATGTGAACGTGCATGTATGAGTGTGTGTGAAAAAAGAGTGCATGTGTGAGCGTGCACGTATGAGTGTGTGAAAAAAGAGTGCATGTGAGCGTGCACGCACGAGTGTGTGTGAAAAAAGAGTGCATGTGAGCGTGCACGCACGAGTGTGTGTGAAAAAAGAGTGCATGTGAGCGTGCACGCACGAGTGTGTGTGAAAAAAGAGTGCATGTGAGCGTGCACGCACGAGTGTGTGTGAAAAAAGAGTGCATGTGTGAGCATGCGAGTGTGGAAAAAAAGTGTGAATGTGAAAAAAGTGCACGTGATTGTGCATGTGAGCATGCGTGTTTTTGAAAAAAATGTATAAAGTGCATGTGTGAGTTTGTGCGTGTGTAAAAAAAAGTGAGTGTGCATGTGATCTTGCGCATGAAAAAAGTGCGTGTTGTCTATTTGTTCAACGCTGAGAATCCTGGCATGATCAATGCACACTCTGCTTTACTTTGCTGTGGTCATTCGAGTTGGTTGTGTTTTTAATTTTATATATATATATATTCCCTGCCCTTCTGTCTTTTCCCTTTTTATTCTTTCTCTCCCCCTTTTCTTGGTCCATCTAACCCCAATAATTATCACTTTGAATATTGTTATAATTTTTATAAATGTCATTTAAACTGTACATAAAAACAAAGTTGTCCTCCAAAGATGGGGGGGTGGAGGTGGGCCAAAAAAAAACTTAGTGTACAAGTTTAATGTTTAGTTTAATTAATCCATAATTCTTAACAACTTCATATAATGAAATTGAGAAACAAAGTGTGGTCCAAAAGTGTGTTTTACCAAGCTCCCCTCTTACCTTTCCCCAAACTATCCGTCATATAACATCTGTGTGTGTGAAAAAGAGTGCATGTGAGCGTGCACATATGAGTGTGTGAAAAAAAGAGTGCGTGTGTGAGCGTGCACGTATGTGAGCATGTGTGAAAAAAGAGTGCATGTGAGCGTGCACGTATGAGTGTGTGAAAAAGAGTTAGTGTGTGAGCGTGCACGTATGTGAGCGTGTGTGAAAAAAAGAGTGCGTGTGTGAGCGTGCACGTATATGTGAACGTGTGTGAAAAGAGTGCATGTGAACGTGCATGTATGAGTGTGTGTGAAAAAAGAGTGCATGTGTGAGCGTGCACGTATGAGTGTGTGAAAAAAGAGTGCATGTGAGCGTGCACGCACGAGTGTGTGTGAAAAAAGAGTGCATGTGAGCGTGCACGCACGAGTGTGTGTGAAAAAAGAGTGCATGTGAGCGTGCACGCACGAGTGTGTGTGAAAAAAGAGTGCATGTGTGAGCATGCGAGTGTGGAAAAAAAGTGTGAATGTGAAAAAAGTGCACGTGATTGTGCATGTGAGCATGCGTGTTTTTGAAAAAAATGTATAAAGTGCATGTGTGAGTTTGTGCGTGTGTAAAAAAAAGTGAGTGTGCATGTGATCTTGCGCATGAAAAAAGTGCGTGTTGTCTATTTGTTCAACGCTGAGAATCCTGGCATGATCAATGCACACTCTGCTTTACTTTGCTGTGGTCATTCGAGTTGGTTGTGTTTTTAATTTTATATATATATATATTCCCTGCCCTTCTGTCTTTTCCCTTTTTATTCTTTCTCTCCCCCTTTTCTTGGTCCATCTAACCCCAATAATTATCACTTTGAATATTGTTATAATTTTTATAAATGTCATTTAAACTGTACATAAAAACAAAGTTGTCCTCCAAAGATGGGGGGGTGGAGGTGGGCCAAAAAAAAACTTAGTGTACAAGTTTAATGTTTAGTTTAATTAATCCATAATTCTTAACAACTTCATATAATGAAATTGAGAAACAAAGTGTGGTCCAAAAGTGTGTTTTACCAAGCTCCCCTCTTACCTTTCCCCAAACTATCCGTCATATAACATCTGTGTGTGTGAAAAAGAGTGCATGTGAGCGTGCACATATGAGTGTGTGAAAAAAAGAGTGCGTGTGTGAGCGTGCACGTATGTGAGCATGTGTGAAAAAAGAGTGCATGTGAGCGTGCACGTATGAGTGTGTGAAAAAGAGTTAGTGTGTGAGCGTGCACGTATGTGAGCGTGTGTGAAAAAAAGAGTGCGTGTGTGAGCGTGCACGTATATGTGAACGTGTGTGAAAAGAGTGCATGTGAACGTGCATGTATGAGTGTGTGTGAAAAAAGAGTGCATGTGTGAGCGTGCACGTATGAGTGTGTGAAAAAAGAGTGCATGTGAGCGTGCACGCACGAGTGTGTGTGAAAAAAGAGTGCATGTGAGCGTGCACGCACGAGTGTGTGTGAAAAAAGAGTGCATGTGAGCGTGCACGCACGAGTGTGTGTGAAAAAAGAGTGCATGTGTGAGCATGCGAGTGTGGAAAAAAAGTGTGAATGTGAAAAAAGTGCACGTGATTGTGCATGTGAGCATGCGTGTTTTTGAAAAAAATGTATAAAGTGCATGTGTGAGTTTGTGCGTGTGTAAAAAAAAGTGAGTGTGCATGTGATCTTGCGCATGAAAAAAGTGCGTGTTGTCTATTTGTTCAACGCTGAGAATCCTGGCATGATCAATGCACACTCTGCTTTACTTTGCTGTGGTCATTCGAGTTGGTTGTGTTTTTAATTTTTATATATATATTCCCTGCCCTTCTGTCTTTTCCCTTTTTATTCTTTCTCTCCCCCTTTTCTTGGTCCATCTAACCCCAATAATTATCACTTTGAATATTGTTATAATTTTTATAAATGTCATTTAAACTGTACATAAAAACAAAGTTGTCTTCCAAAGATGGGGGGGTGGAGGTGGGCCAAAAAAAAACTTAGTGTACAAGTTTAATGTTTAGTTTAATTAATCCATAATTCTTAACAACTTCATATAATGAAATTGAGAAACAAAGTGTGGTCCAAAAGTGTGTTTTACCAAGCTCCCCTCTTACCTTTCCCCAAACTATCCGTCATATAACATCTGTGTGTGTGAAAAAGAGTGCATGTGAGCGTGCACATATGAGTGTGTGAAAAAAAGAGTGCGTGTGTGAGCGTGCACGTATGTGAGCGTGTGTGAAAAAAGAGTGCATGTGAGCGTGCACGTATGAGTGTGTGAAAAAGAGTTAGTGTGTGAGCGTGCACGTATGTGAGCGTGTGTGAAAAAAAGAGTGCGTGTGTGAGCGTGCACGTATATGTGAACGTGTGTGAAAAGAGTGCATGTGAACGTGCATGTATGAGTGTGTGTGAAAAAAGAGTGCATGTGTGAGCGTGCACGTATGAGTGTGTGAAAAAAGAGTGCATGTGAGCGTGCACGCACGAGTGTGTGTGAAAAAAGAGTGCATGTGAGCGTGCACGCACGAGTGTGTGTGAAAAAAGAGTGCATGTGAGCGTGCACGCACGAGTGTGTGTGAAAAAAGAGTGCATGTGAGCGTGCACGCACGAGTGTGTGTGAAAAAAGAGTGCATGTGAGCGTGCACGCACGAGTGTGTGTGAAAAAAGAGTGCATGTGAGCGTGCACGCACGAGTGTGTGTGAAAAAAGAGTGCATGTGAGCGTGCACGCACGAGTGTGTGTGAAAAAAGAGTGCATGTGAGCGTGCACGCACGAGTGTGTGTGAAAAAAGAGTGCATGTGTGAGCATGCGAGTGTGGAAAAAAAGTGTGAATGTGAAAAAAGTGCACGTGATTGTGCATGTGAGCATGCGTGTTTTTGAAAAAAATGTATAAAGTGCATGTGTGAGTTTGTGCGTGTGTAAAAAAAAGTGAGTGTGCATGTGATCTTGCGCATGAAAAAAGTGCGTGTTGTCTATTTGTTCAACGCTGAGAATCCTGGCATGATCAATGCACACTCTGCTTTACTTTGCTGTGGTCATTCGAGTTGGTTGTGTTTTTAATTTTTATATATATATTCCCTGCCCTTCTGTCTTTTCCCTTTTTATTCTTTCTCTCCCCCTTTTCTTGGTCCATCTAACCCCAATAATTATCACTTTGAATATTGTTATAATTTTTATAAATGTCATTTAAACTGTACATAAAAACAAAGTTGTCCTCCAAAGATGGGGGGGTGGAGGTGGGCCAAAAAAAAACTTAGTGTACAAGTTTAATGTTTAGTTTAATTAATCCATAATTCTTAACAACTTCATATAATGAAATTGAGAAACAAAGTGTGGTCCAAAAGTGTGTTTTACCAAGCTCCCCTCTTACCTTTCCCCAAACTATCCGTCATATAACATCTGTGTGTGTGAAAAAGAGTGCATGTGAGCGTGCACATATGAGTGTGTGAAAAAAAGAGTGCGTGTGTGAGCGTGCACGTATGTGAGCGTGTGTGAAAAAAGAGTGCATGTGAGCGTGCAGGTATGAGTGTGTGAAAAAGAGTTAGTGTGTGAGCGTGCACGTATGTGAGCGTGTGTGAAAAAAAGAGTGCGTGTGTGAGCGTGCACGTATATGTGAACGTGTGTAAAAAAGAGTGCATGTGAGCGTGCACATATGAGTGTGTGTGAAAAAAAGAGTGCGTGTGTGAGCGTGCACGTATGTGAGCGTGTGTGAAAAAAGAGTGCATGTGAGCGTGCACGTATGAGCGTGTGTGAAAAAAGAGTGCATGTGAGCGTGCACGTATGAGTGTGTGTGGAAAAAAGAGTGCATGTGTGAGCATGCACGTATGAGTGTGTGAAAAAAAAGTGCGTGTGTGAAAAAAGAGGGCATGTGAGCGTGCACGTATGAGTGTGTGTGGAAAAAAGAGTGCATGTGTGAGCGTGCACGTATGAGTGTGTGAAAAAGAGTTAGTGTGTGAGCGTGCACGTATGTGAGCGTGTGTGAAAAAAAGAGTGCGTGTGTGAGCGTGCACGTATATGTGAACGTGTGTGTGTGCACGTATGAGCGTGTGTGAAAAAAGAGTGTGTGTGAGCGTGCACGTATGAGCGTGTGTGAAAAAAGAGTGTGTGTGTGAGCGTGCACGTATGAGTGTGTGAAAAAAGAGTGTGTGTGTGAGCGTGCACGTATGAGTGTGTGAAAAAAGAGTGCATGTGAGTGTGCACGTATGAGTGTGTGAAAAAGAGTTAGTGTGTGAGCGTGCACGTATGTGAGCGTGTGTGAAAAAAAGAGTGCGTGTGTGAGCGTGCACGTATATGTGAACGTGTGTGAAAAGAGTGCATGTGAACGTGCATGTATGAGTGTGTGTGAAAAAAGAGTGCATGTGTGAGCGTGCACGTATGAGTGTGTGAAAAAAGAGTGCATGTGAGCGTGCACGCACGAGTGTGTGTGAAAAAAGAGTGCATGTGAGCGTGCACGCACGAGTGTGTGTGAAAAAAGAGTGCATGTGAGCGTGCACGCACGAGTGTGTGTGAAAAAAGAGTGCATGTGAGCGTGCACGCACGAGTGTGTGTGAAAAAAGAGTGCATGTGAGCGTGCACGCACGAGTGTGTGTGAAAAAAGAGTGCATGTGAGCGTGCACGCACGAGTGTGTGTGAAAAAAGAGTGCATGTGAGCGTGCACGCACGAGTGTGTGTGAAAAAAGAGTGCATGTGAGCGTGCACGCACGAGTGTGTGTGAAAAAAGAGTGCATGTGAGCGTGCACGCACGAGTGTGTGTGAAAAAAGAGTGCATGTGTGAGCATGCGAGTGTGGAAAAAAAGTGTGAATGTGAAAAAAGTGCACGTGATTGTGCATGTGAGCATGCGTGTTTTTGAAAAAAATGTATAAAGTGCATGTGTGAGTTTGTGCGTGTGTAAAAAAAAGTGAGTGTGCATGTGATCTTGCGCATGAAAAAAGTGCGTGTTGTCTATTTGTTCAACGCTGAGAATCCTGGCATGATCAATGCACACTCTGCTTTACTTTGCTGTGGTCATTCGAGTTGGTTGTGTTTTTAATTTTATATATATATATATTCCCTGCCCTTCTGTCTTTTCCCTTTTTATTCTTTCTCTCCCCCTTTTCTTGGTCCATCTAACCCCAATAATTATCACTTTGAATATTGTTATAATTTTTATAAATGTCATTTAAACTGTACATAAAAACAAAGTTGTCCTCCAAAGATGGGGGGGTGGAGGTGGGCCAAAAAAAAACTTAGTGTACAAGTTTAATGTTTAGTTTAATTAATCCATAATTCTTAACAACTTCATATAATGAAATTGAGAAACAAAGTGTGGTCCAAAAGTGTGTTTTACCAAGCTCCCCTCTTACCTTTCCCCAAACTATCCGTCATATAACATCTGTGTGTGTGAAAAAGAGTGCATGTGAGCGTGCACATATGAGTGTGTGAAAAAAAGAGTGCGTGTGTGAGCGTGCACGTATGTGAGCATGTGTGAAAAAAGAGTGCATGTGAGCGTGCACGTATGAGTGTGTGAAAAAGAGTTAGTGTGTGAGCGTGCACGTATGTGAGCGTGTGTGAAAAAAAGAGTGCGTGTGTGAGCGTGCACGTATATGTGAACGTGTGTGAAAAGAGTGCATGTGAACGTGCATGTATGAGTGTGTGTGAAAAAAGAGTGCATGTGTGAGCGTGCACGTATGAGTGTGTGAAAAAAGAGTGCATGTGAGCGTGCACGCACGAGTGTGTGTGAAAAAAGAGTGCATGTGAGCGTGCACGCACGAGTGTGTGTGAAAAAAGAGTGCATGTGAGCGTGCACGCACGAGTGTGTGTGAAAAAAGAGTGCATGTGAGCGTGCACGCACGAGTGTGTGTGAAAAAAGAGTGCATGTGAGCGTGCATGCACGAGTGTGTGTGAAAAAAGAGTGCATGTGAGCGTGCACGCACGAGTGTGTGTGAAAAAAGAGTGCATGTGTGAGCATGCGAGTGTGGAAAAAAAGTGTGAATGTGAAAAAAGTGCACGTGATTGTGCATGTGAGCATGCGTGTTTTTGAAAAAAATGTATAAAGTGCATGTGTGAGTTTGTGCGTGTGTAAAAAAAAGTGAGTGTGCATGTGATCTTGCGCATGAAAAAAGTGCGTGTTGTCTATTTGTTCAACGCTGAGAATCCTGGCATGATCAATGCACACTCTGCTTTACTTTGCTGTGGTCATTCGAGTTGGTTGTGTTTTTAATTTTTATATATATATTCCCTGCCCTTCTGTCTTTTCCCTTTTTATTCTTTCTCTCCCCCTCTTTTCTTGGTCCATCTAACCCCAATAATTATCACTTTGAATATTGTTATAATTTTTATAAATGTCATTTAAACTGTACATAAAAACAAAGTTGTCCTCCAAAGATGGGGGGGTGGAGGTGGGCCAAAAAAAAACTTAGTGTACAAGTGAAATGTTTAGTTTAATTAATCCATAATCCATAATTCTTAACAACTTCATATAATGAAATTGAGAAACAAAGTGTGGTCCAAAAGTGTGTTTTACCAAGCTCCCCTCTTACCTTTCCCCAAACTATCCGTCATATAACATTTGTGTGTGTGTAAAAAAGAGTGCATGTGAGCGTGCACATATGAGTGTGTGTGAAAAAAAGAGTGCGTGTGTGAGCGTGCACGTATGTGAGCGTGTGTGAAAAAAGAGTGCATGTGAGCGTGCACGTATGAGCGTGTGTGAAAAAAGAGTGCATGTGAGCGTGCACGTATGAGTGTGTGTGGAAAAAAGAGTGCATGTGTGAGCATGCACGTATGAGTGTGTGAAAAAAAAGTGCGTGTGTGAAAAAAGAGGGCATGTGAGCGTGCACGTATGAGTGTGTGTGGAAAAAAGAGTGCATGTGTGAGCGTGCACGTATGAGTGTGTGAAAAAGAGTTAGTGTGTGAGCGTGCACGTATGTGAGCGTGTGTGAAAAAAAGAGTGCGTGTGTGAGCGTGCACGTATATGTGAACGTGTGTGTGTGCACGTATGAGCGTGTGTGAAAAAAGAGTGTGTGTGAGCGTGCACGTATGAGCGTGTGTGAAAAAAGAGTGTGTGTGTGAGCGTGCACGTATGAGTGTGTGAAAAAAGAGTGTGTGTGTGAGCGTGCACGTATGAGTGTGTGAAAAAAGAGTGCATGTGAGTGTGCACGTATGAGTGTGTGAAAAAGAGTTAGTGTGTGAGCGTGCACGTATGTGAGCGTGTGTGAAAAAAAGAGTGCGTGTGTGAGCGTGCACGTATATGTGAACGTGTGTGAAAAGAGTGCATGTGAACGTGCATGTATGAGTGTGTGTGAAAAAAGAGTGCATGTGTGAGCGTGCACGTATGAGTGTGTGAAAAAAGAGTGCATGTGAGCGTGCACGCACGAGTGTGTGTGAAAAAAGAGTGCATGTGAGCGTGCACGCACGAGTGTGTGTGAAAAAAGAGTGCATGTGAGCGTGCACGCACGAGTGTGTGTGAAAAAAGAGTGCATGTGTGAGCATGCGAGTGTGGAAAAAAAGTGTGAATGTGAAAAAAGTGCACGTGATTGTGCATGTGAGCATGCGTGTTTTTGAAAAAAATGTATAAAGTGCATGTGTGAGTTTGTGCGTGTGTAAAAAAAAGTGAGTGTGCATGTGATCTTGCGCATGAAAAAAGTGCGTGTTGTCTATTTGTTCAACGCTGAGAATCCTGGCATGATCAATGCACACTCTGCTTTACTTTGCTGTGGTCATTCGAGTTGGTTGTGTTTTTAATTTTATATATATATATATTCCCTGCCCTTCTGTCTTTTCCCTTTTTATTCTTTCTCTCCCCCTTTTCTTGGTCCATCTAACCCCAATAATTATCACTTTGAATATTGTTATAATTTTTATAAATGTCATTTAAACTGTACATAAAAACAAAGTTGTCTTCCAAAGATGGGGGGGTGGAGGTGGGCCAAAAAAAAACTTAGTGTACAAGTTTAATGTTTAGTTTAATTAATCCATAATTCTTAACAACTTCATATAATGAAATTGAGAAACAAAGTGTGGTCCAAAAGTGTGTTTTACCAAGCTCCCCTCTTACCTTTCCCCAAACTATCCGTCATATAACATTTGTGTGTGTGTAAAAAAGAGTGCATGTGAGCGTGCACATATGAGTGTGTGTGAAAAAAAGAGTGCGTGTGTGAGCGTGCACGTATGTGAGCGTGTGTGAAAAAAGAGTGCATGTGAGCGTGCACGTATGAGCGTGTGTGAAAAAAGAGTGCATGTGAGCGTGCACGTATGAGTGTGTGTGGAAAAAAGAGTGCATGTGTGAGCATGCACGTATGAGTGTGTGAAAAAAAAAGTGCGTGTGTGAAAAAAGAGGGCATGTGAGCGTGCACGTATGAGTGTGTGTGGAAAAAAGAGTGCATGTGTGAGCGTGCACGTATGAGTGTGTGAAAAAGAGTTAGTGTGTGAGCGTGCACGTATGTGAGCGTGTGTGAAAAAAAGAGTGCATGTGTGAGCGTGCACGTATATGTGAACGTGTGTGTGTGCACGTATGAGCGTGTGTGAAAAAAGAGTGTGTGTGAGCGTGCACGTATGAGCGTGTGTGAAAAAAGAGTGTGTGTGTGAGCGTGCACGTATGAGTGTGTGTGAAAAAAGAGTGCATGTGAGCGTGCACGCACGAGTGTGTGTGAAAAAAGAGTGCATGTGAGCGTGCACGCACGAGTGTGTGTGAAAAAAGAGTGCATGTGAGCGTGCACGCACGAGTGTGTGTGAAAAAAGAGTGCATGTGAGCGTGCACGCACGAGTGTGTGTGAAAAAAGAGTGCATGTGAGCGTGCACGCACGAGTGTGTGTGAAAAAAGAGTGCATGTGAGCGTGCACGCACGAGTGTGTGTGAAAAAAGAGTGCATGTGAGCGTGCACGCACGAGTGTGTGTGAAAAAAGAGTGCATGTGTGAGCATGCGAGTGTGGAAAAAAAGTGTGAATGTGAAAAAAGTGCACGTGATTGTGCATGTGAGCATGCGTGTTTTTGAAAAAAATGTATAAAGTGCATGTGTGAGTTTGTGCGTGTGTAAAAAAAAGTGAGTGTGCATGTGATCTTGCGCATGAAAAAAGTGCGTGTTGTCTATTTGTTCAACGCTGAGAATCCTGGCATGATCAATGCACACTCTGCTTTACTTTGCTGTGGTCATTCGAGTTGGTTGTGTTTTTAATTTTATATATATATATATTCCCTGCCCTTCTGTCTTTTCCCTTTTTATTCTTTCTCTCCCCCTTTTCTTGGTCCATCTAACCCCAATAATTATCACTTTGAATATTGTTATAATTTTTATAAATGTCATTTAAACTGTACATAAAAACAAAGTTGTCCTCCAAAGATGGGGGGGTGGAGGTGGGCCAAAAAAAAACTTAGTGTACAAGTTTAATGTTTAGTTTAATTAATCCATAATTCTTAACAACTTCATATAATGAAATTGAGAAACAAAGTGTGGTCCAAAAGTGTGTTTTACCAAGCTCCCCTCTTACCTTTCCCCAAACTATCCGTCATATAACATCTGTGTGTGTGAAAAAGAGTGCATGTGAGCGTGCACATATGAGTGTGTGAAAAAAAGAGTGCGTGTGTGAGCGTGCACGTATGTGAGCATGTGTGAAAAAAGAGTGCATGTGAGCGTGCACGTATGAGTGTGTGAAAAAGAGTTAGTGTGTGAGCGTGCACGTATGTGAGCGTGTGTGAAAAAAAGAGTGCGTGTGTGAGCGTGCACGTATATGTGAACGTGTGTGAAAAGAGTGCATGTGAACGTGCATGTATGAGTGTGTGTGAAAAAAGAGTGCATGTGTGAGCGTGCACGTATGAGTGTGTGAAAAAAGAGTGCATGTGAGCGTGCACGCACGAGTGTGTGTGAAAAAAGAGTGCATGTGAGCGTGCACGCACGAGTGTGTGTGAAAAAAGAGTGCATGTGAGCGTGCACGCACGAGTGTGTGTGAAAAAAGAGTGCATGTGAGCGTGCACGCACGAGTGTGTGTGAAAAAAGAGTGCATGTGAGCGTGCATGCACGAGTGTGTGTGAAAAAAGAGTGCATGTGAGCGTGCACGCACGAGTGTGTGTGAAAAAAGAGTGCATGTGTGAGCATGCGAGTGTGGAAAAAAAGTGTGAATGTGAAAAAAGTGCACGTGATTGTGCATGTGAGCATGCGTGTTTTTGAAAAAAATGTATAAAGTGCATGTGTGAGTTTGTGCGTGTGTAAAAAAAAGTGAGTGTGCATGTGATCTTGCGCATGAAAAAAGTGCGTGTTGTCTATTTGTTCAACGCTGAGAATCCTGGCATGATCAATGCACACTCTGCTTTACTTTGCTGTGGTCATTCGAGTTGGTTGTGTTTTTAATTTTTATATATATATTCCCTGCCCTTCTGTCTTTTCCCTTTTTATTCTTTCTCTCCCCCTCTTTTCTTGGTCCATCTAACCCCAATAATTATCACTTTGAATATTGTTATAATTTTTATAAATGTCATTTAAACTGTACATAAAAACAAAGTTGTCCTCCAAAGATGGGGGGGTGGAGGTGGGCCAAAAAAAAACTTAGTGTACAAGTGAAATGTTTAGTTTAATTAATCCATAATCCATAATTCTTAACAACTTCATATAATGAAATTGAGAAACAAAGTGTGGTCCAAAAGTGTGTTTTACCAAGCTCCCCTCTTACCTTTCCCCAAACTATCCGTCATATAACATTTGTGTGTGTGTAAAAAAGAGTGCATGTGAGCGTGCACATATGAGTGTGTGTGAAAAAAAGAGTGCGTGTGTGAGCGTGCACGTATGTGAGCGTGTGTGAAAAAAGAGTGCATGTGAGCGTGCACGTATGAGCGTGTGTGAAAAAAGAGTGCATGTGAGCGTGCACGTATGAGTGTGTGTGGAAAAAAGAGTGCATGTGTGAGCATGCACGTATGAGTGTGTGAAAAAAAAGTGCGTGTGTGAAAAAAGAGGGCATGTGAGCGTGCACGTATGAGTGTGTGTGGAAAAAAGAGTGCATGTGTGAGCGTGCACGTATGAGTGTGTGAAAAAGAGTTAGTGTGTGAGCGTGCACGTATGTGAGCGTGTGTGAAAAAAAGAGTGCGTGTGTGAGCGTGCACGTATATGTGAACGTGTGTGTGTGCACGTATGAGCGTGTGTGAAAAAAGAGTGTGTGTGAGCGTGCACGTATGAGCGTGTGTGAAAAAAGAGTGTGTGTGTGAGCGTGCACGTATGAGTGTGTGAAAAAAGAGTGTGTGTGTGAGCGTGCACGTATGAGTGTGTGAAAAAAGAGTGCATGTGAGTGTGCACGTATGAGTGTGTGAAAAAGAGTTAGTGTGTGAGCGTGCACGTATGTGAGCGTGTGTGAAAAAAAGAGTGCGTGTGTGAGCGTGCACGTATATGTGAACGTGTGTGAAAAGAGTGCATGTGAACGTGCATGTATGAGTGTGTGTGAAAAAAGAGTGCATGTGTGAGCGTGCACGTATGAGTGTGTGAAAAAAGAGTGCATGTGAGCGTGCACGCACGAGTGTGTGTGAAAAAAGAGTGCATGTGAGCGTGCACGCACGAGTGTGTGTGAAAAAAGAGTGCATGTGAGCGTGCACGCACGAGTGTGTGTGAAAAAAGAGTGCATGTGTGAGCATGCGAGTGTGGAAAAAAAGTGTGAATGTGAAAAAAGTGCACGTGATTGTGCATGTGAGCATGCGTGTTTTTGAAAAAAATGTATAAAGTGCATGTGTGAGTTTGTGCGTGTGTAAAAAAAAGTGAGTGTGCATGTGATCTTGCGCATGAAAAAAGTGCGTGTTGTCTATTTGTTCAACGCTGAGAATCCTGGCATGATCAATGCACACTCTGCTTTACTTTGCTGTGGTCATTCGAGTTGGTTGTGTTTTTAATTTTATATATATATATATTCCCTGCCCTTCTGTCTTTTCCCTTTTTATTCTTTCTCTCCCCCTTTTCTTGGTCCATCTAACCCCAATAATTATCACTTTGAATATTGTTATAATTTTTATAAATGTCATTTAAACTGTACATAAAAACAAAGTTGTCTTCCAAAGATGGGGGGGTGGAGGTGGGCCAAAAAAAAACTTAGTGTACAAGTTTAATGTTTAGTTTAATTAATCCATAATTCTTAACAACTTCATATAATGAAATTGAGAAACAAAGTGTGGTCCAAAAGTGTGTTTTACCAAGCTCCCCTCTTACCTTTCCCCAAACTATCCGTCATATAACATTTGTGTGTGTGTAAAAAAGAGTGCATGTGAGCGTGCACATATGAGTGTGTGTGAAAAAAAGAGTGCGTGTGTGAGCGTGCACGTATGTGAGCGTGTGTGAAAAAAGAGTGCATGTGAGCGTGCACGTATGAGCGTGTGTGAAAAAAGAGTGCATGTGAGCGTGCACGTATGAGTGTGTGTGGAAAAAAGAGTGCATGTGTGAGCATGCACGTATGAGTGTGTGAAAAAAAAAGTGCGTGTGTGAAAAAAGAGGGCATGTGAGCGTGCACGTATGAGTGTGTGTGGAAAAAAGAGTGCATGTGTGAGCGTGCACGTATGAGTGTGTGAAAAAGAGTTAGTGTGTGAGCGTGCACGTATGTGAGCGTGTGTGAAAAAAAGAGTGCATGTGTGAGCGTGCACGTATATGTGAACGTGTGTGTGTGCACGTATGAGCGTGTGTGAAAAAAGAGTGTGTGTGAGCGTGCACGTATGAGCGTGTGTGAAAAAAGAGTGTGTGTGTGAGCGTGCACGTATGAGTGTGTGAAAAAAGAGTGTGTGTGTGAGCGTGCACATATGAGTGTGTGAAAAAAGAGTGCATGTGAGTGTGCACGTATGAGTGTGTGAAAAAGAGTTAGTGTGTGAGCGTGCACGTATGTGAGCGTGTGTGAAAAAAAGAGTGCGTGTGTGAGCGTGCACGTATATGTGAACGTGTGTGAAAAGAGTGCATGTGAACGTGCATGTATGAGTGTGTGTGAAAAAAGAGTGCATGTGTGAGCGTGCACGTATGAGTGTGTGAAAAAAGAGTGCATGTGAGCGTGCACGCACGAGTGTGTGTGAAAAAAGAGTGCATGTGAGCGTGCACGCACGAGTGTGTGTGAAAAAAGAGTGCATGTGAGCGTGCACGCACGAGTGTGTGTGAAAAAAGAGTGCATGTGAGCGTGCACGCACGAGTGTGTGTGAAAAAAGAGTGCATGTGAGCGTGCACGCACGAGTGTGTGTGAAAAAAGAGTGCATGTGTGAGCATGCGAGTGTGGAAAAAAAGTGTGAATGTGAAAAAAGTGCACGTGATTGTGCATGTGAGCATGCGTGTTTTTGAAAAAAATGTATAAAGTGCATGTGTGAGTTTGTGCGTGTGTAAAAAAAAGTGAGTGTGCATGTGATCTTGCGCATGAAAAAAGTGCGTGTTGTCTATTTGTTCAACGCTGAGAATCCTGGCATGATCAATGCACACTCTGCTTTACTTTGCTGTGGTCATTCGAGTTGGTTGTGTTTTTAATTTTTATATATATATTCCCTGCCCTTCTGTCTTTTCCCTTTTTATTCTTTCTCTCCCCCTTTTCTTGGTCCATCTAACCCCAATAATTATCACTTTGAATATTGTTATAATTTTTATAAATGTCATTTAAACTGTACATAAAAACAAAGTTGTCTTCCAAAGATGGGGGGGTGGAGGTGGGCCAAAAAAAAACTTAGTGTACAAGTTTAATGTTTAGTTTAATTAATCCATAATTCTTAACAACTTCATATAATGAAATTGAGAAACAAAGTGTGGTCCAAAAGTGTGTTTTACCAAGCTCCCCTCTTACCTTTCCCCAAACTATCCGTCATATAACATCTGTGTGTGTGAAAAAGAGTGCATGTGAGCGTGCACATATGAGTGTGTGAAAAAAAGAGTGCGTGTGTGAGCGTGCACGTATGTGAGCGTGTGTGAAAAAAGAGTGCATGTGAGCGTGCAGGTATGAGTGTGTGAAAAAGAGTTAGTGTGTGAGCGTGCACGTATGTGAGCGTGTGTGAAAAAAAGAGTGCGTGTGTGAGCGTGCACGTATATGTGAACGTGTGTAAAAAAGAGTGCATGTGAGCGTGCACATATGAGTGTGTGTGAAAAAAAGAGTGCGTGTGTGAGCGTGCACGTATGTGAGCGTGTGTGAAAAAAGAGTGCATGTGAGCGTGCACGTATGAGCGTGTGTGAAAAAAGAGTGCATGTGAGCGTGCACGTATGAGTGTGTGTGGAAAAAAGAGTGCATGTGTGAGCATGCACGTATGAGTGTGTGAAAAAAAAGTGCGTGTGTGAAAAAAGAGGGCATGTGAGCGTGCACGTATGAGTGTGTGTGGAAAAAAGAGTGCATGTGTGAGCGTGCACGTATGAGTGTGTGAAAAAGAGTTAGTGTGTGAGCGTGCACGTATGTGAGCGTGTGTGAAAAAAAGAGTGCATGTGTGAGCGTGCACGTATATGTGAACGTGTGTGTGTGCACGTATGAGCGTGTGTGAAAAAAGAGTGTGTGTGAGCGTGCACGTATGAGCGTGTGTGAAAAAAGAGTGTGTGTGTGAGCGTGCACGTATGAGTGTGTGAAAAAAGAGTGTGTGTGTGAGCGTGCACGTATGAGTGTGTGAAAAAAGAGTGCATGTGAGTGTGCACGTATGAGTGTGTGAAAAAGAGTTAGTGTGTGAGCGTGCACGTATGTGAGCGTGTGTGAAAAAAAGAGTGCGTGTGTGAGCGTGCACGTATATGTGAACGTGTGTGAAAAGAGTGCATGTGAACGTGCATGTATGAGTGTGTGTGAAAAAAGAGTGCATGTGTGAGCGTGCACGTATGAGTGTGTGAAAAAAGAGTGCATGTGAGCGTGCACGCACGAGTGTGTGTGAAAAAAGAGTGCATGTGAGCGTGCACGCACGAGTGTGTGTGAAAAAAGAGTGCATGTGAGCGTGCACGCACGAGTGTGTGTGAAAAAAGAGTGCATGTGAGCGTGCACGCACGAGTGTGTGTGAAAAAAGAGTGCATGTGAGCGTGCACGCACGAGTGTGTGTGAAAAAAGAGTGCATGTGTGAGCATGCGAGTGTGGAAAAAAAGTGTGAATGTGAAAAAAGTGCACGTGATTGTGCATGTGAGCATGCGTGTTTTTGAAAAAAATGTATAAAGTGCATGTGTGAGTTTGTGCGTGTGTAAAAAAAAGTGAGTGTGCATGTGATCTTGCGCATGAAAAAAGTGCGTGTTGTCTATTTGTTCAACGCTGAGAATCCTGGCATGATCAATGCACACTCTGCTTTACTTTGCTGTGGTCATTCGAGTTGGTTGTGTTTTTAATTTTTATATATATATTCCCTGCCCTTCTGTCTTTTCCCTTTTTATTCTTTCTCTCCCCCTTTTCTTGGTCCATCTAACCCCAATAATTATCACTTTGAATATTGTTATAATTTTTATAAATGTCATTTAAACTGTACATAAAAACAAAGTTGTCTTCCAAAGATGGGGGGGTGGAGGTGGGCCAAAAAAAACTTAGTGTACAAGTTTAATGTTTAGTTTAATTAATCCATAATTCTTAACAACTTCATATAATGAAATTGAGAAACAAAGTGTGGTCCAAAAGTGTGTTTTACCAAGCTCCCCTCTTACCTTTCCCCAAACTATCCGTCATATAACATATGTGTGTGTGAAAAAGAGTGCATGTGAGCGTGCACATATGAGTGTGTGAAAAAAAGAGTGCGTGTGTGAGCGTGCACGTATGTGAGCATGTGTGAAAAAAGAGTGCATGTGAGCGTGCACGTATGAGTGTGTGAAAAAGAGTTAGTGTGTGAGCGTGCACGTATGTGAGCGTGTGTGAAAAAAAGAGTGCGTGTGTGAGCGTGCACGTATATGTGAACGTGTGTAAAAAAGAGTGCATGTGAGCGTGCACATATGAGTGTGTGTGAAAAAAAGAGTGCGTGTGTGAGCGTGCACGTATGTGAGCGTGTGTGAAAAAAGAGTGCATGTGAGCGTGCACGTATGAGCGTGTGTGAAAAAAGAGTGCATGTGAGCGTGCACGTATGAGTGTGTGTGGAAAAAAGAGTGCATGTGTGAGCATGCACGTATGAGTGTGTGAAAAAAAAGTGCGTGTGTGAAAAAAGAGGGCATGTGAGCGTGCACGTATGAGTGTGTGTGGAAAAAAGAGTGCATGTGTGAGCGTGCACGTATGAGTGTGTGAAAAAGAGTTAGTGTGTGAACGTGCACGTATGTGAGCGTGTGTGAAAAAAAGAGTGCGTGTGTGAGCGTGCACGTATATGTGAACGTGTGTGTGTGCACGTATGAGCGTGTGTGAAAAAAGAGTGCATGTGAGTGTGCACGTATGAGTGTGTGAAAAAGAGTTAGTGTGTGAGCGTGCACGTATGTGAGCGTGTGTGAAAAAAAGAGTGCGTGTGTGAGCGTGCACGTATATGTGAACGTGTGTGAAAAGAGTGCATGTGAACGTGCATGTATGAGTGTGTGTGAAAAAAGAGTGCATGTGTGAGCGTGCACGTATGAGTGTGTGAAAAAAGAGTGCATGTGAGCGTGCACGCACGAGTGTGTGTGAAAAAAGAGTGCATGTGAGCGTGCACGCACGAGTGTGTGTGAAAAAAGAGTGCATGTGAGCGTGCACGCACGAGTGTGTGTGAAAAAAGAGTGCATGTGAGCGTGCACGCACGAGTGTGTGTGAAAAAAGAGTGCATGTGTGAGCATGCGAGTGTGGAAAAAAAGTGTGAATGTGAAAAAAGTGCACGTGATTGTGCATGTGAGCATGCGTGTTTTTGAAAAAAATGTATAAAGTGCATGTGTGAGTTTGTGCGTGTGTAAAAAAAAGTGAGTGTGCATGTGATCTTGCGCATGAAAAAAGTGCGTGTTGTCTATTTGTTCAACGCTGAGAATCCTGGCATGATCAATGCACACTGCTTTACTTTGCTGTGGTCATTCGAGTTGGTTGTGTTTTTAATTTTATATATATATATATTCCCTGCCCTTCTGTCTTTTCCCTTTTTATTCTTTCTCTCCCCCTTTTCTTGGTCCATCTAACCCCAATAATTATCACTTTGAATATTGTTATAATTTTTATAAATGTCATTTAAACTGTACATAAAAACAAAGTTGTCCTCCAAAGATGGGGGGGTGGAGGTGGGCCAAAAAAAAACTTAGTGTACAAGTTTAATGTTTAGTTTAATTAATCCATAATTCTTAACAACTTCATATAATGAAATTGAGAAACAAAGTGTGGTCCAAAAGTGTGTTTTACCAAGCTCCCCTCTTACCTTTCCCCAAACTATCCGTCATATAACATCTGTGTGTGTGAAAAAGAGTGCATGTGAGCGTGCACATATGAGTGTGTGAAAAAAAGAGTGCGTGTGTGAGCGTGCACGTATGTGAGCATGTGTGAAAAAAGAGTGCATGTGAGCGTGCACGTATGAGTGTGTGAAAAAGAGTTAGTGTGTGAGCGTGCACGTATGTGAGCGTGTGTGAAAAAAAGAGTGCGTGTGTGAGCGTGCACGTATATGTGAACGTGTGTGAAAAGAGTGCATGTGAACGTGCATGTATGAGTGTGTGTGAAAAAAGAGTGCATGTGTGAGCGTGCACGTATGAGTGTGTGAAAAAAGAGTGCATGTGAGCGTGCACGCACGAGTGTGTGTGAAAAAAGAGTGCATGTGAGCGTGCACGCACGAGTGTGTGAAAAAAGAGTGCATGTGAGCGTGCACGCACGAGTGTGTGTGAAAAAAGAGTGCATGTGTGAGCATGCGAGTGTGGAAAAAAAGTGTGAATGTGAAAAAAGTGCACGTGATTGTGCATGTGAGCATGCGTGTTTTTGAAAAAAATGTATAAAGTGCATGTGTGAGTTTGTGCGTGTGTAAAAAAAAGTGAGTGTGCATGTGATCTTGCGCATGAAAAAAGTGCGTGTTGTCTATTTGTTCAACGCTGAGAATCCTGGCATGATCAATGCACACTCTGCTTTACTTTGCTGTGGTCATTCGAGTTGGTTGTGTTTTTAATTTTTATATATATATTCCCTGCCCTTCTGTCTTTTCCCTTTTTATTCTTTCTCTCCCCCTTTTCTTGGTCCATCTAACCCCAATAATTATCACTTTGAATATTGTTATAATTTTTATAAATGTCATTTAAACTGTACATAAAAACAAAGTTGTCTTCCAAAGATGGGGGGGTGGAGGTGGGCCAAAAAAAAACTTAGTGTACAAGTTTAATGTTTAGTTTAATTAATCCATAATTCTTAACAACTTCATATAATGAAATTGAGAAACAAAGTGTGGTCCAAAAGTGTGTTTTACCAAGCTCCCCTCTTACCTTTCCCCAAACTATCCGTCATATAACATCTGTGTGTGTGAAAAAGAGTGCATGTGAGCGTGCACATATGAGTGTGTGAAAAAAAGAGTGCGTGTGTGAGCGTGCACGTATGTGAGCGTGTGTGAAAAAAGAGTGCATGTGAGCGTGCAGGTATGAGTGTGTGAAAAAGAGTTAGTGTGTGAGCGTGCACGTATGTGAGCGTGTGTGAAAAAAAGAGTGCGTGTGTGAGCGTGCACGTATATGTGAACGTGTGTAAAAAAGAGTGCATGTGAGCGTGCACATATGAGTGTGTGTGAAAAAAAGAGTGCGTGTGTGAGCGTGCACGTATGTGAGCGTGTGTGAAAAAAGAGTGCATGTGAGCGTGCACGTATGAGCGTGTGTGAAAAAAGAGTGCATGTGAGCGTGCACGTATGAGTGTGTGTGGAAAAAAGAGTGCATGTGTGAGCATGCACGTATGAGTGTGTGAAAAAAAAGTGCGTGTGTGAAAAAAGAGGGCATGTGAGCGTGCACGTATGTGAGCGTGTGTGAAAAAAGAGTGCATGTGAGCGTGCACGTATGAGTGTGTGAAAAAGAGTTAGTGTGTGAGCGTGCACGTATGTGAGCGTGTGTGAAAAAAAGAGTGCGTGTGTGAGCGTGCACGTATATGTGAACGTGTGTGTGTGCACGTATGAGCGTGTGTGAAAAAAGAGTGTGTGTGAGCGTGCACGTATGAGCGTGTGTGAAAAAAGAGTGTGTGTGTGAGCGTGCACGTATGAGTGTGTGAAAAAAGAGTGCATGTGAGTGTGCACGTATGAGTGTGTGAAAAAGAGTTAGTGTGTGAGCGTGCACGTATGTGAGCGTGTGTGAAAAAAAGAGTGCGTGTGTGAGCGTGCACGTATATGTGAACGTGTGTGAAAAGAGTGCATGTGAACGTGCATGTATGAGTGTGTGTGAAAAAAGAGTGCATGTGTGAGCGTGCACGTATGAGTGTGTGAAAAAAGAGTGCATGTGAGCGTGCACGCACGAGTGTGTGTGAAAAAAGAGTGCATGTGAGCGTGCACGCACGAGTGTGTGTGAAAAAAGAGTGCATGTGAGCGTGCACGCACGAGTGTGTGTGAAAAAAGAGTGCATGTGAGCGTGCACGCACGAGTGTGTGTGAAAAAAGAGTGCATGTGAGCGTGCACGCACGAGTGTGTGTGAAAAAAGAGTGCATGTGAGCGTGCACGCACGAGTGTGTGTGAAAAAAGAGTGCATGTGAGCGTGCACGCACGAGTGTGTGTGAAAAAAGAGTGCATGTGAGCGTGCACGCACGAGTGTGTGTGAAAAAAGAGTGCATGTGTGAGCATGCGAGTGTGGAAAAAAAGTGTGAATGTGAAAAAAGTGCACGTGATTGTGCATGTGAGCATGCGTGTTTTTGAAAAAAATGTATAAAGTGCATGTGTGAGTTTGTGCGTGTGTAAAAAAAAGTGAGTGTGCATGTGATCTTGCGCATGAAAAAAGTGCGTGTTGTCTATTTGTTCAACGCTGAGAATCCTGGCATGATCAATGCACACTCTGCTTTACTTTGCTGTGGTCATTCGAGTTGGTTGTGTTTTTAATTTTTATATATATATTCCCTGCCCTTCTGTCTTTTCCCTTTTTATTCTTTCTCTCCCCCTTTTCTTGGTCCATCTAACCCCAATAATTATCACTTTGAATATTGTTATAATTTTTATAAATGTCATTTAAACTGTACATAAAAACAAAGTTGTCTTCCAAAGATGGGGGGGTGGAGGTGGGCCAAAAAAAAACTTAGTGTACAAGTTTAATGTTTAGTTTAATTAATCCATAATTCTTAACAACTTCATATAATGAAATTGAGAAACAAAGTGTGGTCCAAAAGTGTGTTTTACCAAGCTCCCCTCTTACCTTTCCCCAAACTATCCGTCATATAACATCTGTGTGTGTGAAAAAGAGTGCATGTGAGCGTGCACATATGAGTGTGTGAAAAAAAGAGTGCGTGTGTGAGCGTGCACGTATGTGAGCGTGTGTGAAAAAAGAGTGCATGTGAGCGTGCAGGTATGAGTGTGTGAAAAAGAGTTAGTGTGTGAGCGTGCACGTATGTGAGCGTGTGTGAAAAAAAGAGTGCGTGTGTGAGCGTGCACGTATATGTGAACGTGTGTGTGTGCACGTATGAGCGTGTGTGAAAAAAGAGTGTGTGTGAGCGTGCACGTATGAGCGTGTGTGAAAAAAGAGTGTGTGTGTGAGCGTGCACGTATGAGTGTGTGAAAAAAGAGTGCATGTGAGTGTGCACGTATGAGTGTGTGAAAAAGAGTTAGTGTGTGAGCGTGCACGTATGTGAGCGTGTGTGAAAAAAAGAGTGCGTGTGTGAGCGTGCACGTATATGTGAACGTGTGTGAAAAGAGTGCATGTGAACGTGCATGTATGAGTGTGTGTGAAAAAAGAGTGCATGTGTGAGCGTGCACGTATGAGTGTGTGAAAAAAGAGTGCATGTGAGCGTGCACGCACGAGTGTGTGTGAAAAAAGAGTGCATGTGAGCGTGCACGCACGAGTGTGTGTGAAAAAAGAGTGCATGTGAGCGTGCACGCACGAGTGTGTGTGAAAAAAGAGTGCATGTGAGCGTGCACGCACGAGTGTGTGTGAAAAAAGAGTGCATGTGAGCGTGCACGCACGAGTGTGTGTGAAAAAAGAGTGCATGTGAGCGTGCACGCACGAGTGTGTGTGAAAAAAGAGTGCATGTGAGCGTGCACGCACGAGTGTGTGTGAAAAAAGAGTGCATGTGAGCGTGCACGCACGAGTGTGTGTGAAAAAAGAGTGCATGTGTGAGCATGCGAGTGTGGAAAAAAAGTGTGAATGTGAAAAAAGTGCACGTGATTGTGCATGTGAGCATGCGTGTTTTTGAAAAAAATGTATAAAGTGCATGTGTGAGTTTGTGCGTGTGTAAAAAAAAGTGAGTGTGCATGTGATCTTGCGCATGAAAAAAGTGCGTGTTGTCTATTTGTTCAACGCTGAGAATCCTGGCATGATCAATGCACACTCTGCTTTACTTTGCTGTGGTCATTCGAGTTGGTTGTGTTTTTAATTTTTATATATATATTCCCTGCCCTTCTGTCTTTTCCCTTTTTATTCTTTCTCTCCCCCTTTTCTTGGTCCATCTAACCCCAATAATTATCACTTTGAATATTGTTATAATTTTTATAAATGTCATTTAAACTGTACATAAAAACAAAGTTGTCTTCCAAAGATGGGGGGGTGGAGGTGGGCCAAAAAAAAACTTAGTGTACAAGTTTAATGTTTAGTTTAATTAATCCATAATTCTTAACAACTTCATATAATGAAATTGAGAAACAAAGTGTGGTCCAAAAGTGTGTTTTACCAAGCTCCCCTCTTACCTTTCCCCAAACTATCCGTCATATAACATCTGTGTGTGTGAAAAAGAGTGCATGTGAGCGTGCACATATGAGTGTGTGAAAAAAAGAGTGCGTGTGTGAGCGTGCACGTATGTGAGCGTGTGTGAAAAAAGAGTGCATGTGAGCGTGCAGGTATGAGTGTGTGAAAAAGAGTTAGTGTGTGAGCGTGCACGTATGTGAGCGTGTGTGAAAAAAAGAGTGCGTGTGTGAGCGTGCACGTATATGTGAACGTGTGTAAAAAAGAGTGCATGTGAGCGTGCACATATGAGTGTGTGTGAAAAAAAGAGTGCGTGTGTGAGCGTGCACGTATGTGAGCGTGTGTGAAAAAAGAGTGCATGTGAGCGTGCACGTATGAGCGTGTGTGAAAAAAGAGTGCATGTGAGCGTGCACGTATGAGTGTGTGTGGAAAAAAGAGTGCATGTGTGAGCATGCACGTATGAGTGTGTGAAAAAAAAGTGCGTGTGTGAAAAAAGAGGGCATGTGAGCGTGCACGTATGAGTGTGTGTGGAAAAAAGAGTGCATGTGTGAGCGTGCACGTATGAGTGTGTGAAAAAGAGTTAGTGTGTGAGCGTGCACGTATGTGAGCGTGTGTGAAAAAAAGAGTGCGTGTGTGAGCGTGCACGTATATGTGAACGTGTGTGTGTGCACGTATGAGCGTGTGTGAAAAAAGAGTGTGTGTGAGCGTGCACGTATGAGCGTGTGTGAAAAAAGAGTGTGTGTGTGAGCGTGCACGTATGAGTGTGTGAAAAAAGAGTGCATGTGAGTGTGCACGTATGAGTGTGTGAAAAAGAGTTAGTGTGTGAGCGTGCACGTATGTGAGCGTGTGTGAAAAAAAGAGTGCGTGTGTGAGCGTGCACGTATATGTGAACGTGTGTGAAAAGAGTGCATGTGAACGTGCATGTATGAGTGTGTGTGAAAAAAGAGTGCATGTGTGAGCGTGCACGTATGAGTGTGTGAAAAAAGAGTGCATGTGAGCGTGCACGCACGAGTGTGTGTGAAAAAAGAGTGCATGTGAGCGTGCACGCACGAGTGTGTGTGAAAAAAGAGTGCATGTGAGCGTGCACGCACGAGTGTGTGTGAAAAAAGAGTGCATGTGAGCGTGCACGCACGAGTGTGTGTGAAAAAAGAGTGCATGTGAGCGTGCACGCACGAGTGTGTGTGAAAAAAGAGTGCATGTGAGCGTGCACGCACGAGTGTGTGTGAAAAAAGAGTGCATGTGAGCGTGCACGCACGAGTGTGTGTGAAAAAAGAGTGCATGTGAGCGTGCACGCACGAGTGTGTGTGAAAAAAGAGTGCATGTGTGAGCATGCGAGTGTGGAAAAAAAGTGTGAATGTGAAAAAAGTGCACGTGATTGTGCATGTGAGCATGCGTGTTTTTGAAAAAAATGTATAAAGTGCATGTGTGAGTTTGTGCGTGTGTAAAAAAAAGTGAGTGTGCATGTGATCTTGCGCATGAAAAAAGTGCGTGTTGTCTATTTGTTCAACACTGAGAATCCTGGCATGATCAATGCACACTCTGCTTTACTTTGCTGTGGTCATTCGAGTTGGTTGTGTTTTTAATTTTTATATATATATTCCCTGCCCTTCTGTCTTTTCCCTTTTTATTCTTTCTCTCCCCCTTTTCTTGGTCCATCTAACCCCAATAATTATCACTTTGAATATTGTTATAATTTTTATAAATGTCATTTAAACTGTACATAAAAACAAAGTTGTCTTCCAAAGATGGGGGGGTGGAGGTGGGCCAAAAAAAAACTTAGTGTACAAGTTTAATGTTTAGTTTAATTAATCCATAATTCTTAACAACTTCATATAATGAAATTGAGAAACAAAGTGTGGTCCAAAAGTGTGTTTTACCAAGCTCCCCTCTTACCTTTCCCCAAACTATCCGTCATATAACATCTGTGTGTGTGAAAAAGAGTGCATGTGAGCGTGCACATATGAGTGTGTGAAAAAAAGAGTGCGTGTGTGAGCGTGCACGTATGTGAGCGTGTGTGAAAAAAGAGTGCATGTGAGCGTGCAGGTATGAGTGTGTGAAAAAGAGTTAGTGTGTGAGCGTGCACGTATGTGAGCGTGTGTGAAAAAAAGAGTGCGTGTGTGAGCGTGCACGTATATGTGAACGTGTGTAAAAAAGAGTGCATGTGAGCGTGCACATATGAGTGTGTGTGAAAAAAAGAGTGCGTGTGTGAGCGTGCACGTATGTGAGCGTGTGTGAAAAAAGAGTGCATGTGAGCGTGCACGTATGAGCGTGTGTGAAAAAAGAGTGCATGTGAGCGTGCACGTATGAGTGTGTGTGGAAAAAAGAGTGCATGTGTGAGCATGCACGTATGAGTGTGTGAAAAAAAAGTGCGTGTGTGAAAAAAGAGGGCATGTGAGCGTGCACGTATGAGTGTGTGTGGAAAAAAGAGTGCATGTGTGAGCGTGCACGTATGAGTGTGTGAAAAAGAGTTAGTGTGTGAGCGTGCACGTATGTGAGCGTGTGTGAAAAAAAGAGTGCGTGTGTGAGCGTGCACGTATATGTGAACGTGTGTGTGTGCACGTATGAGCGTGTGTGAAAAAAGAGTGTGTGTGAGCGTGCACGTATGAGCGTGTGTGAAAAAAGAGTGTGTGTGTGAGCGTGCACGTATGAGTGTGTGAAAAAAGAGTGTGTGTGTGAGCGTGCACGTATGAGTGTGTGAAAAAAGAGTGCATGTGAGTGTGCACGTATGAGTGTGTGAAAAAGAGTTAGTGTGTGAGCGTGCACGTATGTGAGCGTGTGTGAAAAAAAGAGTGCGTGTGTGAGCGTGCACGTATATGTGAACGTGTGTGAAAAGAGTGCATGTGAACGTGCATGTATGAGTGTGTGTGAAAAAAGAGTGCATGTGTGAGCGTGCACGTATGAGTGTGTGAAAAAAGAGTGCATGTGAGCGTGCACGCACGAGTGTGTGTGAAAAAAGAGTGCATGTGAGCGTGCACGCACGAGTGTGTGTGAAAAAAGAGTGCATGTGAGCGTGCACGCACGAGTGTGTGTGAAAAAAGAGTGCATGTGAGCGTGCACGCACGAGTGTGTGTGAAAAAAGAGTGCATGTGAGCGTGCACGCACGAGTGTGTGTGAAAAAAGAGTGCATGTGAGCGTGCACGCACGAGTGTGTGTGAAAAAAGAGTGCATGTGAGCGTGCACGCACGAGTGTGTGTGAAAAAAGAGTGCATGTGAGCGTGCACGCACGAGTGTGTGTGAAAAAAGAGTGCATGTGTGAGCATGCGAGTGTGGAAAAAAAGTGTGAATGTGAAAAAAGTGCACGTGATTGTGCATGTGAGCATGCGTGTTTTTGAAAAAAATGTATAAAGTGCATGTGTGAGTTTGTGCGTGTGTAAAAAAAAGTGAGTGTGCATGTGATCTTGCGCATGAAAAAAGTGCGTGTTGTCTATTTGTTCAACGCTGAGAATCCTGGCATGATCAATGCACACTCTGCTTTACTTTGCTGTGGTCATTCGAGTTGGTTGTGTTTTTAATTTTTATATATATATTCCCTGCCCTTCTGTCTTTTCCCTTTTTATTCTTTCTCTCCCCCTTTTCTTGGTCCATCTAACCCCAATAATTATCACTTTGAATATTGTTATAATTTTTATAAATGTCATTTAAACTGTACATAAAAACAAAGTTGTCTTCCAAAGATGGGGGGGTGGAGGTGGGCCAAAAAAAAACTTAGTGTACAAGTTTAATGTTTAGTTTAATTAATCCATAATTCTTAACAACTTCATATAATGAAATTGAGAAACAAAGTGTGGTCCAAAAGTGTGTTTTACCAAGCTCCCCTCTTACCTTTCCCCAAACTATCCGTCATATAACATCTGTGTGTGTGAAAAAGAGTGCATGTGAGCGTGCACATATGAGTGTGTGAAAAAAAGAGTGCGTGTGTGAGCGTGCACGTATGTGAGCGTGTGTGAAAAAAGAGTGCATGTGAGCGTGCAGGTATGAGTGTGTGAAAAAGAGTTAGTGTGTGAGCGTGCACGTATGTGAGCGTGTGTGAAAAAAAGAGTGCGTGTGTGAGCGTGCACGTATATGTGAACGTGTGTAAAAAAGAGTGCATGTGAGCGTGCACATATGAGTGTGTGTGAAAAAAAGAGTGCGTGTGTGAGCGTGCACGTATGTGAGCGTGTGTGAAAAAAGAGTGCATGTGAGCGTGCACGTATGAGCGTGTGTGAAAAAAGAGTGCATGTGAGCGTGCACGTATGAGTGTGTGTGGAAAAAAGAGTGCATGTGTGAGCATGCACGTATGAGTGTGTGAAAAAAAAGTGCGTGTGTGAAAAAAGAGGGCATGTGAGCGTGCACGTATGAGTGTGTGTGGAAAAAAGAGTGCATGTGTGAGCGTGCACGTATGAGTGTGTGAAAAAGAGTTAGTGTGTGAGCGTGCACGTATGTGAGCGTGTGTGAAAAAAAGAGTGCGTGTGTGAGCGTGCACGTATATGTGAACGTGTGTGTGTGCACGTATGAGCGTGTGTGAAAAAAGAGTGTGTGTGAGCGTGCACGTATGAGCGTGTGTGAAAAAAGAGTGTGTGTGTGAGCGTGCACGTATGAGTGTGTGAAAAAAGAGTGCATGTGAGTGTGCACGTATGAGTGTGTGAAAAAGAGTTAGTGTGTGAGCGTGCACGTATGTGAGCGTGTGTGAAAAAAAGAGTGCGTGTGTGAGCGTGCACGTATATGTGAACGTGTGTGAAAAGAGTGCATGTGAACGTGCATGTATGAGTGTGTGTGAAAAAAGAGTGCATGTGTGAGCGTGCACGTATGAGTGTGTGAAAAAAGAGTGCATGTGAGCGTGCACGCACGAGTGTGTGTGAAAAAAGAGTGCATGTGAGCGTGCACGCACGAGTGTGTGTGAAAAAAGAGTGCATGTGAGCGTGCACGCACGAGTGTGTGTGAAAAAAGAGTGCATGTGAGCGTGCACGCACGAGTGTGTGTGAAAAAAGAGTGCATGTGAGCGTGCACGCACGAGTGTGTGTGAAAAAAGAGTGCATGTGAGCGTGCACGCACGAGTGTGTGTGAAAAAAGAGTGCATGTGAGCGTGCACGCACGAGTGTGTGTGAAAAAAGAGTGCATGTGAGCGTGCACGCACGAGTGTGTGTGAAAAAAGAGTGCATGTGTGAGCATGCGAGTGTGGAAAAAAAGTGTGAATGTGAAAAAAGTGCACGTGATTGTGCATGTGAGCATGCGTGTTTTTGAAAAAAATGTATAAAGTGCATGTGTGAGTTTGTGCGTGTGTAAAAAAAAGTGAGTGTGCATGTGATCTTGCGCATGAAAAAAGTGCGTGTTGTCTATTTGTTCAACACTGAGAATCCTGGCATGATCAATGCACACTCTGCTTTACTTTGCTGTGGTCATTCGAGTTGGTTGTGTTTTTAATTTTTATATATATATTCCCTGCCCTTCTGTCTTTTCCCTTTTTATTCTTTCTCTCCCCCTTTTCTTGGTCCATCTAACCCCAATAATTATCACTTTGAATATTGTTATAATTTTTATAAATGTCATTTAAACTGTACATAAAAACAAAGTTGTCTTCCAAAGATGGGGGGGTGGAGGTGGGCCAAAAAAAAACTTAGTGTACAAGTTTAATGTTTAGTTTAATTAATCCATAATTCTTAACAACTTCATATAATGAAATTGAGAAACAAAGTGTGGTCCAAAAGTGTGTTTTACCAAGCTCCCCTCTTACCTTTCCCCAAACTATCCGTCATATAACATCTGTGTGTGTGAAAAAGAGTGCATGTGAGCGTGCACATATGAGTGTGTGAAAAAAAGAGTGCGTGTGTGAGCGTGCACGTATGTGAGCGTGTGTGAAAAAAGAGTGCATGTGTGCGTGCAGGTATGAGTGTGTGAAAAAGAGTTAGTGTGTGAGCGTGCACGTATGTGAGCGTGTGTGAAAAAAAGAGTGCGTGTGTGAGCGTGCACGTATATGTGAACGTGTGTAAAAAAGAGTGCATGTGAGCGTGCACATATGAGTGTGTGTGAAAAAAAGAGTGCGTGTGTGAGCGTGCACGTATGTGAGCGTGTGTGAAAAAAGAGTGCATGTGAGCGTGCACGTATGAGCGTGTGTGAAAAAAGAGTGCATGTGAGCGTGCACGTATGAGTGTGTGTGGAAAAAAGAGTGCATGTGTGAGCATGCACGTATGAGTGTGTGAAAAAAAAGTGCGTGTGTGAAAAAAGAGGGCATGTGAGCGTGCACGTATGAGTGTGTGTGGAAAAAAGAGTGCATGTGTGAGCGTGCACGTATGAGTGTGTGAAAAAGAGTTAGTGTGTGAGCGTGCACGTATGTGAGCGTGTGTGAAAAAAAGAGTGCGTGTGTGAGCGTGCACGTATATGTGAACGTGTGTGTGTGCACGTATGAGCGTGTGTGAAAAAAGAGTGTGTGTGAGCGTGCACGTATGAGCGTGTGTGAAAAAAGAGTGTGTGTGTGAGCGTGCACGTATGAGTGTGTGAAAAAAGAGTGTGTGTGTGAGCGTGCACGTATGAGTGTGTGAAAAAAGAGTGCATGTGAGTGTGCACGTATGAGTGTGTGAAAAAGAGTTAGTGTGTGAGCGTGCACGTATGTGAGCGTGTGTGAAAAAAAGAGTGCGTGTGTGAGCGTGCACGTATATGTGAACGTGTGTGAAAAGAGTGCATGTGAACGTGCATGTATGAGTGTGTGTGAAAAAAGAGTGCATGTGTGAGCGTGCACGTATGAGTGTGTGAAAAAAGAGTGCATGTGAGCGTGCACGCACGAGTGTGTGTGAAAAAAGAGTGCATGTGAGCGTGCACGCACGAGTGTGTGTGAAAAAAGAGTGCATGTGAGCGTGCACGCACGAGTGTGTGTGAAAAAAGAGTGCATGTGAGCGTGCACGCACGAGTGTGTGTGAAAAAAGAGTGCATGTGAGCGTGCACGCACGAGTGTGTGTGAAAAAAGAGTGCATGTGTGAGCATGCGAGTGTGGAAAAAAAGTGTGAATGTGAAAAAAGTGCACGTGATTGTGCATGTGAGCATGCGTGTTTTTGAAAAAAATGTATAAAGTGCATGTGTGAGTTTGTGCGTGTGTAAAAAAAAGTGAGTGTGCATGTGATCTTGCGCATGAAAAAAGTGCGTGTTGTCTATTTGTTCAACGCTGAGAATCCTGGCATGATCAATGCACACTCTGCTTTACTTTGCTGTGGTCATTCGAGTTGGTTGTGTTTTTAATTTTATATATATATATATTCCCTGCCCTTCTGTCTTTTCCCTTTTTATTCTTTCTCTCCCCCTTTTCTTGGTCCATCTAACCCCAATAATTATCACTTTGAATATTGTTATAATTTTTATAAATGTCATTTAAACTGTACATAAAAACAAAGTTGTCCTCCAAAGATGGGGGGGTGGAGGTGGGCCAAAAAAAAACTTAGTGTACAAGTTTAATGTTTAGTTTAATTAATCCATAATTCTTAACAACTTCATATAATGAAATTGAGAAACAAAGTGTGGTCCAAAAGTGTGTTTTACCAAGCTCCCCTCTTACCTTTCCCCAAACTATCCGTCATATAACATCTGTGTGTGTGAAAAAGAGTGCATGTGAGCGTGCACATATGAGTGTGTGAAAAAAAGAGTGCGTGTGTGAGCGTGCACGTATGTGAGCATGTGTGAAAAAAGAGTGCATGTGAGCGTGCACGTATGAGTGTGTGAAAAAGAGTTAGTGTGTGAGCGTGCACGTATGTGAGCGTGTGTGAAAAAAAGAGTGCGTGTGTGAGCGTGCACGTATATGTGAACGTGTGTGAAAAGAGTGCATGTGAGTGTGCACGTATGAGTGTGTGAAAAAGAGTTAGTGTGTGAGCGTGCACGTTTGTGAGCGTGTGTGAAAAAAAGAGTGCGTGTGTGAGCGTGCACGTATGTGAACGTGTGTGAAAAAAGAGTGCGTGTGAGCGTGCACGCACGAGTGTGTGTGAAAAAAGAGTGCATGTGAGCGTGCACGCACGAGTGTGTGTGAAAAAAGAGTGCATGTGTGAGCATGCGAGTGTGTGGAAAAAGTGTGAATGTGAAAAAGTGCACGTGATTGTGCATGTGAGCATGCGTGTTTTTGAAAAAAATGTATAAAGTGCATGTGTGAGTTTGTGCGTGTGTAAAAAAAAGTGAGTGTGCATGTGATCTTGCGCATGAAAAAAGTGCGTGTTGTCTATTTGTTCAACGCTGAGAATCCTGGCATGATCAATGCACACTCTGCTTTACTTTGCTGTGGTCATTCGAGTTGGTTGTGTTTTTAATTTTTATATATATATTCCCTGCCCTTCTGTCTTTTCCCTTTTTATTCTTTCTCTCCCCCTTTTCTTGGTCCATCTAACCCCAATAATTATCACTTTGAATATTGTTATAATTTTTATAAATGTCATTTAAACTGTACATAAAAACAAAGTTGTCTTCCAAAGATGGGGGGGTGGAGGTGGGCCAAAAAAAAACTTAGTGTACAAGTTTAATGTTTAGTTTAATTAATCCATAATTCTTAACAACTTCATATAATGAAATTGAGAAACAAAGTGTGGTCCAAAAGTGTGTTTTACCAAGCTCCCCTCTTACCTTTCCCCAAACTATCCGTCATATAACATATGTGTGTGTGAAAAAGAGTGCATGTGAGCGTGCACATATGAGTGTGTGAAAAAAAGAGTGCGTGTGTGAGCGTGCACGTATGTGAGCGTGTGTGAAAAAAGAGTGCATGTGAGCGTGCACGTATGAGTGTGTGAAAAAGAGTTAGTGTGTGAGCGTGCACGTATGTGAGCGTGTGTGAAAAAAAGAGTGCGTGTGTGAGCGTGCACGTATATGTGAACGTGTGTAAAAAAGAGTGCATGTGAGCGTGCACATATGAGTGTGTGTGAAAAAAAGAGTGCGTGTGTGAGCGTGCACGTATGTGAGCGTGTGTGAAAAAAGAGTGCATGTGAGCGTGCACGTATGAGCGTGTGTGAAAAAAGAGTGCATGTGAGCGTGCACGTATGAGTGTGTGTGGAAAAAAGAGTGCATGTGTGAGCATGCACGTATGAGTGTGTGAAAAAAAAGTGCGTGTGTGAAAAAAGAGGGCATGTGAGCGTGCACGTATGAGTGTGTGTGGAAAAAAGAGTGCATGTGTGAGCGTGCACGTATGAGTGTGTGAAAAAGAGTTAGTGTGTGAGCGTGCACGTATGTGAGCGTGTGTGAAAAAAAGAGTGCGTGTGTGAGCGTGCACGTATATGTGAACGTGTGTGTGTGCACGTATGAGCGTGTGTGAAAAAAGAGTGTGTGTGAGCGTGCACGTATGAGCGTGTGTGAAAAAAGAGTGTGTGTGTGAGCGTGCACGTATGAGTGTGTGAAAAA
Organism: Brachyhypopomus gauderio; assembly: GCF_052324685.1. NCBI lineage: Eukaryota > Metazoa > Chordata > Actinopteri > Gymnotiformes > Hypopomidae > Brachyhypopomus > Brachyhypopomus gauderio. The sequence continues at coordinate 24,767,557 of NC_135221.1, read as the reverse complement.
AGAGTGTGTGTGTGAGCGTGCACGTATGAGTGTGTGAAAAAAGAGTGCATGTGAGTGTGCACGTATGAGTGTGTGAAAAAGAGTTAGTGTGTGAGCGTGCACGTATGTGAGCGTGTGTGAAAAAAAGAGTGCGTGTGTGAGCGTGCACGTATATGTGAACGTGTGTGAAAAGAGTGCATGTGAACGTGCATGTATGAGTGTGTGTGAAAAAAGAGTGCATGTGTGAGCGTGCACGTATGAGTGTGTGAAAAAAGAGTGCATGTGAGCGTGCACGCACGAGTGTGTGTGAAAAAAGAGTGCATGTGAGCGTGCACGCACGAGTGTGTGTGAAAAAAGAGTGCATGTGAGCGTGCACGCACGAGTGTGTGTGAAAAAAGAGTGCATGTGAGCGTGCACGCACGAGTGTGTGTGAAAAAAGAGTGCATGTGAGCGTGCACGCACGAGTGTGTGTGAAAAAAGAGTGCATGTGTGAGCATGCGAGTGTGGAAAAAAAGTGTGAATGTGAAAAAAGTGCACGTGATTGTGCATGTGAGCATGCGTGTTTTTGAAAAAAATGTATAAAGTGCATGTGTGAGTTTGTGCGTGTGTAAAAAAAAGTGAGTGTGCATGTGATCTTGCGCATGAAAAAAGTGCGTGTTGTCTATTTGTTCAACGCTGAGAATCCTGGCATGATCAATGCACACTCTGCTTTACTTTGCTGTGGTCATTCGAGTTGGTTGTGTTTTTAATTTTATATATATATATATATTCCCTGCCCTTCTGTCTTTTCCCTTTTTATTCTTTCTCTCCCCCTTTTCTTGGTCCATCTAACCCCAATAATTATCACTTTGAATATTGTTATAATTTTTATAAATGTCATTTAAACTGTACATAAAAACAAAGTTGTCCTCCAAAGATGGGGGGGTGGAGGTGGGCCAAAAAAAAACTTAGTGTACAAGTTTAATGTTTAGTTTAATTAATCCATAATTCTTAACAACTTCATATAATGAAATTGAGAAACAAAGTGTGGTCCAAAAGTGTGTTTTACCAAGCTCCCCTCTTACCTTTCCCCAAACTATCCGTCATATAACATCTGTGTGTGTGAAAAAGAGTGCATGTGAGCGTGCACATATGAGTGTGTGAAAAAAAGAGTGCGTGTGTGAGCGTGCACGTATGTGAGCATGTGTGAAAAAAGAGTGCATGTGAGCGTGCACGTATGAGTGTGTGAAAAAGAGTTAGTGTGTGAGCGTGCACGTATGTGAGCGTGTGTGAAAAAAAGAGTGCGTGTGTGAGCGTGCACGTATATGTGAACGTGTGTGAAAAGAGTGCATGTGAACATGCATGTATGAGTGTGTGTGAAAAAAGAGTGCATGTGTGAGCGTGCACGTATGAGTGTGTGAAAAAAGAGTGCATGTGAGCGTGCACGCACGAGTGTGTGTGAAAAAAGAGTGCATGTGAGCGTGCACGCACGAGTGTGTGTGAAAAAAGAGTGCATGTGAGCGTGCACGCACGAGTGTGTGTGAAAAAAGAGTGCATGTGTGAGCATGCGAGTGTGGAAAAAAAGTGTGAATGTGAAAAAAGTGCACGTGATTGTGCATGTGAGCATGCGTGTTTTTGAAAAAAATGTATAAAGTGCATGTGTGAGTTTGTGCGTGTGTAAAAAAAAGTGAGTGTGCATGTGATCTTGCGCATGAAAAAAGTGCGTGTTGTCTATTTGTTCAACGCTGAGAATCCTGGCATGATCAATGCACACTCTGCTTTACTTTGCTGTGGTCATTCGAGTTGGTTGTGTTTTTAATTTTTATATATATATTCCCTGCCCTTCTGTCTTTTCCCTTTTTATTCTTTCTCTCCCCCTTTTCTTGGTCCATCTAACCCCAATAATTATCACTTTGAATATTGTTATAATTTTTATAAATGTCATTTAAACTGTACATAAAAACAAAGTTGTCTTCCAAAGATGGGGGGGTGGAGGTGGGCCAAAAAAAAACTTAGTGTACAAGTTTAATGTTTAGTTTAATTAATCCATAATTCTTAACAACTTCATATAATGAAATTGAGAAACAAAGTGTGGTCCAAAAGTGTGTTTTACCAAGCTCCCCTCTTACCTTTCCCCAAACTATCCGTCATATAACATCTGTGTGTGTGAAAAAGAGTGCATGTGAGCGTGCACATATGAGTGTGTGAAAAAAAGAGTGCGTGTGTGAGCGTGCACGTATGTGAGCGTGTGTGAAAAAAGAGTGCATGTGAGCGTGCACGTATGAGTGTGTGAAAAAGAGTTAGTGTGTGAGCGTGCACGTATGTGAGCGTGTGTGAAAAAAAGAGTGCGTGTGTGAGCGTGCACGTATATGTGAACGTGTGTAAAAAAGAGTGCATGTGAGCATGCACATATGAGTGTGTGTGAAAAAAAGAGTGCGTGTGTGAGCGTGCACGTATGTGAGCGTGTGTGAAAAAAGAGTGCATGTGAGCGTGCACGTATGAGCGTGTGTGAAAAAAGAGTGCATGTGAGCGTGCACGTATGAGTGTGTGTGGAAAAAAGAGTGCATGTGTGAGCATGCACGTATGAGTGTGTGAAAAAAAAGTGCGTGTGTGAAAAAAGAGGGCATGTGAGCGTGCACGTATGAGTGTGTGTGGAAAAAAGAGTGCATGTGTGAGCGTGCACGTATGAGTGTGTGAAAAAGAGTTAGTGTGTGAGCGTGCACGTATGTGAGCGTGTGTGAAAAAAAGAGTGCGTGTGTGAGCGTGCACGTATATGTGAACGTGTGTGTGTGCACGTATGAGCGTGTGTGAAAAAAGAGTGTGTGTGAGCGTGCACGTATGAGCGTGTGTGAAAAAAGTGTGTGTGTGAGCGTGCACGTATGAGTGTGTGAAAAAAGAGTGTGTGTGTGAGCGTGCACGTATGAGTGTGTGAAAAAAGAGTGCATGTGAGTGTGCACGTATGAGTGTGTGAAAAAGAGTTAGTGTGTGAGCGTGCACGTATGTGAGCGTGTGTGAAAAAAAGAGTGCGTGTGTGAGCGTGCACGTATATGTGAACGTGTGTGAAAAGAGTGCATGTGAACGTGCATGTATGAGTGTGTGTGAAAAAAGAGTGCATGTGTGAGCGTGCACGTATGAGTGTGTGAAAAAAGAGTGCATGTGAGCGTGCACGCACGAGTGTGTGTGAAAAAAGAGTGCATGTGAGCGTGCACGCACGAGTGTGTGTGAAAAAAGAGTGCATGTGAGCGTGCACGCACGAGTGTGTGTGAAAAAAGAGTGCATGTGAGCGTGCACGCACGAGTGTGTGTGAAAAAAGAGTGCATGTGAGCGTGCACGCACGAGTGTGTGTGAAAAAAGAGTGCATGTGTGAGCATGCGAGTGTGGAAAAAAAGTGTGAATGTGAAAAAAGTGCACGTGATTGTGCATGTGAGCATGCGTGTTTTTGAAAAAAATGTATAAAGTGCATGTGTGAGTTTGTGCGTGTGTAAAAAAAAGTGAGTGTGCATGTGATCTTGCGCATGAAAAAAGTGCGTGTTGTCTATTTGTTCAACGCTGAGAATCCTGGCATGATCAATGCACACTCTGCTTTACTTTGCTGTGGTCATTCGAGTTGGTTGTGTTTTTAATTTTATATATATATATATTCCCTGCCCTTCTGTCTTTTCCCTTTTTATTCTTTCTCTCCCCCTTTTCTTGGTCCATCTAACCCCAATAATTATCACTTTGAATATTGTTATAATTTTTATAAATGTCATTTAAACTGTACATAAAAACAAAGTTGTCCTCCAAAGATGGGGGGGTGGAGGTGGGCCAAAAAAAAACTTAGTGTACAAGTTTAATGTTTAGTTTAATTAATCCATAATTCTTAACAACTTCATATAATGAAATTGAGAAACAAAGTGTGGTCCAAAAGTGTGTTTTACCAAGCTCCCCTCTTACCTTTCCCCAAACTATCCGTCATATAACATCTGTGTGTGTGAAAAAGAGTGCATGTGAGCGTGCACATATGAGTGTGTGAAAAAAAGAGTGCGTGTGTGAGCGTGCACGTATGTGAGCATGTGTGAAAAAAGAGTGCATGTGAGCGTGCACGTATGAGTGTGTGAAAAAGAGTTAGTGTGTGAGCGTGCACGTATGTGAGCGTGTGTGAAAAAAAGAGTGCGTGTGTGAGCGTGCACGTATATGTGAACGTGTGTGAAAAGAGTGCATGTGAACGTGCATGTATGAGTGTGTGTGAAAAAAGAGTGCATGTGTGAGCGTGCACGTATGAGTGTGTGAAAAAAGAGTGCATGTGAGCGTGCACGCACGAGTGTGTGTGAAAAAAGAGTGCATGTGAGCGTGCACGCACGAGTGTGTGTGAAAAAAGAGTGCATGTGAGCGTGCACGCACGAGTGTGTGTGAAAAAAGAGTGCATGTGAGCGTGCACGCACGAGTGTGTGTGAAAAAAGAGTGCATGTGTGAGCATGCGAGTGTGGAAAAAAAGTGTGAATGTGAAAAAAGTGCACGTGATTGTGCATGTGAGCATGCGTGTTTTTGAAAAAAATGTATAAAGTGCATGTGTGAGTTTGTGCGTGTGTAAAAAAAAGTGAGTGTGCATGTGATCTTGCGCATGAAAAAAGTGCGTGTTGTCTATTTGTTCAACGCTGAGAATCCTGGCATGATCAATGCACACTCTGCTTTACTTTGCTGTGGTCATTCGAGTTGGTTGTGTTTTTAATTTTTATATATATATTCCCTGCCCTTCTGTCTTTTCCCTTTTTATTCTTTCTCTCCCCCTTTTCTTGGTCCATCTAACCCCAATAATTATCACTTTGAATATTGTTATAATTTTTATAAATGTCATTTAAACTGTACATAAAAACAAAGTTGTCTTCCAAAGATGGGGGGGTGGAGGTGGGCCAAAAAAAAACTTAGTGTACAAGTTTAATGTTTAGTTTAATTAATCCATAATTCTTAACAACTTCATATAATGAAATTGAAAAACAAAGTGTGGTCCAAAAGTGTGTTTTACCAAGCTCCCCTCTTACCTTTCCCCAAACTATCCGTCATATAACATCTGTGTGTGTGAAAAAGAGTGCATGTGAGCGTGCACATATGAGTGTGTGAAAAAAAGAGTGCGTGTGTGAGCGTGCACGTATGTGAGCGTGTGTGAAAAAAGAGTGCATGTGAGCGTGCAGGTATGAGTGTGTGAAAAAGAGTTAGTGTGTGAGCGTGCACGTATGTGAGCGTGTGTGAAAAAAAGAGTGCGTGTGTGAGCGTGCACGTATATGTGAACGTGTGTAAAAAAGAGTGCATGTGAGCGTGCACATATGAGTGTGTGTGAAAAAAAGAGTGCGTGTGTGAGCGTGCACGTATGTGAGCGTGTGTGAAAAAAGAGTGCATGTGAGCGTGCACGTATGAGCGTGTGTGAAAAAAGAGTGCATGTGAGCGTGCACGTATGAGTGTGTGTGGAAAAAAGAGTGCATGTGTGAGCATGCACGTATGAGTGTGTGAAAAAAAAGTGCGTGTGTGAAAAAAGAGGGCATGTGAGCGTGCACGTATGAGTGTGTGTGGAAAAAAGAGTGCATGTGTGAGCGTGCACGTATGAGTGTGTGAAAAAGAGTTAGTGTGTGAGCGTGCACGTATGTGAGCGTGTGTGAAAAAAAGAGTGCATGTGTGAGCGTGCACGTATATGTGAACGTGTGTGTGTGCACGTATGAGCGTGTGTGAAAAAAGAGTGTGTGTGAGCGTGCACGTATGAGCGTGTGTGAAAAAAGAGTGTGTGTGTGAGCGTGCACGTATGAGTGTGTGAAAAAAGAGTGTGTGTGTGAGCGTGCACGTATGAGTGTGTGAAAAAAGAGTGCATGTGAGTGTGCACGTATGAGTGTGTGAAAAAGAGTTAGTGTGTGAGCGTGCACGTATGTGAGCGTGTGTGAAAAAAAGAGTGCGTGTGTGAGCGTGCACGTATATGTGAACGTGTGTGAAAAGAGTGCATGTGAACGTGCATGTATGAGTGTGTGTGAAAAAAGAGTGCATGTGTGAGCGTGCACGTATGAGTGTGTGAAAAAAGAGTGCATGTGAGCGTGCACGCACGAGTGTGTGTGAAAAAAGAGTGCATGTGAGCGTGCACGCACGAGTGTGTGTGAAAAAAGAGTGCATGTGAGCGTGCACGCACGAGTGTGTGTGAAAAAAGAGTGCATGTGAGCGTGCACGCACGAGTGTGTGTGAAAAAAGAGTGCATGTGAGCGTGCACGCACGAGTGTGTGTGAAAAAAGAGTGCATGTGTGAGCATGCGAGTGTGGAAAAAAAGTGTGAATGTGAAAAAAGTGCACGTGATTGTGCATGTGAGCATGCGTGTTTTTGAAAAAAATGTATAAAGTGCATGTGTGAGTTTGTGCGTGTGTAAAAAAAAGTGAGTGTGCATGTGATCTTGCGCATGAAAAAAGTGCGTGTTGTCTATTTGTTCAACGCTGAGAATCCTGGCATGATCAATGCACACTCTGCTTTACTTTGCTGTGGTCATTCGAGTTGGTTGTGTTTTTAATTTTTATATATATATTCCCTGCCCTTCTGTCTTTTCCCTTTTTATTCTTTCTCTCCCCCTTTTCTTGGTCCATCTAACCCCAATAATTATCACTTTGAATATTGTTATAATTTTTATAAATGTCATTTAAACTGTACATAAAAACAAAGTTGTCTTCCAAAGATGGGGGGGTGGAGGTGGGCCAAAAAAAACTTAGTGTACAAGTTTAATGTTTAGTTTAATTAATCCATAATTCTTAACAACTTCATATAATGAAATTGAGAAACAAAGTGTGGTCCAAAAGTGTGTTTTACCAAGCTCCCCTCTTACCTTTCCCCAAACTATCCGTCATATAACATATGTGTGTGTGAAAAAGAGTGCATGTGAGCGTGCACATATGAGTGTGTGAAAAAAAGAGTGCGTGTGTGAGCGTGCACGTATGTGAGCATGTGTGAAAAAAGAGTGCATGTGAGCGTGCACGTATGAGTGTGTGAAAAAGAGTTAGTGTGTGAGCGTGCACGTATGTGAGCGTGTGTGAAAAAAAGAGTGCGTGTGTGAGCGTGCACGTATATGTGAACGTGTGTAAAAAAGAGTGCATGTGAGCGTGCACATATGAGTGTGTGTGAAAAAAAGAGTGCGTGTGTGAGCGTGCACGTATGTGAGCGTGTGTGAAAAAAGAGTGCATGTGAGCGTGCACGTATGAGCGTGTGTGAAAAAAGAGTGCATGTGAGCGTGCACGTATGAGTGTGTGTGGAAAAAAGAGTGCATGTGTGAGCATGCACGTATGAGTGTGTGAAAAAAAAGTGCGTGTGTGAAAAAAGAGGGCATGTGAGCGTGCACGTATGAGTGTGTGTGGAAAAAAGAGTGCATGTGTGAGCGTGCACGTATGAGTGTGTGAAAAAGAGTTAGTGTGTGAACGTGCACGTATGTGAGCGTGTGTGAAAAAAAGAGTGCGTGTGTGAGCGTGCACGTATATGTGAACGTGTGTGTGTGCACGTATGAGCGTGTGTGAAAAAAGAGTGCATGTGAGTGTGCACGTATGAGTGTGTGAAAAAGAGTTAGTGTGTGAGCGTGCACGTATGTGAGCGTGTGTGAAAAAAAGAGTGCGTGTGTGAGCGTGCACGTATATGTGAACGTGTGTGAAAAGAGTGCATGTGAACGTGCATGTATGAGTGTGTGTGAAAAAAGAGTGCATGTGTGAGCGTGCACGTATGAGTGTGTGAAAAAAGAGTGCATGTGAGCGTGCACGCACGAGTGTGTGTGAAAAAAGAGTGCATGTGAGCGTGCACGCACGAGTGTGTGTGAAAAAAGAGTGCATGTGAGCGTGCACGCACGAGTGTGTGTGAAAAAAGAGTGCATGTGAGCGTGCACGCACGAGTGTGTGTGAAAAAAGAGTGCATGTGTGAGCATGCGAGTGTGGAAAAAAAGTGTGAATGTGAAAAAAGTGCACGTGATTGTGCATGTGAGCATGCGTGTTTTTGAAAAAAATGTATAAAGTGCATGTGTGAGTTTGTGCGTGTGTAAAAAAAAGTGAGTGTGCATGTGATCTTGCGCATGAAAAAAGTGCGTGTTGTCTATTTGTTCAACGCTGAGAATCCTGGCATGATCAATGCACACTGCTTTACTTTGCTGTGGTCATTCGAGTTGGTTGTGTTTTTAATTTTATATATATATATATTCCCTGCCCTTCTGTCTTTTCCCTTTTTATTCTTTCTCTCCCCCTTTTCTTGGTCCATCTAACCCCAATAATTATCACTTTGAATATTGTTATAATTTTTATAAATGTCATTTAAACTGTACATAAAAACAAAGTTGTCCTCCAAAGATGGGGGGGTGGAGGTGGGCCAAAAAAAAACTTAGTGTACAAGTTTAATGTTTAGTTTAATTAATCCATAATTCTTAACAACTTCATATAATGAAATTGAGAAACAAAGTGTGGTCCAAAAGTGTGTTTTACCAAGCTCCCCTCTTACCTTTCCCCAAACTATCCGTCATATAACATCTGTGTGTGTGAAAAAGAGTGCATGTGAGCGTGCACATATGAGTGTGTGAAAAAAAGAGTGCGTGTGTGAGCGTGCACGTATGTGAGCATGTGTGAAAAAAGAGTGCATGTGAGCGTGCACGTATGAGTGTGTGAAAAAGAGTTAGTGTGTGAGCGTGCACGTATGTGAGCGTGTGTGAAAAAAAGAGTGCGTGTGTGAGCGTGCACGTATATGTGAACGTGTGTGAAAAGAGTGCATGTGAACGTGCATGTATGAGTGTGTGTGAAAAAAGAGTGCATGTGTGAGCGTGCACGTATGAGTGTGTGAAAAAAGAGTGCATGTGAGCGTGCACGCACGAGTGTGTGTGAAAAAAGAGTGCATGTGAGCGTGCACGCACGAGTGTGTGAAAAAAGAGTGCATGTGAGCGTGCACGCACGAGTGTGTGTGAAAAAAGAGTGCATGTGTGAGCATGCGAGTGTGGAAAAAAAGTGTGAATGTGAAAAAAGTGCACGTGATTGTGCATGTGAGCATGCGTGTTTTTGAAAAAAATGTATAAAGTGCATGTGTGAGTTTGTGCGTGTGTAAAAAAAAGTGAGTGTGCATGTGATCTTGCGCATGAAAAAAGTGCGTGTTGTCTATTTGTTCAACGCTGAGAATCCTGGCATGATCAATGCACACTCTGCTTTACTTTGCTGTGGTCATTCGAGTTGGTTGTGTTTTTAATTTTTATATATATATTCCCTGCCCTTCTGTCTTTTCCCTTTTTATTCTTTCTCTCCCCCTTTTCTTGGTCCATCTAACCCCAATAATTATCACTTTGAATATTGTTATAATTTTTATAAATGTCATTTAAACTGTACATAAAAACAAAGTTGTCTTCCAAAGATGGGGGGGTGGAGGTGGGCCAAAAAAAAACTTAGTGTACAAGTTTAATGTTTAGTTTAATTAATCCATAATTCTTAACAACTTCATATAATGAAATTGAGAAACAAAGTGTGGTCCAAAAGTGTGTTTTACCAAGCTCCCCTCTTACCTTTCCCCAAACTATCCGTCATATAACATCTGTGTGTGTGAAAAAGAGTGCATGTGAGCGTGCACATATGAGTGTGTGAAAAAAAGAGTGCGTGTGTGAGCGTGCACGTATGTGAGCGTGTGTGAAAAAAGAGTGCATGTGAGCGTGCAGGTATGAGTGTGTGAAAAAGAGTTAGTGTGTGAGCGTGCACGTATGTGAGCGTGTGTGAAAAAAAGAGTGCGTGTGTGAGCGTGCACGTATATGTGAACGTGTGTAAAAAAGAGTGCATGTGAGCGTGCACATATGAGTGTGTGTGAAAAAAAGAGTGCGTGTGTGAGCGTGCACGTATGTGAGCGTGTGTGAAAAAAGAGTGCATGTGAGCGTGCACGTATGAGCGTGTGTGAAAAAAGAGTGCATGTGAGCGTGCACGTATGAGTGTGTGTGGAAAAAAGAGTGCATGTGTGAGCATGCACGTATGAGTGTGTGAAAAAAAAGTGCGTGTGTGAAAAAAGAGGGCATGTGAGCGTGCACGTATGAGTGTGTGTGGAAAAAAGAGTGCATGTGTGAGCGTGCACGTATGAGTGTGTGAAAAAGAGTTAGTGTGTGAGCGTGCACGTATGTGAGCGTGTGTGAAAAAAAGAGTGCGTGTGTGAGCGTGCACGTATATGTGAACGTGTGTGTGTGCACGTATGAGCGTGTGTGAAAAAAGAGTGTGTGTGAGCGTGCACGTATGAGCGTGTGTGAAAAAAGAGTGTGTGTGTGAGCGTGCACGTATGAGTGTGTGAAAAAAGAGTGCATGTGAGTGTGCACGTATGAGTGTGTGAAAAAGAGTTAGTGTGTGAGCGTGCACGTATGTGAGCGTGTGTGAAAAAAAGAGTGCGTGTGTGAGCGTGCACGTATATGTGAACGTGTGTGAAAAGAGTGCATGTGAACGTGCATGTATGAGTGTGTGTGAAAAAAGAGTGCATGTGTGAGCGTGCACGTATGAGTGTGTGAAAAAAGAGTGCATGTGAGCGTGCACGCACGAGTGTGTGTGAAAAAAGAGTGCATGTGAGCGTGCACGCACGAGTGTGTGTGAAAAAAGAGTGCATGTGAGCGTGCACGCACGAGTGTGTGTGAAAAAAGAGTGCATGTGAGCGTGCACGCACGAGTGTGTGTGAAAAAAGAGTGCATGTGAGCGTGCACGCACGAGTGTGTGTGAAAAAAGAGTGCATGTGAGCGTGCACGCACGAGTGTGTGTGAAAAAAGAGTGCATGTGAGCGTGCATGCACGAGTGTGTGTGAAAAAAGAGTGCATGTGAGCGTGCACGCACGAGTGTGTGTGAAAAAAGAGTGCATGTGTGAGCATGCGAGTGTGGAAAAAAAGTGTGAATGTGAAAAAAGTGCACGTGATTGTGCATGTGAGCATGCGTGTTTTTGAAAAAAATGTATAAAGTGCATGTGTGAGTTTGTGCGTGTGTAAAAAAAAGTGAGTGTGCATGTGATCTTGCGCATGAAAAAAGTGCGTGTTGTCTATTTGTTCAACGCTGAGAATCCTGGCATGATCAATGCACACTCTGCTTTACTTTGCTGTGGTCATTCGAGTTGGTTGTGTTTTTAATTTTTATATATATATTCCCTGCCCTTCTGTCTTTTCCCTTTTTATTCTTTCTCTCCCCCTTTTCTTGGTCCATCTAACCCCAATAATTATCACTTTGAATATTGTTATAATTTTTATAAATGTCATTTAAACTGTACATAAAAACAAAGTTGTCTTCCAAAGATGGGGGGGTGGAGGTGGGCCAAAAAAAAACTTAGTGTACAAGTTTAATGTTTAGTTTAATTAATCCATAATTCTTAACAACTTCATATAATGAAATTGAGAAACAAAGTGTGGTCCAAAAGTGTGTTTTACCAAGCTCCCCTCTTACCTTTCCCCAAACTATCCGTCATATAACATCTGTGTGTGTGAAAAAGAGTGCATGTGAGCGTGCACATATGAGTGTGTGAAAAAAAGAGTGCGTGTGTGAGCGTGCACGTATGTGAGCGTGTGTGAAAAAAGAGTGCATGTGAGCGTGCAGGTATGAGTGTGTGAAAAAGAGTTAGTGTGTGAGCGTGCACGTATGTGAGCGTGTGTGAAAAAAAGAGTGCGTGTGTGAGCGTGCACGTATATGTGAACGTGTGTAAAAAAGAGTGCATGTGAGCGTGCACATATGAGTGTGTGTGAAAAAAAGAGTGCGTGTGTGAGCGTGCACGTATGTGAGCGTGTGTGAAAAAAGAGTGCATGTGAGCGTGCACGTATGAGCGTGTGTGAAAAAAGAGTGCATGTGAGCGTGCACGTATGAGTGTGTGTGGAAAAAAGAGTGCATGTGTGAGCATGCACGTATGAGTGTGTGAAAAAAAAGTGCGTGTGTGAAAAAAGAGGGCATGTGAGCGTGCACGTATGAGTGTGTGTGGAAAAAAGAGTGCATGTGTGAGCGTGCACGTATGAGTGTGTGAAAAAGAGTTAGTGTGTGAGCGTGCACGTATGTGAGCGTGTGTGAAAAAAAGAGTGCGTGTGTGAGCGTGCACGTATATGTGAACGTGTGTGTGTGCACGTATGAGCGTGTGTGAAAAAAGAGTGTGTGTGAGCGTGCACGTATGAGCGTGTGTGAAAAAAGAGTGTGTGTGTGAGCGTGCACGTATGAGTGTGTGAAAAAAGAGTGTGTGTGTGAGCGTGCACGTATGAGTGTGTGAAAAAAGAGTGCATGTGAGTGTGCACGTATGAGTGTGTGAAAAAGAGTTAGTGTGTGAGCGTGCACGTATGTGAGCGTGTGTGAAAAAAAGAGTGCGTGTGTGAGCGTGCACGTATATGTGAACGTGTGTGAAAAGAGTGCATGTGAACGTGCATGTATGAGTGTGTGTGAAAAAAGAGTGCATGTGTGAGCGTGCACGTATGAGTGTGTGAAAAAAGAGTGCATGTGAGCGTGCACGCACGAGTGTGTGTGAAAAAAGAGTGCATGTGAGCGTGCACGCACGAGTGTGTGTGAAAAAAGAGTGCATGTGAGCGTGCACGCACGAGTGTGTGTGAAAAAAGAGTGCATGTGAGCGTGCACGCACGAGTGTGTGTGAAAAAAGAGTGCATGTGAGCGTGCACGCACGAGTGTGTGTGAAAAAAGAGTGCATGTGAGCGTGCACGCACGAGTGTGTGTGAAAAAAGAGTGCATGTGAGCGTGCACGCACGAGTGTGTGTGAAAAAAGAGTGCATGTGAGCGTGCACGCACGAGTGTGTGTGAAAAAAGAGTGCATGTGAGCGTGCACGCACGAGTGTGTGTGAAAAAAGAGTGCATGTGAGCGTGCACGCATGAGTGTGTGTGAAAAAAGAGTGCATGTGAGCGTGCACGCACGAGTGTGTGTGAAAAAAGAGTGCATGTGAGCGTGCACGCACGAGTGTGTGTGAAAAAAGAGTGCATGTGTGAGCATGCGAGTGTGGAAAAAAAGTGTGAATGTGAAAAAAGTGCACGTGATTGTGCATGTGAGCATGCGTGTTTTTGAAAAAAATGTATAAAGTGCATGTGTGAGTTTGTGCGTGTGTAAAAAAAAGTGAGTGTGCATGTGATCTTGCGCATGAAAAAAGTGCGTGTTGTCTATTTGTTCAACGCTGAGAATCCTGGCATGATCAATGCACACTGCTTTACTTTGCTGTGGTCATTCGAGTTGGTTGTGTTTTTAATTTTATATATATATATATTCCCTGCCCTTCTGTCTTTTCCCTTTTTATTCTTTCTCTCCCCCTTTTCTTGGTCCATCTAACCCCAATAATTATCACTTTGAATATTGTTATAATTTTTATAAATGTCATTTAAACTGTACATAAAAACAAAGTTGTCCTCCAAAGATGGGGGGGTGGAGGTGGGCCAAAAAAAAACTTAGTGTACAAGTTTAATGTTTAGTTTAATTAATCCATAATTCTTAACAACTTCATATAATGAAATTGAGAAACAAAGTGTGGTCCAAAAGTGTGTTTTACCAAGCTCCCCTCTTACCTTTCCCCAAACTATCCGTCATATAACATCTGTGTGTGTGAAAAAGAGTGCATGTGAGCGTGCACATATGAGTGTGTGAAAAAAAGAGTGCGTGTGTGAGCGTGCACGTATGTGAGCATGTGTGAAAAAAGAGTGCATGTGAGCGTGCACGTATGAGTGTGTGAAAAAGAGTTAGTGTGTGAGCGTGCACGTATGTGAGCGTGTGTGAAAAAAAGAGTGCGTGTGTGAGCGTGCACGTATATGTGAACGTGTGTGAAAAGAGTGCATGTGAACGTGCATGTATGAGTGTGTGTGAAAAAAGAGTGCATGTGTGAGCGTGCACGTATGAGTGTGTGAAAAAAGAGTGCATGTGAGCGTGCACGCACGAGTGTGTGTGAAAAAAGAGTGCATGTGAGCGTGCACGCACGAGTGTGTGAAAAAAGAGTGCATGTGAGCGTGCACGCACGAGTGTGTGTGAAAAAAGAGTGCATGTGTGAGCATGCGAGTGTGGAAAAAAAGTGTGAATGTGAAAAAAGTGCACGTGATTGTGCATGTGAGCATGCGTGTTTTTGAAAAAAATGTATAAAGTGCATGTGTGAGTTTGTGCGTGTGTAAAAAAAAGTGAGTGTGCATGTGATCTTGCGCATGAAAAAAGTGCGTGTTGTCTATTTGTTCAACGCTGAGAATCCTGGCATGATCAATGCACACTCTGCTTTACTTTGCTGTGGTCATTCGAGTTGGTTGTGTTTTTAATTTTTATATATATATTCCCTGCCCTTCTGTCTTTTCCCTTTTTATTCTTTCTCTCCCCCTTTTCTTGGTCCATCTAACCCCAATAATTATCACTTTGAATATTGTTATAATTTTTATAAATGTCATTTAAACTGTACATAAAAACAAAGTTGTCTTCCAAAGATGGGGGGGTGGAGGTGGGCCAAAAAAAAACTTAGTGTACAAGTTTAATGTTTAGTTTAATTAATCCATAATTCTTAACAACTTCATATAATGAAATTGAGAAACAAAGTGTGGTCCAAAAGTGTGTTTTACCAAGCTCCCCTCTTACCTTTCCCCAAACTATCCGTCATATAACATCTGTGTGTGTGAAAAAGAGTGCATGTGAGCGTGCACATATGAGTGTGTGAAAAAAAGAGTGCGTGTGTGAGCGTGCACGTATGTGAGCGTGTGTGAAAAAAGAGTGCATGTGAGCGTGCAGGTATGAGTGTGTGAAAAAGAGTTAGTGTGTGAGCGTGCACGTATGTGAGCGTGTGTGAAAAAAAGAGTGCGTGTGTGAGCGTGCACGTATATGTGAACGTGTGTAAAAAAGAGTGCATGTGAGCGTGCACATATGAGTGTGTGTGAAAAAAAGAGTGCGTGTGTGAGCGTGCACGTATGTGAGCGTGTGTGAAAAAAGAGTGCATGTGAGCGTGCACGTATGAGCGTGTGTGAAAAAAGAGTGCATGTGAGCGTGCACGTATGAGTGTGTGTGGAAAAAAGAGTGCATGTGTGAGCATGCACGTATGAGTGTGTGAAAAAAAAGTGCGTGTGTGAAAAAAGAGGGCATGTGAGCGTGCACGTATGAGTGTGTGTGGAAAAAAGAGTGCATGTGTGAGCGTGCACGTATGAGTGTGTGAAAAAGAGTTAGTGTGTGAGCGTGCACGTATGTGAGCGTGTGTGAAAAAAAGAGTGCGTGTGTGAGCGTGCACGTATATGTGAACGTGTGTGTGTGCACGTATGAGCGTGTGTGAAAAAAGAGTGTGTGTGAGCGTGCACGTATGAGCGTGTGTGAAAAAAGAGTGTGTGTGTGAGCGTGCACGTATGAGTGTGTGAAAAAAGAGTGTGTGTGTGAGCGTGCACGTATGAGTGTGTGAAAAAAGAGTGCATGTGAGTGTGCACGTATGAGTGTGTGAAAAAGAGTTAGTGTGTGAGCGTGCACGTATGTGAGCGTGTGTGAAAAAAAGAGTGCGTGTGTGAGCGTGCACGTATATGTGAACGTGTGTGAAAAGAGTGCATGTGAACGTGCATGTATGAGTGTGTGTGAAAAAAGAGTGCATGTGTGAGCGTGCACGTATGAGTGTGTGAAAAAAGAGTGCATGTGAGCGTGCACGCACGAGTGTGTGTGAAAAAAGAGTGCATGTGAGCGTGCACGCACGAGTGTGTGTGAAAAAAGAGTGCATGTGAGCGTGCACGCACGAGTGTGTGTGAAAAAAGAGTGCATGTGAGCGTGCACGCACGAGTGTGTGTGAAAAAAGAGTGCATGTGAGCGTGCACGCACGAGTGTGTGTGAAAAAAGAGTGCATGTGAGCGTGCACGCACGAGTGTGTGTGAAAAAAGAGTGCATGTGAGCGTGCACGCACGAGTGTGTGTGAAAAAAGAGTGCATGTGAGCGTGCACGCACGAGTGTGTGTGAAAAAAGAGTGCATGTGTGAGCATGCGAGTGTGGAAAAAAAGTGTGAATGTGAAAAAAGTGCACGTGATTGTGCATGTGAGCATGCGTGTTTTTGAAAAAAATGTATAAAGTGCATGTGTGAGTTTGTGCGTGTGTAAAAAAAAGTGAGTGTGCATGTGATCTTGCGCATGAAAAAAGTGCGTGTTGTCTATTTGTTCAACGCTGAGAATCCTGGCATGATCAATGCACACTCTGCTTTACTTTGCTGTGGTCATTCGAGTTGGTTGTGTTTTTAATTTTTATATATATATTCCCTGCCCTTCTGTCTTTTCCCTTTTTATTCTTTCTCTCCCCCTTTTCTTGGTCCATCTAACCCCAATAATTATCACTTTGAATATTGTTATAATTTTTATAAATGTCATTTAAACTGTACATAAAAACAAAGTTGTCTTCCAAAGATGGGGGGGTGGAGGTGGGCCAAAAAAAAACTTAGTGTACAAGTTTAATGTTTAGTTTAATTAATCCATAATTCTTAACAACTTCATATAATGAAATTGAGAAACAAAGTGTGGTCCAAAAGTGTGTTTTACCAAGCTCCCCTCTTACCTTTCCCCAAACTATCCGTCATATAACATCTGTGTGTGTGAAAAAGAGTGCATGTGAGCGTGCACATATGAGTGTGTGAAAAAAAGAGTGCGTGTGTGAGCGTGCACGTATGTGAGCGTGTGTGAAAAAAGAGTGCATGTGAGCGTGCAGGTATGAGTGTGTGAAAAAGAGTTAGTGTGTGAGCGTGCACGTATGTGAGCGTGTGTGAAAAAAAGAGTGCGTGTGTGAGCGTGCACGTATATGTGAACGTGTGTAAAAAAGAGTGCATGTGAGCGTGCACATATGAGTGTGTGTGAAAAAAAGAGTGCGTGTGTGAGCGTGCACGTATGTGAGCGTGTGTGAAAAAAGAGTGCATGTGAGCGTGCACGTATGAGCGTGTGTGAAAAAAGAGTGCATGTGAGCGTGCACGTATGAGTGTGTGTGGAAAAAAGAGTGCATGTGTGAGCATGCACGTATGAGTGTGTGAAAAAAAAGTGCGTGTGTGAAAAAAGAGGGCATGTGAGCGTGCACGTATGAGTGTGTGTGGAAAAAAGAGTGCATGTGTGAGCGTGCACGTATGAGTGTGTGAAAAAGAGTTAGTGTGTGAGCGTGCACGTATGTGAGCGTGTGTGAAAAAAAGAGTGCGTGTGTGAGCGTGCACGTATATGTGAACGTGTGTGTGTGCACGTATGAGCGTGTGTGAAAAAAGAGTGTGTGTGAGCGTGCACGTATGAGCGTGTGTGAAAAAAGAGTGTGTGTGTGAGCGTGCACGTATGAGTGTGTGAAAAAAGAGTGTGTGTGTGAGCGTGCACGTATGAGTGTGTGAAAAAAGAGTGCATGTGAGTGTGCACGTATGAGTGTGTGAAAAAGAGTTAGTGTGTGAGCGTGCACGTATGTGAGCGTGTGTGAAAAAAAGAGTGCGTGTGTGAGCGTGCACGTATATGTGAACGTGTGTGAAAAGAGTGCATGTGAACGTGCATGTATGAGTGTGTGTGAAAAAAGAGTGCATGTGTGAGCGTGCACGTATGAGTGTGTGAAAAAAGAGTGCATGTGAGCGTGCACGCACGAGTGTGTGTGAAAAAAGAGTGCATGTGAGCGTGCACGCACGAGTGTGTGTGAAAAAAGAGTGCATGTGAGCGTGCACGCACGAGTGTGTGTGAAAAAAGAGTGCATGTGAGCGTGCACGCACGAGTGTGTGTGAAAAAAGAGTGCATGTGAGCGTGCACGCACGAGTGTGTGTGAAAAAAGAGTGCATGTGAGCGTGCACGCACGAGTGTGTGTGAAAAAAGAGTGCATGTGAGCGTGCACGCACGAGTGTGTGTGAAAAAAGAGTGCATGTGAGCGTGCACGCACGAGTGTGTGTGAAAAAAGAGTGCATGTGAGCGTGCACGCACGAGTGTGTGTGAAAAAAGAGTGCATGTGAGCGTGCACGCATGAGTGTGTGTGAAAAAAGAGTGCATGTGAGCGTGCACGCACGAGTGTGTGTGAAAAAAGAGTGCATGTGAGCGTGCACGCACGAGTGTGTGTGAAAAAAGAGTGCATGTGTGAGCATGCGAGTGTGGAAAAAAAGTGTGAATGTGAAAAAAGTGCACGTGATTGTGCATGTGAGCATGCGTGTTTTTGAAAAAAATGTATAAAGTGCATGTGTGAGTTTGTGCGTGTGTAAAAAAAAGTGAGTGTGCATGTGATCTTGCGCATGAAAAAAGTGCGTGTTGTCTATTTGTTCAACGCTGAGAATCCTGGCATGATCAATGCACACTGCTTTACTTTGCTGTGGTCATTCGAGTTGGTTGTGTTTTTAATTTTATATATATATATATTCCCTGCCCTTCTGTCTTTTCCCTTTTTATTCTTTCTCTCCCCCTTTTCTTGGTCCATCTAACCCCAATAATTATCACTTTGAATATTGTTATAATTTTTATAAATGTCATTTAAACTGTACATAAAAACAAAGTTGTCCTCCAAAGATGGGGGGGTGGAGGTGGGCCAAAAAAAAACTTAGTGTACAAGTTTAATGTTTAGTTTAATTAATCCATAATTCTTAACAACTTCATATAATGAAATTGAGAAACAAAGTGTGGTCCAAAAGTGTGTTTTACCAAGCTCCCCTCTTACCTTTCCCCAAACTATCCGTCATATAACATCTGTGTGTGTGAAAAAGAGTGCATGTGAGCGTGCACATATGAGTGTGTGAAAAAAAGAGTGCGTGTGTGAGCGTGCACGTATGTGAGCATGTGTGAAAAAAGAGTGCATGTGAGCGTGCACGTATGAGTGTGTGAAAAAGAGTTAGTGTGTGAGCGTGCACGTATGTGAGCGTGTGTGAAAAAAAGAGTGCGTGTGTGAGCGTGCACGTATATGTGAACGTGTGTGAAAAGAGTGCATGTGAACGTGCATGTATGAGTGTGTGTGAAAAAAGAGTGCATGTGTGAGCGTGCACGTATGAGTGTGTGAAAAAAGAGTGCATGTGAGCGTGCACGCACGAGTGTGTGTGAAAAAAGAGTGCATGTGAGCGTGCACGCACGAGTGTGTGAAAAAAGAGTGCATGTGAGCGTGCACGCACGAGTGTGTGTGAAAAAAGAGTGCATGTGTGAGCATGCGAGTGTGGAAAAAAAGTGTGAATGTGAAAAAAGTGCACGTGATTGTGCATGTGAGCATGCGTGTTTTTGAAAAAAATGTATAAAGTGCATGTGTGAGTTTGTGCGTGTGTAAAAAAAAGTGAGTGTGCATGTGATCTTGCGCATGAAAAAAGTGCGTGTTGTCTATTTGTTCAACGCTGAGAATCCTGGCATGATCAATGCACACTCTGCTTTACTTTGCTGTGGTCATTCGAGTTGGTTGTGTTTTTAATTTTTATATATATATTCCCTGCCCTTCTGTCTTTTCCCTTTTTATTCTTTCTCTCCCCCTTTTCTTGGTCCATCTAACCCCAATAATTATCACTTTGAATATTGTTATAATTTTTATAAATGTCATTTAAACTGTACATAAAAACAAAGTTGTCTTCCAAAGATGGGGGGGTGGAGGTGGGCCAAAAAAAAACTTAGTGTACAAGTTTAATGTTTAGTTTAATTAATCCATAATTCTTAACAACTTCATATAATGAAATTGAGAAACAAAGTGTGGTCCAAAAGTGTGTTTTACCAAGCTCCCCTCTTACCTTTCCCCAAACTATCCGTCATATAACATCTGTGTGTGTGAAAAAGAGTGCATGTGAGCGTGCACATATGAGTGTGTGAAAAAAAGAGTGCGTGTGTGAGCGTGCACGTATGTGAGCGTGTGTGAAAAAAGAGTGCATGTGAGCGTGCAGGTATGAGTGTGTGAAAAAGAGTTAGTGTGTGAGCGTGCACGTATGTGAGCGTGTGTGAAAAAAAGAGTGCGTGTGTGAGCGTGCACGTATATGTGAACGTGTGTAAAAAAGAGTGCATGTGAGCGTGCACATATGAGTGTGTGTGAAAAAAAGAGTGCGTGTGTGAGCGTGCACGTATGTGAGCGTGTGTGAAAAAAGAGTGCATGTGAGCGTGCACGTATGAGCGTGTGTGAAAAAAGAGTGCATGTGAGCGTGCACGTATGAGTGTGTGTGGAAAAAAGAGTGCATGTGTGAGCATGCACGTATGAGTGTGTGAAAAAAAAGTGCGTGTGTGAAAAAAGAGGGCATGTGAGCGTGCACGTATGAGTGTGTGTGGAAAAAAGAGTGCATGTGTGAGCGTGCACGTATGAGTGTGTGAAAAAGAGTTAGTGTGTGAGCGTGCACGTATGTGAGCGTGTGTGAAAAAAAGAGTGCGTGTGTGAGCGTGCACGTATATGTGAACGTGTGTGTGTGCACGTATGAGCGTGTGTGAAAAAAGAGTGTGTGTGAGCGTGCACGTATGAGCGTGTGTGAAAAAAGAGTGTGTGTGTGAGCGTGCACGTATGAGTGTGTGAAAAAAGAGTGCATGTGAGTGTGCACGTATGAGTGTGTGAAAAAGAGTTAGTGTGTGAGCGTGCACGTATGTGAGCGTGTGTGAAAAAAAGAGTGCGTGTGTGAGCGTGCACGTATATGTGAACGTGTGTGAAAAGAGTGCATGTGAACGTGCATGTATGAGTGTGTGTGAAAAAAGAGTGCATGTGTGAGCGTGCACGTATGAGTGTGTGAAAAAAGAGTGCATGTGAGCGTGCACGCACGAGTGTGTGTGAAAAAAGAGTGCATGTGAGCGTGCACGCACGAGTGTGTGTGAAAAAAGAGTGCATGTGAGCGTGCACGCACGAGTGTGTGTGAAAAAAGAGTGCATGTGAGCGTGCACGCACGAGTGTGTGTGAAAAAAGAGTGCATGTGAGCGTGCACGCACGAGTGTGTGTGAAAAAAGAGTGCATGTGAGCGTGCACGCACGAGTGTGTGTGAAAAAAGAGTGCATGTGAGCGTGCACGCACGAGTGTGTGTGAAAAAAGAGTGCATGTGAGCGTGCACGCACGAGTGTGTGTGAAAAAAGAGTGCATGTGTGAGCATGCGAGTGTGGAAAAAAAGTGTGAATGTGAAAAAAGTGCACGTGATTGTGCATGTGAGCATGCGTGTTTTTGAAAAAAATGTATAAAGTGCATGTGTGAGTTTGTGCGTGTGTAAAAAAAAGTGAGTGTGCATGTGATCTTGCGCATGAAAAAAGTGCGTGTTGTCTATTTGTTCAACGCTGAGAATCCTGGCATGATCAATGCACACTCTGCTTTACTTTGCTGTGGTCATTCGAGTTGGTTGTGTTTTTAATTTTTATATATATATTCCCTGCCCTTCTGTCTTTTCCCTTTTTATTCTTTCTCTCCCCCTTTTCTTGGTCCATCTAACCCCAATAATTATCACTTTGAATATTGTTATAATTTTTATAAATGTCATTTAAACTGTACATAAAAACAAAGTTGTCTTCCAAAGATGGGGGGGTGGAGGTGGGCCAAAAAAAAACTTAGTGTACAAGTTTAATGTTTAGTTTAATTAATCCATAATTCTTAACAACTTCATATAATGAAATTGAGAAACAAAGTGTGGTCCAAAAGTGTGTTTTACCAAGCTCCCCTCTTACCTTTCCCCAAACTATCCGTCATATAACATCTGTGTGTGTGAAAAAGAGTGCATGTGAGCGTGCACATATGAGTGTGTGAAAAAAAGAGTGCGTGTGTGAGCGTGCACGTATGTGAGCGTGTGTGAAAAAAGAGTGCATGTGAGCGTGCAGGTATGAGTGTGTGAAAAAGAGTTAGTGTGTGAGCGTGCACGTATGTGAGCGTGTGTGAAAAAAAGAGTGCGTGTGTGAGCGTGCACGTATATGTGAACGTGTGTAAAAAAGAGTGCATGTGAGCGTGCACATATGAGTGTGTGTGAAAAAAAGAGTGCGTGTGTGAGCGTGCACGTATGTGAGCGTGTGTGAAAAAAGAGTGCATGTGAGCGTGCACGTATGAGCGTGTGTGAAAAAAGAGTGCATGTGAGCGTGCACGTATGAGTGTGTGTGGAAAAAAGAGTGCATGTGTGAGCATGCACGTATGAGTGTGTGAAAAAAAAGTGCGTGTGTGAAAAAAGAGGGCATGTGAGCGTGCACGTATGAGTGTGTGTGGAAAAAAGAGTGCATGTGTGAGCGTGCACGTATGAGTGTGTGAAAAAGAGTTAGTGTGTGAGCGTGCACGTATGTGAGCGTGTGTGAAAAAAAGAGTGCGTGTGTGAGCGTGCACGTATATGTGAACGTGTGTGTGTGCACGTATGAGCGTGTGTGAAAAAAGAGTGTGTGTGAGCGTGCACGTATGAGCGTGTGTGAAAAAAGAGTGTGTGTGTGAGCGTGCACGTATGAGTGTGTGAAAAAAGAGTGTGTGTGTGAGCGTGCACGTATGAGTGTGTGAAAAAAGAGTGCATGTGAGTGTGCACGTATGAGTGTGTGAAAAAGAGTTAGTGTGTGAGCGTGCACGTATGTGAGCGTGTGTGAAAAAAAGAGTGCGTGTGTGAGCGTGCACGTATATGTGAACGTGTGTGAAAAGAGTGCATGTGAACGTGCATGTATGAGTGTGTGTGAAAAAAGAGTGCATGTGTGAGCGTGCACGTATGAGTGTGTGAAAAAAGAGTGCATGTGAGCGTGCACGCACGAGTGTGTGTGAAAAAAGAGTGCATGTGAGCGTGCACGCACGAGTGTGTGTGAAAAAAGAGTGCATGTGAGCGTGCACGCACGAGTGTGTGTGAAAAAAGAGTGCATGTGAGCGTGCACGCACGAGTGTGTGTGAAAAAAGAGTGCATGTGAGCGTGCACGCACGAGTGTGTGTGAAAAAAGAGTGCATGTGAGCGTGCACGCACGAGTGTGTGTGAAAAAAGAGTGCATGTGAGCGTGCACGCACGAGTGTGTGTGAAAAAAGAGTGCATGTGAGCGTGCACGCACGAGTGTGTGTGAAAAAAGAGTGCATGTGTGAGCATGCGAGTGTGGAAAAAAAGTGTGAATGTGAAAAAAGTGCACGTGATTGTGCATGTGAGCATGCGTGTTTTTGAAAAAAATGTATAAAGTGCATGTGTGAGTTTGTGCGTGTGTAAAAAAAAGTGAGTGTGCATGTGATCTTGCGCATGAAAAAAGTGCGTGTTGTCTATTTGTTCAACGCTGAGAATCCTGGCATGATCAATGCACACTCTGCTTTACTTTGCTGTGGTCATTCGAGTTGGTTGTGTTTTTAATTTTATATATATATATATTCCCTGCCCTTCTGTCTTTTCCCTTTTTATTCTTTCTCTCCCCCTTTTCTTGGTCCATCTAACCCCAATAATTATCACTTTGAATATTGTTATAATTTTTATAAATGTCATTTAAACTGTACATAAAAACAAAGTTGTCCTCCAAAGATGGGGGGGTGGAGGTGGGCCAAAAAAAAACTTAGTGTACAAGTTTAATGTTTAGTTTAATTAATCCATAATTCTTAACAACTTCATATAATGAAATTGAGAAACAAAGTGTGGTCCAAAAGTGTGTTTTACCAAGCTCCCCTCTTACCTTTCCCCAAACTATCCGTCATATAACATCTGTGTGTGTGAAAAAGAGTGCATGTGAGCGTGCACATATGAGTGTGTGAAAAAAAGAGTGCGTGTGTGAGCGTGCACGTATGTGAGCATGTGTGAAAAAAGAGTGCATGTGAGCGTGCACGTATGAGTGTGTGAAAAAGAGTTAGTGTGTGAGCGTGCACGTATGTGAGCGTGTGTGAAAAAAAGAGTGCGTGTGTGAGCGTGCACGTATATGTGAACGTGTGTGAAAAGAGTGCATGTGAACGTGCATGTATGAGTGTGTGTGAAAAAAGAGTGCATGTGTGAGCGTGCACGTATGAGTGTGTGAAAAAAGAGTGCATGTGAGCGTCCACGCACGAGTGTGTGTGAAAAAAGAGTGCATGTGAGCGTGCACGCACGAGTGTGTGTGAAAAAAGAGTGCATGTGAGCGTGCACGCACGAGTGTGTGTGAAAAGAGTGCATGTGAGCGTGCACGCACGAGTGTGTGTGAAAAAAGAGTGCATGTGAGCGTGCATGCACGAGTGTGTGTGAAAAAAGAGTGCATGTGAGCGTGCACGCACGAGTGTGTGTGAAAAAAGAGTGCATGTGTGAGCATGCGAGTGTGGAAAAAAAGTGTGAATGTGAAAAAAGTGCACGTGATTGTGCATGTGAGCATGCGTGTTTTTGAAAAAAATGTA
This sequence comes from Brachyhypopomus gauderio, assembly GCF_052324685.1. Classification (NCBI taxonomy): domain Eukaryota; kingdom Metazoa; phylum Chordata; class Actinopteri; order Gymnotiformes; family Hypopomidae; genus Brachyhypopomus; species Brachyhypopomus gauderio. The sequence continues at coordinate 24,743,494 of NC_135221.1, read as the reverse complement.
TAAAGTGCATGTGTGAGTTTGTGCGTGTGTAAAAAAAAGTGAGTGTGCATGTGATCTTGCGCATGAAAAAAGTGCGTGTTGTCTATTTGTTCAACGCTGAGAATCCTGGCATGATCAATGCACACTCTGCTTTACTTTGCTGTGGTCATTCGAGTTGGTTGTGTTTTTAATTTTTATATATATATTCCCTGCCCTTCTGTCTTTTCCCTTTTTATTCTTTCTCTCCCCCTCTTTTCTTGGTCCATCTAACCCCAATAATTATCACTTTGAATATTGTTATAATTTTTATAAATGTCATTTAAACTGTACATAAAAACAAAGTTGTCCTCCAAAGATGGGGGAGTGGAGGTGGGCCAAAAAAAAACTTAGTGTACAAGTGAAATGTTTAGTTTAATTAATCCATAATCCATAATTCTTAACAACTTCATATAATGAAATTGAGAAACAAAGTGTGGTCCAAAAGTGTGTTTTACCAAGCTCCCCTCTTACCTTTCCCCAAACTATCCGTCATATAACATTTGTGTGTGTGTAAAAAAGAGTGCATGTGAGCGTGCACATATGAGTGTGTGTGAAAAAAAGAGTGCGTGTGTGAGCGTGCACGTATGTGAGCGTGTGTGAAAAAAGAGTGCATGTGAGCGTGCACGTATGAGCGTGTGTGAAAAAAGAGTGCATGTGAGCGTGCACGTATGAGTGTGTGTGGAAAAAAGAGTGCATGTGTGAGCATGCACGTATGAGTGTGTGAAAAAAAAGTGCGTGTGTGAAAAAAGAGGGCATGTGAGCGTGCACGTATGAGTGTGTGTGGAAAAAAGAGTGCATGTGTGAGCGTGCACGTATGAGTGTGTGAAAAAGAGTTAGTGTGTGAGCGTGCACGTATGTGAGCGTGTGTGAAAAAAAGAGTGCGTGTGTGAGCGTGCACGTATATGTGAACGTGTGTGTGTGCACGTATGAGCGTGTGTGAAAAAAGAGTGTGTGTGAGCGTGCACGTATGAGCGTGTGTGAAAAAAGAGTGTGTGTGTGAGCGTGCACGTATGAGTGTGTGAAAAAAGAGTGCATGTGAGTGTGCACGTATGAGTGTGTGAAAAAGAGTTAGTGTGTGAGCGTGCACGTATGTGAGCGTGTGTGAAAAAAAGAGTGCGTGTGTGAGCGTGCACGTATATGTGAACGTGTGTGAAAAGAGTGCATGTGAACGTGCATGTATGAGTGTGTGTGAAAAAAGAGTGCATGTGTGAGCGTGCACGTATGAGTGTGTGAAAAAAGAGTGCATGTGAGCGTGCACGCACGAGTGTGTGTGAAAAAAGAGTGCATGTGAGCGTGCACGCACGAGTGTGTGTGAAAAAAGAGTGCATGTGAGCGTGCACGCACGAGTGTGTGTGAAAAAAGAGTGCATGTGAGCGTGCACGCACGAGTGTGTGTGAAAAAAGAGTGCATGTGAGCGTGCACGCACGAGTGTGTGTGAAAAAAGAGTGCATGTGAGCGTGCACGCACGAGTGTGTGTGAAAAAAGAGTGCATGTGAGCGTGCACGCACGAGTGTGTGTGAAAAAAGAGTGCATGTGAGCGTGCACGCACGAGTGTGTGTGAAAAAAGAGTGCATGTGTGAGCATGCGAGTGTGGAAAAAAAGTGTGAATGTGAAAAAAGTGCACGTGATTGTGCATGTGAGCATGCGTGTTTTTGAAAAAAATGTATAAAGTGCATGTGTGAGTTTGTGCGTGTGTAAAAAAAAGTGAGTGTGCATGTGATCTTGCGCATGAAAAAAGTGCGTGTTGTCTATTTGTTCAACGCTGAGAATCCTGGCATGATCAATGCACACTCTGCTTTACTTTGCTGTGGTCATTCGAGTTGGTTGTGTTTTTAATTTTTATATATATATTCCCTGCCCTTCTGTCTTTTCCCTTTTTATTCTTTCTCTCCCCCTTTTCTTGGTCCATCTAACCCCAATAATTATCACTTTGAATATTGTTATAATTTTTATAAATGTCATTTAAACTGTACATAAAAACAAAGTTGTCTTCCAAAGATGGGGGGGTGGAGGTGGGCCAAAAAAAAACTTAGTGTACAAGTTTAATGTTTAGTTTAATTAATCCATAATTCTTAACAACTTCATATAATGAAATTGAGAAACAAAGTGTGGTCCAAAAGTGTGTTTTACCAAGCTCCCCTCTTACCTTTCCCCAAACTATCCGTCATATAACATCTGTGTGTGTGAAAAAGAGTGCATGTGAGCGTGCACATATGAGTGTGTGAAAAAAAGAGTGCGTGTGTGAGCGTGCACGTATGTGAGCGTGTGTGAAAAAAGAGTGCATGTGAGCGTGCAGGTATGAGTGTGTGAAAAAGAGTTAGTGTGTGAGCGTGCACGTATGTGAGCGTGTGTGAAAAAAAGAGTGCGTGTGTGAGCGTGCACGTATATGTGAACGTGTGTAAAAAAGAGTGCATGTGAGCGTGCACATATGAGTGTGTGTGAAAAAAAGAGTGCGTGTGTGAGCGTGCACGTATGTGAGCGTGTGTGAAAAAAGAGTGCATGTGAGCGTGCACGTATGAGCGTGTGTGAAAAAAGAGTGCATGTGAGCGTGCACGTATGAGTGTGTGTGGAAAAAAGAGTGCATGTGTGAGCATGCACGTATGAGTGTGTGAAAAAAAAGTGCGTGTGTGAAAAAAGAGGGCATGTGAGCGTGCACGTATGAGTGTGTGTGGAAAAAAGAGTGCATGTGTGAGCGTGCACGTATGAGTGTGTGAAAAAGAGTTAGTGTGTGAGCGTGCACGTATGTGAGCGTGTGTGAAAAAAAGAGTGCGTGTGTGAGCGTGCACGTATATGTGAACGTGTGTGTGTGCACGTATGAGCGTGTGTGAAAAAAGAGTGTGTGTGAGCGTGCACGTATGAGCGTGTGTGAAAAAAGAGTGTGTGTGTGAGCGTGCACGTATGAGTGTGTGAAAAAAGAGTGTGTGTGTGAGCGTGCACGTATGAGTGTGTGAAAAAAGAGTGCATGTGAGTGTGCACGTATGAGTGTGTGAAAAAGAGTTAGTGTGTGAGCGTGCACGTATGTGAGCGTGTGTGAAAAAAAGAGTGCGTGTGTGAGCGTGCACGTATATGTGAACGTGTGTGAAAAGAGTGCATGTGAACGTGCATGTATGAGTGTGTGTGAAAAAAGAGTGCATGTGTGAGCGTGCACGTATGAGTGTGTGAAAAAAGAGTGCATGTGAGCGTGCACGCACGAGTGTGTGTGAAAAAAGAGTGCATGTGAGCGTGCACGCACGAGTGTGTGTGAAAAAAGAGTGCATGTGAGCGTGCACGCACGAGTGTGTGTGAAAAAAGAGTGCATGTGAGCGTGCACGCACGAGTGTGTGTGAAAAAAGAGTGCATGTGAGCGTGCACGCACGAGTGTGTGTGAAAAAAGAGTGCATGTGTGAGCATGCGAGTGTGGAAAAAAAGTGTGAATGTGAAAAAAGTGCACGTGATTGTGCATGTGAGCATGCGTGTTTTTGAAAAAAATGTATAAAGTGCATGTGTGAGTTTGTGCGTGTGTAAAAAAAAGTGAGTGTGCATGTGATCTTGCGCATGAAAAAAGTGCGTGTTGTCTATTTGTTCAACGCTGAGAATCCTGGCATGATCAATGCACACTCTGCTTTACTTTGCTGTGGTCATTCGAGTTGGTTGTGTTTTTAATTTTATATATATATATATATTCCCTGCCCTTCTGTCTTTTCCCTTTTTATTCTTTCTCTCCCCCTTTTCTTGGTCCATCTAACCCCAATAATTATCACTTTGAATATTGTTATAATTTTTATAAATGTCATTTAAACTGTACATAAAAACAAAGTTGTCCTCCAAAGATGGGGGGGTGGAGGTGGGCCAAAAAAAAACTTAGTGTACAAGTTTAATGTTTAGTTTAATTAATCCATAATTCTTAACAACTTCATATAATGAAATTGAGAAACAAAGTGTGGTCCAAAAGTGTGTTTTACCAAGCTCCCCTCTTACCTTTCCCCAAACTATCCGTCATATAACATCTGTGTGTGTGAAAAAGAGTGCATGTGAGCGTGCACATATGAGTGTGTGAAAAAAAGAGTGCGTGTGTGAGCGTGCACGTATGTGAGCATGTGTGAAAAAAGAGTGCATGTGAGCGTGCACGTATGAGTGTGTGAAAAAGAGTTAGTGTGTGAGCGTGCACGTATGTGAGCGTGTGTGAAAAAAAGAGTGCGTGTGTGAGCGTGCACGTATATGTGAACGTGTGTGAAAAGAGTGCATGTGAACATGCATGTATGAGTGTGTGTGAAAAAAGAGTGCATGTGTGAGCGTGCACGTATGAGTGTGTGAAAAAAGAGTGCATGTGAGCGTGCACGCACGAGTGTGTGTGAAAAAAGAGTGCATGTGAGCGTGCACGCACGAGTGTGTGTGAAAAAAGAGTGCATGTGAGCGTGCACGCACGAGTGTGTGTGAAAAAAGAGTGCATGTGTGAGCATGCGAGTGTGGAAAAAAAGTGTGAATGTGAAAAAAGTGCACGTGATTGTGCATGTGAGCATGCGTGTTTTTGAAAAAAATGTATAAAGTGCATGTGTGAGTTTGTGCGTGTGTAAAAAAAAGTGAGTGTGCATGTGATCTTGCGCATGAAAAAAGTGCGTGTTGTCTATTTGTTCAACGCTGAGAATCCTGGCATGATCAATGCACACTCTGCTTTACTTTGCTGTGGTCATTCGAGTTGGTTGTGTTTTTAATTTTTATATATATATTCCCTGCCCTTCTGTCTTTTCCCTTTTTATTCTTTCTCTCCCCCTTTTCTTGGTCCATCTAACCCCAATAATTATCACTTTGAATATTGTTATAATTTTTATAAATGTCATTTAAACTGTACATAAAAACAAAGTTGTCTTCCAAAGATGGGGGGGTGGAGGTGGGCCAAAAAAAAACTTAGTGTACAAGTTTAATGTTTAGTTTAATTAATCCATAATTCTTAACAACTTCATATAATGAAATTGAGAAACAAAGTGTGGTCCAAAAGTGTGTTTTACCAAGCTCCCCTCTTACCTTTCCCCAAACTATCCGTCATATAACATCTGTGTGTGTGAAAAAGAGTGCATGTGAGCGTGCACATATGAGTGTGTGAAAAAAAGAGTGCGTGTGTGAGCGTGCACGTATGTGAGCGTGTGTGAAAAAAGAGTGCATGTGAGCGTGCACGTATGAGTGTGTGAAAAAGAGTTAGTGTGTGAGCGTGCACGTATGTGAGCGTGTGTGAAAAAAAGAGTGCGTGTGTGAGCGTGCACGTATATGTGAACGTGTGTAAAAAAGAGTGCATGTGAGCGTGCACATATGAGTGTGTGTGAAAAAAAGAGTGCGTGTGTGAGCGTGCACGTATGTGAGCGTGTGTGAAAAAAGAGTGCATGTGAGCGTGCACGTATGAGCGTGTGTGAAAAAAGAGTGCATGTGAGCGTGCACGTATGAGTGTGTGTGGAAAAAAGAGTGCATGTGTGAGCATGCACGTATGAGTGTGTGAAAAAAAAGTGCGTGTGTGAAAAAAGAGGGCATGTGAGCGTGCACGTATGAGTGTGTGTGGAAAAAAGAGTGCATGTGTGAGCGTGCACGTATGAGTGTGTGAAAAAGAGTTAGTGTGTGAGCGTGCACGTATGTGAGCGTGTGTGAAAAAAAGAGTGCGTGTGTGAGCGTGCACGTATATGTGAACGTGTGTGTGTGCACGTATGAGCGTGTGTGAAAAAAGAGTGTGTGTGAGCGTGCACGTATGAGCGTGTGTGAAAAAAGAGTGTGTGTGTGAGCGTGCACGTATGAGTGTGTGAAAAAAGAGTGTGTGTGTGAGCGTGCACGTATGAGTGTGTGAAAAAAGAGTGCATGTGAGTGTGCACGTATGAGTGTGTGAAAAAGAGTTAGTGTGTGAGCGTGCACGTATGTGAGCGTGTGTGAAAAAAAGAGTGCGTGTGTGAGCGTGCACGTATATGTGAACGTGTGTGAAAAGAGTGCATGTGAACGTGCATGTATGAGTGTGTGTGAAAAAAGAGTGCATGTGTGAGCGTGCACGTATGAGTGTGTGAAAAAAGAGTGCATGTGAGCGTGCACGCACGAGTGTGTGTGAAAAAAGAGTGCATGTGAGCGTGCACGCACGAGTGTGTGTGAAAAAAGAGTGCATGTGAGCGTGCACGCACGAGTGTGTGTGAAAAAAGAGTGCATGTGAGCGTGCACGCACGAGTGTGTGTGAAAAAAGAGTGCATGTGAGCGTGCACGCACGAGTGTGTGTGAAAAAAGAGTGCATGTGTGAGCATGCGAGTGTGGAAAAAAAGTGTGAATGTGAAAAAAGTGCACGTGATTGTGCATGTGAGCATGCGTGTTTTTGAAAAAAATGTATAAAGTGCATGTGTGAGTTTGTGCGTGTGTAAAAAAAAGTGAGTGTGCATGTGATCTTGCGCATGAAAAAAGTGCGTGTTGTCTATTTGTTCAACGCTGAGAATCCTGGCATGATCAATGCACACTCTGCTTTACTTTGCTGTGGTCATTCGAGTTGGTTGTGTTTTTAATTTTATATATATATATATTCCCTGCCCTTCTGTCTTTTCCCTTTTTATTCTTTCTCTCCCCCTTTTCTTGGTCCATCTAACCCCAATAATTATCACTTTGAATATTGTTATAATTTTTATAAATGTCATTTAAACTGTACATAAAAACAAAGTTGTCCTCCAAAGATGGGGGGGTGGAGGTGGGCCAAAAAAAAACTTAGTGTACAAGTTTAATGTTTAGTTTAATTAATCCATAATTCTTAACAACTTCATATAATGAAATTGAGAAACAAAGTGTGGTCCAAAAGTGTGTTTTACCAAGCTCCCCTCTTACCTTTCCCCAAACTATCCGTCATATAACATCTGTGTGTGTGAAAAAGAGTGCATGTGAGCGTGCACATATGAGTGTGTGAAAAAAAGAGTGCGTGTGTGAGCGTGCACGTATGTGAGCATGTGTGAAAAAAGAGTGCATGTGAGCGTGCACGTATGAGTGTGTGAAAAAGAGTTAGTGTGTGAGCGTGCACGTATGTGAGCGTGTGTGAAAAAAAGAGTGCGTGTGTGAGCGTGCACGTATATGTGAACGTGTGTGAAAAGAGTGCATGTGAACGTGCATGTATGAGTGTGTGTGAAAAAAGAGTGCATGTGTGAGCGTGCACGTATGAGTGTGTGAAAAAAGAGTGCATGTGAGCGTGCACGCACGAGTGTGTGTGAAAAAAGAGTGCATGTGAGCGTGCACGCACGAGTGTGTGTGAAAAAAGAGTGCATGTGAGCGTGCACGCACGAGTGTGTGTGAAAAAAGAGTGCATGTGAGCGTGCACGCACGAGTGTGTGTGAAAAAAGAGTGCATGTGTGAGCATGCGAGTGTGGAAAAAAAGTGTGAATGTGAAAAAAGTGCACGTGATTGTGCATGTGAGCATGCGTGTTTTTGAAAAAAATGTATAAAGTGCATGTGTGAGTTTGTGCGTGTGTAAAAAAAAGTGAGTGTGCATGTGATCTTGCGCATGAAAAAAGTGCGTGTTGTCTATTTGTTCAACGCTGAGAATCCTGGCATGATCAATGCACACTCTGCTTTACTTTGCTGTGGTCATTCGAGTTGGTTGTGTTTTTAATTTTTATATATATATTCCCTGCCCTTCTGTCTTTTCCCTTTTTATTCTTTCTCTCCCCCTTTTCTTGGTCCATCTAACCCCAATAATTATCACTTTGAATATTGTTATAATTTTTATAAATGTCATTTAAACTGTACATAAAAACAAAGTTGTCTTCCAAAGATGGGGGGGTGGAGGTGGGCCAAAAAAAAACTTAGTGTACAAGTTTAATGTTTAGTTTAATTAATCCATAATTCTTAACAACTTCATATAATGAAATTGAAAAACAAAGTGTGGTCCAAAAGTGTGTTTTACCAAGCTCCCCTCTTACCTTTCCCCAAACTATCCGTCATATAACATCTGTGTGTGTGAAAAAGAGTGCATGTGAGCGTGCACATATGAGTGTGTGAAAAAAAGAGTGCGTGTGTGAGCGTGCACGTATGTGAGCGTGTGTGAAAAAAGAGTGCATGTGAGCGTGCAGGTATGAGTGTGTGAAAAAGAGTTAGTGTGTGAGCGTGCACGTATGTGAGCGTGTGTGAAAAAAAGAGTGCGTGTGTGAGCGTGCACGTATATGTGAACGTGTGTAAAAAAGAGTGCATGTGAGCGTGCACGTATGAGCGTGTGTGAAAAAAGAGTGCATGTGAGCGTGCACGTATGAGTGTGTGTGGAAAAAAGAGTGCATGTGTGAGCATGCACGTATGAGTGTGTGAAAAAAAAGTGCGTGTGTGAAAAAAGAGGGCATGTGAGCGTGCACGTATGAGTGTGTGTGGAAAAAAGAGTGCATGTGTGAGCGTGCACGTATGAGTGTGTGAAAAAGAGTTAGTGTGTGAGCGTGCACGTATGTGAGCGTGTGTGAAAAAAAGAGTGCATGTGTGAGCGTGCACGTATATGTGAACGTGTGTGTGTGCACGTATGAGCGTGTGTGAAAAAAGAGTGTGTGTGAGCGTGCACGTATGAGCGTGTGTGAAAAAAGAGTGTGTGTGTGAGCGTGCACGTATGAGTGTGTGAAAAAAGAGTGTGTGTGTGAGCGTGCACGTATGAGTGTGTGAAAAAAGAGTGCATGTGAGTGTGCACGTATGAGTGTGTGAAAAAGAGTTAGTGTGTGAGCGTGCACGTATGTGAGCGTGTGTGAAAAAAAGAGTGCGTGTGTGAGCGTGCACGTATATGTGAACGTGTGTGAAAAGAGTGCATGTGAACGTGCATGTATGAGTGTGTGTGAAAAAAGAGTGCATGTGTGAGCGTGCACGTATGAGTGTGTGAAAAAAGAGTGCATGTGAGCGTGCACGCACGAGTGTGTGTGAAAAAAGAGTGCATGTGAGCGTGCACGCACGAGTGTGTGTGAAAAAAGAGTGCATGTGAGCGTGCACGCACGAGTGTGTGTGAAAAAAGAGTGCATGTGAGCGTGCACGCACGAGTGTGTGTGAAAAAAGAGTGCATGTGAGCGTGCACGCACGAGTGTGTGTGAAAAAAGAGTGCATGTGTGAGCATGCGAGTGTGGAAAAAAAGTGTGAATGTGAAAAAAGTGCACGTGATTGTGCATGTGAGCATGCGTGTTTTTGAAAAAAATGTATAAAGTGCATGTGTGAGTTTGTGCGTGTGTAAAAAAAAGTGAGTGTGCATGTGATCTTGCGCATGAAAAAAGTGCGTGTTGTCTATTTGTTCAACGCTGAGAATCCTGGCATGATCAATGCACACTCTGCTTTACTTTGCTGTGGTCATTCGAGTTGGTTGTGTTTTTAATTTTTATATATATATTCCCTGCCCTTCTGTCTTTTCCCTTTTTATTCTTTCTCTCCCCCTTTTCTTGGTCCATCTAACCCCAATAATTATCACTTTGAATATTGTTATAATTTTTATAAATGTCATTTAAACTGTACATAAAAACAAAGTTGTCTTCCAAAGATGGGGGGGTGGAGGTGGGCCAAAAAAAACTTAGTGTACAAGTTTAATGTTTAGTTTAATTAATCCATAATTCTTAACAACTTCATATAATGAAATTGAGAAACAAAGTGTGGTCCAAAAGTGTGTTTTACCAAGCTCCCCTCTTACCTTTCCCCAAACTATCCGTCATATAACATATGTGTGTGTGAAAAAGAGTGCATGTGAGCGTGCACATATGAGTGTGTGAAAAAAAGAGTGCGTGTGTGAGCGTGCACGTATGTGAGCATGTGTGAAAAAAGAGTGCATGTGAGCGTGCACGTATGAGTGTGTGAAAAAGAGTTAGTGTGTGAGCGTGCACGTATGTGAGCGTGTGTGAAAAAAAGAGTGCGTGTGTGAGCGTGCACGTATATGTGAACGTGTGTAAAAAAGAGTGCATGTGAGCGTGCACATATGAGTGTGTGTGAAAAAAAGAGTGCGTGTGTGAGCGTGCACGTATGTGAGCGTGTGTGAAAAAAGAGTGCATGTGAGCGTGCACGTATGAGCGTGTGTGAAAAAAGAGTGCATGTGAGCGTGCACGTATGAGTGTGTGTGGAAAAAAGAGTGCATGTGTGAGCATGCACGTATGAGTGTGTGAAAAAAAAGTGCGTGTGTGAAAAAAGAGGGCATGTGAGCGTGCACGTATGAGTGTGTGTGGAAAAAAGAGTGCATGTGTGAGCGTGCACGTATGAGTGTGTGAAAAAGAGTTAGTGTGTGAACGTGCACGTATGTGAGCGTGTGTGAAAAAAAGAGTGCGTGTGTGAGCGTGCACGTATATGTGAACGTGTGTGTGTGCACGTATGAGCGTGTGTGAAAAAAGAGTGCATGTGAGTGTGCACGTATGAGTGTGTGAAAAAGAGTTAGTGTGTGAGCGTGCACGTATGTGAGCGTGTGTGAAAAAAAGAGTGCGTGTGTGAGCGTGCACGTATATGTGAACGTGTGTGAAAAGAGTGCATGTGAACGTGCATGTATGAGTGTGTGTGAAAAAAGAGTGCATGTGTGAGCGTGCACGTATGAGTGTGTGAAAAAAGAGTGCATGTGAGCGTGCACGCACGAGTGTGTGTGAAAAAAGAGTGCATGTGAGCGTGCACGCACGAGTGTGTGTGAAAAAAGAGTGCATGTGAGCGTGCACGCACGAGTGTGTGTGAAAAAAGAGTGCATGTGAGCGTGCACGCACGAGTGTGTGTGAAAAAAGAGTGCATGTGTGAGCATGCGAGTGTGGAAAAAAAGTGTGAATGTGAAAAAAGTGCACGTGATTGTGCATGTGAGCATGCGTGTTTTTGAAAAAAATGTATAAAGTGCATGTGTGAGTTTGTGCGTGTGTAAAAAAAAGTGAGTGTGCATGTGATCTTGCGCATGAAAAAAGTGCGTGTTGTCTATTTGTTCAACGCTGAGAATCCTGGCATGATCAATGCACACTGCTTTACTTTGCTGTGGTCATTCGAGTTGGTTGTGTTTTTAATTTTATATATATATATATTCCCTGCCCTTCTGTCTTTTCCCTTTTTATTCTTTCTCTCCCCCTTTTCTTGGTCCATCTAACCCCAATAATTATCACTTTGAATATTGTTATAATTTTTATAAATGTCATTTAAACTGTACATAAAAACAAAGTTGTCCTCCAAAGATGGGGGGGTGGAGGTGGGCCAAAAAAAAACTTAGTGTACAAGTTTAATGTTTAGTTTAATTAATCCATAATTCTTAACAACTTCATATAATGAAATTGAGAAACAAAGTGTGGTCCAAAAGTGTGTTTTACCAAGCTCCCCTCTTACCTTTCCCCAAACTATCCGTCATATAACATCTGTGTGTGTGAAAAAGAGTGCATGTGAGCGTGCACATATGAGTGTGTGAAAAAAAGAGTGCGTGTGTGAGCGTGCACGTATGTGAGCATGTGTGAAAAAAGAGTGCATGTGAGCGTGCACGTATGAGTGTGTGAAAAAGAGTTAGTGTGTGAGCGTGCACGTATGTGAGCGTGTGTGAAAAAAAGAGTGCGTGTGTGAGCGTGCACGTATATGTGAACGTGTGTGAAAAGAGTGCATGTGAACGTGCATGTATGAGTGTGTGTGAAAAAAGAGTGCATGTGTGAGCGTGCACGTATGAGTGTGTGAAAAAAGAGTGCATGTGAGCGTGCACGCACGAGTGTGTGTGAAAAAAGAGTGCATGTGAGCGTGCACGCACGAGTGTGTGAAAAAAGAGTGCATGTGAGCGTGCACGCACGAGTGTGTGTGAAAAAAGAGTGCATGTGTGAGCATGCGAGTGTGGAAAAAAAGTGTGAATGTGAAAAAAGTGCACGTGATTGTGCATGTGAGCATGCGTGTTTTTGAAAAAAATGTATAAAGTGCATGTGTGAGTTTGTGCGTGTGTAAAAAAAAGTGAGTGTGCATGTGATCTTGCGCATGAAAAAAGTGCGTGTTGTCTATTTGTTCAACGCTGAGAATCCTGGCATGATCAATGCACACTCTGCTTTACTTTGCTGTGGTCATTCGAGTTGGTTGTGTTTTTAATTTTTATATATATATTCCCTGCCCTTCTGTCTTTTCCCTTTTTATTCTTTCTCTCCCCCTTTTCTTGGTCCATCTAACCCCAATAATTATCACTTTGAATATTGTTATAATTTTTATAAATGTCATTTAAACTGTACATAAAAACAAAGTTGTCTTCCAAAGATGGGGGGGTGGAGGTGGGCCAAAAAAAAACTTAGTGTACAAGTTTAATGTTTAGTTTAATTAATCCATAATTCTTAACAACTTCATATAATGAAATTGAGAAACAAAGTGTGGTCCAAAAGTGTGTTTTACCAAGCTCCCCTCTTACCTTTCCCCAAACTATCCGTCATATAACATCTGTGTGTGTGAAAAAGAGTGCATGTGAGCGTGCACATATGAGTGTGTGAAAAAAAGAGTGCGTGTGTGAGCGTGCACGTATGTGAGCGTGTGTGAAAAAAGAGTGCATGTGAGCGTGCAGGTATGAGTGTGTGAAAAAGAGTTAGTGTGTGAGCGTGCACGTATGTGAGCGTGTGTGAAAAAAAGAGTGCGTGTGTGAGCGTGCACGTATATGTGAACGTGTGTAAAAAAGAGTGCATGTGAGCGTGCACATATGAGTGTGTGTGAAAAAAAGAGTGCGTGTGTGAGCGTGCACGTATGTGAGCGTGTGTGAAAAAAGAGTGCATGTGAGCGTGCACGTATGAGCGTGTGTGAAAAAAGAGTGCATGTGAGCGTGCACGTATGAGTGTGTGTGGAAAAAAGAGTGCATGTGTGAGCATGCACGTATGAGTGTGTGAAAAAAAAGTGCGTGTGTGAAAAAAGAGGGCATGTGAGCGTGCACGTATGAGTGTGTGTGGAAAAAAGAGTGCATGTGTGAGCGTGCACGTATGAGTGTGTGAAAAAGAGTTAGTGTGTGAGCGTGCACGTATGTGAGCGTGTGTGAAAAAAAGAGTGCGTGTGTGAGCGTGCACGTATATGTGAACGTGTGTGTGTGCACGTATGAGCGTGTGTGAAAAAAGAGTGTGTGTGAGCGTGCACGTATGAGCGTGTGTGAAAAAAGAGTGTGTGTGTGAGCGTGCACGTATGAGTGTGTGAAAAAAGAGTGTGTGTGTGAGCGTGCACGTATGAGTGTGTGAAAAAAGAGTGCATGTGAGTGTGCACGTATGAGTGTGTGAAAAAGAGTTAGTGTGTGAGCGTGCACGTATGTGAGCGTGTGTGAAAAAAAGAGTGCGTGTGTGAGCGTGCACGTATATGTGAACGTGTGTGAAAAGAGTGCATGTGAACGTGCATGTATGAGTGTGTGTGAAAAAAGAGTGCATGTGTGAGCGTGCACGTATGAGTGTGTGAAAAAAGAGTGCATGTGAGCGTGCACGCACGAGTGTGTGTGAAAAAAGAGTGCATGTGAGCGTGCACGCACGAGTGTGTGTGAAAAAAGAGTGCATGTGAGCGTGCACGCACGAGTGTGTGTGAAAAAAGAGTGCATGTGAGCGTGCACGCACGAGTGTGTGTGAAAAAAGAGTGCATGTGAGCGTGCACGCACGAGTGTGTGTGAAAAAAGAGTGCATGTGAGCGTGCACGCACGAGTGTGTGTGAAAAAAGAGTGCATGTGAGCGTGCACGCACGAGTGTGTGTGAAAAAAGAGTGCATGTGAGCGTGCACGCACGAGTGTGTGTGAAAAAAGAGTGCATGTGAGCGTGCACGCATGAGTGTGTGTGAAAAAAGAGTGCATGTGAGCGTGCACGCACGAGTGTGTGTGAAAAAAGAGTGCATGTGAGCGTGCACGCACGAGTGTGTGTGAAAAAAGAGTGCATGTGTGAGCATGCGAGTGTGGAAAAAAAGTGTGAATGTGAAAAAAGTGCACGTGATTGTGCATGTGAGCATGCGTGTTTTTGAAAAAAATGTATAAAGTGCATGTGTGAGTTTGTGCGTGTGTAAAAAAAAGTGAGTGTGCATGTGATCTTGCGCATGAAAAAAGTGCGTGTTGTCTATTTGTTCAACGCTGAGAATCCTGGCATGATCAATGCACACTGCTTTACTTTGCTGTGGTCATTCGAGTTGGTTGTGTTTTTAATTTTATATATATATATATTCCCTGCCCTTCTGTCTTTTCCCTTTTTATTCTTTCTCTCCCCCTTTTCTTGGTCCATCTAACCCCAATAATTATCACTTTGAATATTGTTATAATTTTTATAAATGTCATTTAAACTGTACATAAAAACAAAGTTGTCCTCCAAAGATGGGGGGGTGGAGGTGGGCCAAAAAAAAACTTAGTGTACAAGTTTAATGTTTAGTTTAATTAATCCATAATTCTTAACAACTTCATATAATGAAATTGAGAAACAAAGTGTGGTCCAAAAGTGTGTTTTACCAAGCTCCCCTCTTACCTTTCCCCAAACTATCCGTCATATAACATCTGTGTGTGTGAAAAAGAGTGCATGTGAGCGTGCACATATGAGTGTGTGAAAAAAAGAGTGCGTGTGTGAGCGTGCACGTATGTGAGCATGTGTGAAAAAAGAGTGCATGTGAGCGTGCACGTATGAGTGTGTGAAAAAGAGTTAGTGTGTGAGCGTGCACGTATGTGAGCGTGTGTGAAAAAAAGAGTGCGTGTGTGAGCGTGCACGTATATGTGAACGTGTGTGAAAAGAGTGCATGTGAACGTGCATGTATGAGTGTGTGTGAAAAAAGAGTGCATGTGTGAGCGTGCACGTATGAGTGTGTGAAAAAAGAGTGCATGTGAGCGTGCACGCACGAGTGTGTGTGAAAAAAGAGTGCATGTGAGCGTGCACGCACGAGTGTGTGAAAAAAGAGTGCATGTGAGCGTGCACGCACGAGTGTGTGTGAAAAAAGAGTGCATGTGTGAGCATGCGAGTGTGGAAAAAAAGTGTGAATGTGAAAAAAGTGCACGTGATTGTGCATGTGAGCATGCGTGTTTTTGAAAAAAATGTATAAAGTGCATGTGTGAGTTTGTGCGTGTGTAAAAAAAAGTGAGTGTGCATGTGATCTTGCGCATGAAAAAAGTGCGTGTTGTCTATTTGTTCAACGCTGAGAATCCTGGCATGATCAATGCACACTCTGCTTTACTTTGCTGTGGTCATTCGAGTTGGTTGTGTTTTTAATTTTTATATATATATTCCCTGCCCTTCTGTCTTTTCCCTTTTTATTCTTTCTCTCCCCCTTTTCTTGGTCCATCTAACCCCAATAATTATCACTTTGAATATTGTTATAATTTTTATAAATGTCATTTAAACTGTACATAAAAACAAAGTTGTCTTCCAAAGATGGGGGGGTGGAGGTGGGCCAAAAAAAAACTTAGTGTACAAGTTTAATGTTTAGTTTAATTAATCCATAATTCTTAACAACTTCATATAATGAAATTGAGAAACAAAGTGTGGTCCAAAAGTGTGTTTTACCAAGCTCCCCTCTTACCTTTCCCCAAACTATCCGTCATATAACATCTGTGTGTGTGAAAAAGAGTGCATGTGAGCGTGCACATATGAGTGTGTGAAAAAAAGAGTGCGTGTGTGAGCGTGCACGTATGTGAGCGTGTGTGAAAAAAGAGTGCATGTGAGCGTGCAGGTATGAGTGTGTGAAAAAGAGTTAGTGTGTGAGCGTGCACGTATGTGAGCGTGTGTGAAAAAAAGAGTGCGTGTGTGAGCGTGCACGTATATGTGAACGTGTGTAAAAAAGAGTGCATGTGAGCGTGCACATATGAGTGTGTGTGAAAAAAAGAGTGCGTGTGTGAGCGTGCACGTATGTGAGCGTGTGTGAAAAAAGAGTGCATGTGAGCGTGCACGTATGAGCGTGTGTGAAAAAAGAGTGCATGTGAGCGTGCACGTATGAGTGTGTGTGGAAAAAAGAGTGCATGTGTGAGCATGCACGTATGAGTGTGTGAAAAAAAAGTGCGTGTGTGAAAAAAGAGGGCATGTGAGCGTGCACGTATGAGTGTGTGTGGAAAAAAGAGTGCATGTGTGAGCGTGCACGTATGAGTGTGTGAAAAAGAGTTAGTGTGTGAGCGTGCACGTATGTGAGCGTGTGTGAAAAAAAGAGTGCGTGTGTGAGCGTGCACGTATATGTGAACGTGTGTGTGTGCACGTATGAGCGTGTGTGAAAAAAGAGTGTGTGTGAGCGTGCACGTATGAGCGTGTGTGAAAAAAGAGTGTGTGTGTGAGCGTGCACGTATGAGTGTGTGAAAAAAGAGTGCATGTGAGTGTGCACGTATGAGTGTGTGAAAAAGAGTTAGTGTGTGAGCGTGCACGTATGTGAGCGTGTGTGAAAAAAAGAGTGCGTGTGTGAGCGTGCACGTATATGTGAACGTGTGTGAAAAGAGTGCATGTGAACGTGCATGTATGAGTGTGTGTGAAAAAAGAGTGCATGTGTGAGCGTGCACGTATGAGTGTGTGAAAAAAGAGTGCATGTGAGCGTGCACGCACGAGTGTGTGTGAAAAAAGAGTGCATGTGAGCGTGCACGCACGAGTGTGTGTGAAAAAAGAGTGCATGTGAGCGTGCACGCACGAGTGTGTGTGAAAAAAGAGTGCATGTGAGCGTGCACGCACGAGTGTGTGTGAAAAAAGAGTGCATGTGAGCGTGCACGCACGAGTGTGTGTGAAAAAAGAGTGCATGTGAGCGTGCACGCACGAGTGTGTGTGAAAAAAGAGTGCATGTGAGCGTGCACGCACGAGTGTGTGTGAAAAAAGAGTGCATGTGTGAGCATGCGAGTGTGGAAAAAAAGTGTGAATGTGAAAAAAGTGCACGTGATTGTGCATGTGAGCATGCGTGTTTTTGAAAAAAATGTATAAAGTGCATGTGTGAGTTTGTGCGTGTGTAAAAAAAAGTGAGTGTGCATGTGATCTTGCGCATGAAAAAAGTGCGTGTTGTCTATTTGTTCAACGCTGAGAATCCTGGCATGATCAATGCACACTCTGCTTTACTTTGCTGTGGTCATTCGAGTTGGTTGTGTTTTTAATTTTTATATATATATTCCCTGCCCTTCTGTCTTTTCCCTTTTTATTCTTTCTCTCCCCCTTTTCTTGGTCCATCTAACCCCAATAATTATCACTTTGAATATTGTTATAATTTTTATAAATGTCATTTAAACTGTACATAAAAACAAAGTTGTCTTCCAAAGATGGGGGGGTGGAGGTGGGCCAAAAAAAAACTTAGTGTACAAGTTTAATGTTTAGTTTAATTAATCCATAATTCTTAACAACTTCATATAATGAAATTGAGAAACAAAGTGTGGTCCAAAAGTGTGTTTTACCAAGCTCCCCTCTTACCTTTCCCCAAACTATCCGTCATATAACATCTGTGTGTGTGAAAAAGAGTGCATGTGAGCGTGCACATATGAGTGTGTGAAAAAAAGAGTGCGTGTGTGAGCGTGCACGTATGTGAGCGTGTGTGAAAAAAGAGTGCATGTGAGCGTGCAGGTATGAGTGTGTGAAAAAGAGTTAGTGTGTGAGCGTGCACGTATGTGAGCGTGTGTGAAAAAAAGAGTGCGTGTGTGAGCGTGCACGTATATGTGAACGTGTGTAAAAAAGAGTGCATGTGAGCGTGCACATATGAGTGTGTGTGAAAAAAAGAGTGCGTGTGTGAGCGTGCACGTATGTGAGCGTGTGTGAAAAAAGAGTGCATGTGAGCGTGCACGTATGAGCGTGTGTGAAAAAAGAGTGCATGTGAGCGTGCACGTATGAGTGTGTGTGGAAAAAAGAGTGCATGTGTGAGCATGCACGTATGAGTGTGAAAAAAAAGTGCGTGTGTGAAAAAAGAGGGCATGTGAGCGTGCACGTATGAGTGTGTGTGGAAAAAAGAGTGCATGTGTGAGCGTGCACGTATGAGTGTGTGAAAAAGAGTTAGTGTGTGAGCGTGCACGTATGTGAGCGTGTGTGAAAAAAAGAGTGCGTGTGTGAGCGTGCACGTATATGTGAACGTGTGTGTGTGCACGTATGAGCGTGTGTGAAAAAAGAGTGTGTGTGAGCGTGCACGTATGAGCGTGTGTGAAAAAAGAGTGTGTGTGTGAGCGTGCACGTATGAGTGTGTGAAAAAAGAGTGCATGTGAGTGTGCACGTATGAGTGTGTGAAAAAGAGTTAGTGTGTGAGCGTGCACGTATGTGAGCGTGTGTGAAAAAAAGAGTGCGTGTGTGAACGTGCATGTATGAGTGTGTGTGAAAAAAGAGTGCATGTGTGAGCGTGCACGTATGAGTGTGTGTGAAAAAAGAGTGCATGTGTGAGCGTGCACGCACGAGTGTGTGTGAAAAAAGAGTGCATGTGAGCGTGCACGCACGAGTGTGTGTGAAAAAAGAGTGCATGTGAGCGTGCACGCACGAGTGTGTGTGAAAAAAGAGTGCATGTGAGCGTGCACGCACGAGTGTGTGTGAAAAAAGAGTGCATGTGAGCGTGCACGCACGAGTGTGTGTGAAAAAAGAGTGCATGTGAGCGTGCACGCACGAGTGTGTGTGAAAAAAGAGTGCATGTGAGCGTGCACGCACGAGTGTGTGTGAAAAAAGAGTGCATGTGAGCGTGCACGCACGAGTGTGTGTGAAAAAAGAGTGCATGTGTGAGCATGCGAGTGTGGAAAAAAAGTGTGAATGTGAAAAAAGTGCACGTGATTGTGCATGTGAGCATGCGTGTTTTTGAAAAAAATGTATAAAGTGCATGTGTGAGTTTGTGCGTGTGTAAAAAAAAGTGAGTGTGCATGTGATCTTGCGCATGAAAAAAGTGCGTGTTGTCTATTTGTTCAACGCTGAGAATCCTGGCATGATCAATGCACACTCTGCTTTACTTTGCTGTGGTCATTCGAGTTGGTTGTGTTTTTAATTTTTATATATATATTCCCTGCCCTTCTGTCTTTTCCCTTTTTATTCTTTCTCTCCCCCTTTTCTTGGTCCATCTAACCCCAATAATTATCACTTTGAATATTGTTATAATTTTTATAAATGTCATTTAAACTGTACATAAAAACAAAGTTGTCTTCCAAAGATGGGGGGGTGGAGGTGGGCCAAAAAAAAACTTAGTGTACAAGTTTAATGTTTAGTTTAATTAATCCATAATTCTTAACAACTTCATATAATGAAATTGAGAAACAAAGTGTGGTCCAAAAGTGTGTTTTACCAAGCTCCCCTCTTACCTTTCCCCAAACTATCCGTCATATAACATCTGTGTGTGTGAAAAAGAGTGCATGTGAGCGTGCACATATGAGTGTGTGAAAAAAAGAGTGCGTGTGTGAGCGTGCACGTATGTGAGCGTGTGTGAAAAAAGAGTGCATGTGAGCGTGCAGGTATGAGTGTGTGAAAAAGAGTTAGTGTGTGAGCGTGCACGTATGTGAGCGTGTGTGAAAAAAAGAGTGCGTGTGTGAGCGTGCACGTATATGTGAACGTGTGTAAAAAAGAGTGCATGTGAGCGTGCACATATGAGTGTGTGTGAAAAAAAGAGTGCGTGTGTGAGCGTGCACGTATGTGAGCGTGTGTGAAAAAAGAGTGCATGTGAGCGTGCACGTATGAGCGTGTGTGAAAAAAGAGTGCATGTGAGCGTGCACGTATGAGTGTGTGTGGAAAAAAGAGTGCATGTGTGAGCATGCACGTATGAGTGTGTGAAAAAAAAGTGCGTGTGTGAAAAAAGAGGGCATGTGAGCGTGCACGTATGAGTGTGTGTGGAAAAAAGAGTGCATGTGTGAGCGTGCACGTATGAGTGTGTGAAAAAGAGTTAGTGTGTGAGCGTGCACGTATGTGAGCGTGTGTGAAAAAAAGAGTGCGTGTGTGAGCGTGCACGTATATGTGAACGTGTGTGTGTGCACGTATGAGCGTGTGTGAAAAAAGAGTGTGTGTGAGCGTGCACGTATGAGCGTGTGTGAAAAAAGAGTGTGTGTGTGAGCGTGCACGTATGAGTGTGTGAAAAAAGAGTGTGTGTGTGAGCGTGCACGTATGAGTGTGTGAAAAAAGAGTGCATGTGAGTGTGCACGTATGAGTGTGTGAAAAAGAGTTAGTGTGTGAGCGTGCACGTATGTGAGCGTGTGTGAAAAAAAGAGTGCGTGTGTGAGCGTGCACGTATATGTGAACGTGTGTGAAAAGAGTGCATGTGAACGTGCATGTATGAGTGTGTGTGAAAAAAGAGTGCATGTGTGAGCGTGCACGTATGAGTGTGTGAAAAAAGAGTGCATGTGAGCGTGCACGCACGAGTGTGTGTGAAAAAAGAGTGCATGTGAGCGTGCACGCACGAGTGTGTGTGAAAAAAGAGTGCATGTGAGCGTGCACGCACGAGTGTGTGTGAAAAAAGAGTGCATGTGAGCGTGCACGCACGAGTGTGTGTGAAAAAAGAGTGCATGTGAGCGTGCACGCACGAGTGTGTGTGAAAAAAGAGTGCATGTGAGCGTGCACGCACGAGTGTGTGTGAAAAAAGAGTGCATGTGAGCGTGCACGCACGAGTGTGTGTGAAAAAAGAGTGCATGTGAGCGTGCACGCACGAGTGTGTGTGAAAAAAGAGTGCATGTGAGCGTGCACGCACGAGTGTGTGTGAAAAAAGAGTGCATGTGTGAGCATGCGAGTGTGGAAAAAAAGTGTGAATGTGAAAAAAGTGCACGTGATTGTGCATGTGAGCATGCGTGTTTTTGAAAAAAATGTATAAAGTGCATGTGTGAGTTTGTGCGTGTGTAAAAAAAAGTGAGTGTGCATGTGATCTTGCGCATGAAAAAAGTGCGTGTTGTCTATTTGTTCAACGCTGAGAATCCTGGCATGATCAATGCACACTCTGCTTTACTTTGCTGTGGTCATTCGAGTTGGTTGTGTTTTTAATTTTATATATATATATATTCCCTGCCCTTCTGTCTTTTCCCTTTTTATTCTTTCTCTCCCCCTTTTCTTGGTCCATCTAACCCCAATAATTATCACTTTGAATATTGTTATAATTTTTATAAATGTCATTTAAACTGTACATAAAAACAAAGTTGTCCTCCAAAGATGGGGGGGTGGAGGTGGGCCAAAAAAAAACTTAGTGTACAAGTTTAATGTTTAGTTTAATTAATCCATAATTCTTAACAACTTCATATAATGAAATTGAGAAACAAAGTGTGGTCCAAAAGTGTGTTTTACCAAGCTCCCCTCTTACCTTTCCCCAAACTATCCGTCATATAACATCTGTGTGTGTGAAAAAGAGTGCATGTGAGCGTGCACATATGAGTGTGTGAAAAAAAGAGTGCGTGTGTGAGCGTGCACGTATGTGAGCATGTGTGAAAAAAGAGTGCATGTGAGCGTGCACGTATGAGTGTGTGAAAAAGAGTTAGTGTGTGAGCGTGCACGTATGTGAGCGTGTGTGAAAAAAAGAGTGCGTGTGTGAGCGTGCACGTATATGTGAACGTGTGTGAAAAGAGTGCATGTGAACGTGCATGTATGAGTGTGTGTGAAAAAAGAGTGCATGTGTGAGCGTGCACGTATGAGTGTGTGAAAAAAGAGTGCATGTGAGCGTGCACGCACGAGTGTGTGTGAAAAAAGAGTGCATGTGAGCGTGCACGCACGAGTGTGTGAAAAAAGAGTGCATGTGAGCGTGCACGCACGAGTGTGTGTGAAAAAAGAGTGCATGTGTGAGCATGCGAGTGTGGAAAAAAAGTGTGAATGTGAAAAAAGTGCACGTGATTGTGCATGTGAGCATGCGTGTTTTTGAAAAAAATGTATAAAGTGCATGTGTGAGTTTGTGCGTGTGTAAAAAAAAGTGAGTGTGCATGTGATCTTGCGCATGAAAAAAGTGCGTGTTGTCTATTTGTTCAACGCTGAGAATCCTGGCATGATCAATGCACACTCTGCTTTACTTTGCTGTGGTCATTCGAGTTGGTTGTGTTTTTAATTTTTATATATATATTCCCTGCCCTTCTGTCTTTTCCCTTTTTATTCTTTCTCTCCCCCTTTTCTTGGTCCATCTAACCCCAATAATTATCACTTTGAATATTGTTATAATTTTTATAAATGTCATTTAAACTGTACATAAAAACAAAGTTGTCTTCCAAAGATGGGGGGGTGGAGGTGGGCCAAAAAAAAACTTAGTGTACAAGTTTAATGTTTAGTTTAATTAATCCATAATTCTTAACAACTTCATATAATGAAATTGAGAAACAAAGTGTGGTCCAAAAGTGTGTTTTACCAAGCTCCCCTCTTACCTTTCCCCAAACTATCCGTCATATAACATCTGTGTGTGTGAAAAAGAGTGCATGTGAGCGTGCACATATGAGTGTGTGAAAAAAAGAGTGCGTGTGTGAGCGTGCACGTATGTGAGCGTGTGTGAAAAAAGAGTGCATGTGAGCGTGCAGGTATGAGTGTGTGAAAAAGAGTTAGTGTGTGAGCGTGCACGTATGTGAGCGTGTGTGAAAAAAAGAGTGCGTGTGTGAGCGTGCACGTATATGTGAACGTGTGTAAAAAAGAGTGCATGTGAGCGTGCACATATGAGTGTGTGTGAAAAAAAGAGTGCGTGTGTGAGCGTGCACGTATGTGAGCGTGTGTGAAAAAAGAGTGCATGTGAGCGTGCACGTATGAGCGTGTGTGAAAAAAGAGTGCATGTGAGCGTGCACGTATGAGTGTGTGTGGAAAAAAGAGTGCATGTGTGAGCATGCACGTATGAGTGTGTGAAAAAAAAGTGCGTGTGTGAAAAAAGAGGGCATGTGAGCGTGCACGTATGAGTGTGTGTGGAAAAAAGAGTGCATGTGTGAGCGTGCACGTATGAGTGTGTGAAAAAGAGTTAGTGTGTGAGCGTGCACGTATGTGAGCGTGTGTGAAAAAAAGAGTGCGTGTGTGAGCGTGCACGTATATGTGAACGTGTGTGTGTGCACGTATGAGCGTGTGTGAAAAAAGAGTGTGTGTGAGCGTGCACGTATGAGCGTGTGTGAAAAAAGAGTGTGTGTGTGAGCGTGCACGTATGAGTGTGTGAAAAAAGAGTGCATGTGAGTGTGCACGTATGAGTGTGTGAAAAAGAGTTAGTGTGTGAGCGTGCACGTATGTGAGCGTGTGTGAAAAAAAGAGTGCGTGTGTGAGCGTGCACGTATATGTGAACGTGTGTGAAAAGAGTGCATGTGAACGTGCATGTATGAGTGTGTGTGAAAAAAGAGTGCATGTGTGAGCGTGCACGTATGAGTGTGTGAAAAAAGAGTGCATGTGAGCGTGCACGCACGAGTGTGTGTGAAAAAAGAGTGCATGTGAGCGTGCACGCACGAGTGTGTGTGAAAAAAGAGTGCATGTGAGCGTGCACGCACGAGTGTGTGTGAAAAAAGAGTGCATGTGAGCGTGCACGCACGAGTGTGTGTGAAAAAAGAGTGCATGTGAGCGTGCACGCACGAGTGTGTGTGAAAAAAGAGTGCATGTGAGCGTGCACGCACGAGTGTGTGTGAAAAAAGAGTGCATGTGAGCGTGCACGCACGAGTGTGTGTGAAAAAAGAGTGCATGTGAGCGTGCACGCACGAGTGTGTGTGAAAAAAGAGTGCATGTGTGAGCATGCGAGTGTGGAAAAAAAGTGTGAATGTGAAAAAAGTGCACGTGATTGTGCATGTGAGCATGCGTGTTTTTGAAAAAAATGTATAAAGTGCATGTGTGAGTTTGTGCGTGTGTAAAAAAAAGTGAGTGTGCATGTGATCTTGCGCATGAAAAAAGTGCGTGTTGTCTATTTGTTCAACGCTGAGAATCCTGGCATGATCAATGCACACTCTGCTTTACTTTGCTGTGGTCATTCGAGTTGGTTGTGTTTTTAATTTTATATATATATATATTCCCTGCCCTTCTGTCTTTTCCCTTTTTATTCTTTCTCTCCCCCTTTTCTTGGTCCATCTAACCCCAATAATTATCACTTTGAATATTGTTATAATTTTTATAAATGTCATTTAAACTGTACATAAAAACAAAGTTGTCCTCCAAAGATGGGGGGGTGGAGGTGGGCCAAAAAAAAACTTAGTGTACAAGTTTAATGTTTAGTTTAATTAATCCATAATTCTTAACAACTTCATATAATGAAATTGAGAAACAAAGTGTGGTCCAAAAGTGTGTTTTACCAAGCTCCCCTCTTACCTTTCCCCAAACTATCCGTCATATAACATCTGTGTGTGTGAAAAAGAGTGCATGTGAGCGTGCACATATGAGTGTGTGAAAAAAAGAGTGCGTGTGTGAGCGTGCACGTATGTGAGCATGTGTGAAAAAAGAGTGCATGTGAGCGTGCACGTATGAGTGTGTGAAAAAGAGTTAGTGTGTGAGCGTGCACGTATGTGAGCGTGTGTGAAAAAAAGAGTGCGTGTGTGAGCGTGCACGTATATGTGAACGTGTGTGAAAAGAGTGCATGTGAACGTGCATGTATGAGTGTGTGTGAAAAAAGAGTGCATGTGTGAGCGTGCACGTATGAGTGTGTGAAAAAAGAGTGCATGTGAGCGTCCACGCACGAGTGTGTGTGAAAAAAGAGTGCATGTGAGCGTGCACGCACGAGTGTGTGTGAAAAAAGAGTGCATGTGAGCGTGCACGCACGAGTGTGTGTGAAAAGAGTGCATGTGAGCGTGCACGCACGAGTGTGTGTGAAAAAAGAGTGCATGTGAGCGTGCATGCACGAGTGTGTGTGAAAAAAGAGTGCATGTGAGCGTGCACGCACGAGTGTGTGTGAAAAAAGAGTGCATGTGTGAGCATGCGAGTGTGGAAAAAAAGTGTGAATGTGAAAAAAGTGCACGTGATTGTGCATGTGAGCATGCGTGTTTTTGAAAAAAATGTATAAAGTGCATGTGTGAGTTTGTGCGTGTGTAAAAAAAAGTGAGTGTGCATGTGATCTTGCGCATGAAAAAAGTGCGTGTTGTCTATTTGTTCAACGCTGAGAATCCTGGCATGATCAATGCACACTCTGCTTTACTTTGCTGTGGTCATTCGAGTTGGTTGTGTTTTTAATTTTATATATATATATATTCCCTGCCCTTCTGTCTTTTCCCTTTTTATTCTTTCTCTCCCCCTTTTCTTGGTCCATCTAACCCCAATAATTATCACTTTGAATATTGTTATAATTTTTATAAATGTCATTTAAACTGTACATAAAAACAAAGTTGTCCTCCAAAGATGGGGGGGTGGAGGTGGGCCAAAAAAAAACTTAGTGTACAAGTTTAATGTTTAGTTTAATTAATCCATAATTCTTAACAACTTCATATAATGAAATTGAGAAACAAAGTGTGGTCCAAAAGTGTGTTTTACCAAGCTCCCCTCTTACCTTTCCCCAAACTATCCGTCATATAACATCTGTGTGTGTGAAAAAGAGTGCATGTGAGCGTGCACATATGAGTGTGTGAAAAAAAGAGTGCGTGTGTGAGCGTGCACGTATGTGAGCATGTGTGAAAAAAGAGTGCATGTGAGCGTGCACGTATGAGTGTGTGAAAAAGAGTTAGTGTGTGAGCGTGCACGTATGTGAGCGTGTGTGAAAAAAAGAGTGCGTGTGTGAGCGTGCACGTATATGTGAACGTGTGTGAAAAGAGTGCATGTGAACGTGCATGTATGAGTGTGTGTGAAAAAAGAGTGCATGTGTGAGCGTGCACGTATGAGTGTGTGAAAAAAGAGTGCATGTGAGCGTCCACGCACGAGTGTGTGTGAAAAAAGAGTGCATGTGAGCGTGCACGCACGAGTGTGTGTGAAAAAAGAGTGCATGTGAGCGTGCACGCACGAGTGTGTGTGAAAAGAGTGCATGTGAGCGTGCACGCACGAGTGTGTGTGAAAAAAGAGTGCATGTGAGCGTGCATGCACGAGTGTGTGTGAAAAAAGAGTGCATGTGAGCGTGCACGCACGAGTGTGTGTGAAAAAAGAGTGCATGTGTGAGCATGCGAGTGTGGAAAAAAAGTGTGAATGTGAAAAAAGTGCACGTGATTGTGCATGTGAGCATGCGTGTTTTTGAAAAAAATGTATAAAGTGCATGTGTGAGTTTGTGCGTGTGTAAAAAAAAGTGAGTGTGCATGTGATCTTGCGCATGAAAAAAGTGCGTGTTGTCTATTTGTTCAACGCTGAGAATCCTGGCATGATCAATGCACACTCTGCTTTACTTTGCTGTGGTCATTCGAGTTGGTTGTGTTTTTAATTTTTATATATATATTCCCTGCCCTTCTGTCTTTTCCCTTTTTATTCTTTCTCTCCCCCTCTTTTCTTGGTCCATCTAACCCCAATAATTATCACTTTGAATATTGTTATAATTTTTATAAATGTCATTTAAACTGTACATAAAAACAAAGTTGTCCTCCAAAGATGGGGGAGTGGAGGTGGGCCAAAAAAAAACTTAGTGTACAAGTGAAATGTTTAGTTTAATTAATCCATAATCCATAATTCTTAACAACTTCATATAATGAAATTGAGAAACAAAGTGTGGTCCAAAAGTGTGTTTTACCAAGCTCCCCTCTTACCTTTCCCCAAACTATCCGTCATATAACATTTGTGTGTGTGTAAAAAAGAGTGCATGTGAGCGTGCACATATGAGTGTGTGTGAAAAAAAGAGTGCGTGTGTGAGCGTGCACGTATGTGAGCGTGTGTGAAAAAAGAGTGCATGTGAGCGTGCACGTATGAGCGTGTGTGAAAAAAGAGTGCATGTGAGCGTGCACGTATGAGTGTGTGTGGAAAAAAGAGTGCATGTGTGAGCATGCACGTATGAGTGTGTGAAAAAAAAGTGCGTGTGTGAAAAAAGAGGGCATGTGAGCGTGCACGTATGAGTGTGTGTGGAAAAAAGAGTGCATGTGTGAGCGTGCACGTATGAGTGTGTGAAAAAGAGTTAGTGTGTGAGCGTGCACGTATGTGAGCGTGTGTGAAAAAAAGAGTGCGTGTGTGAGCGTGCACGTATATGTGAACGTGTGTGTGTGCACGTATGAGCGTGTGTGAAAAAAGAGTGTGTGTGAGCGTGCACGTATGAGCGTGTGTGAAAAAAGAGTGTGTGTGTGAGCGTGCACGTATGAGTGTGTGAAAAAAGAGTGCATGTGAGTGTGCACGTATGAGTGTGTGAAAAAGAGTTAGTGTGTGAGCGTGCACGTATGTGAGCGTGTGTGAAAAAAAGAGTGCGTGTGTGAGCGTGCACGTATATGTGAACGTGTGTGAAAAGAGTGCATGTGAACGTGCATGTATGAGTGTGTGTGAAAAAAGAGTGCATGTGTGAGCGTGCACGTATGAGTGTGTGAAAAAAGAGTGCATGTGAGCGTGCACGCACGAGTGTGTGTGAAAAAAGAGTGCATGTGAGCGTGCACGCACGAGTGTGTGTGAAAAAAGAGTGCATGTGAGCGTGCACGCACGAGTGTGTGTGAAAAAAGAGTGCATGTGAGCGTGCACGCACGAGTGTGTGTGAAAAAAGAGTGCATGTGAGCGTGCACGCACGAGTGTGTGTGAAAAAAGAGTGCATGTGAGCGTGCACGCACGAGTGTGTGTGAAAAAAGAGTGCATGTGAGCGTGCACGCACGAGTGTGTGTGAAAAAAGAGTGCATGTGAGCGTGCACGCACGAGTGTGTGTGAAAAAAGAGTGCATGTGTGAGCATGCGAGTGTGGAAAAAAAGTGTGAATGTGAAAAAAGTGCACGTGATTGTGCATGTGAGCATGCGTGTTTTTGAAAAAAATGTATAAAGTGCATGTGTGAGTTTGTGCGTGTGTAAAAAAAAGTGAGTGTGCATGTGATCTTGCGCATGAAAAAAGTGCGTGTTGTCTATTTGTTCAACGCTGAGAATCCTGGCATGATCAATGCACACTCTGCTTTACTTTGCTGTGGTCATTCGAGTTGGTTGTGTTTTTAATTTTTATATATATATTCCCTGCCCTTCTGTCTTTTCCCTTTTTATTCTTTCTCTCCCCCTTTTCTTGGTCCATCTAACCCCAATAATTATCACTTTGAATATTGTTATAATTTTTATAAATGTCATTTAAACTGTACATAAAAACAAAGTTGTCTTCCAAAGATGGGGGGGTGGAGGTGGGCCAAAAAAAAACTTAGTGTACAAGTTTAATGTTTAGTTTAATTAATCCATAATTCTTAACAACTTCATATAATGAAATTGAGAAACAAAGTGTGGTCCAAAAGTGTGTTTTACCAAGCTCCCCTCTTACCTTTCCCCAAACTATCCGTCATATAACATCTGTGTGTGTGAAAAAGAGTGCATGTGAGCGTGCACATATGAGTGTGTGAAAAAAAGAGTGCGTGTGTGAGCGTGCACGTATGTGAGCGTGTGTGAAAAAAGAGTGCATGTGAGCGTGCAGGTATGAGTGTGTGAAAAAGAGTTAGTGTGTGAGCGTGCACGTATGTGAGCGTGTGTGAAAAAAAGAGTGCGTGTGTGAGCGTGCACGTATATGTGAACGTGTGTAAAAAAGAGTGCATGTGAGCGTGCACATATGAGTGTGTGTGAAAAAAAGAGTGCGTGTGTGAGCGTGCACGTATGTGAGCGTGTGTGAAAAAAGAGTGCATGTGAGCGTGCACGTATGAGCGTGTGTGAAAAAAGAGTGCATGTGAGCGTGCACGTATGAGTGTGTGTGGAAAAAAGAGTGCATGTGTGAGCATGCACGTATGAGTGTGTGAAAAAAAAGTGCGTGTGTGAAAAAAGAGGGCATGTGAGCGTGCACGTATGAGTGTGTGTGGAAAAAAGAGTGCATGTGTGAGCGTGCACGTATGAGTGTGTGAAAAAGAGTTAGTGTGTGAGCGTGCACGTATGTGAGCGTGTGTGAAAAAAAGAGTGCGTGTGTGAGCGTGCACGTATATGTGAACGTGTGTGTGTGCACGTATGAGCGTGTGTGAAAAAAGAGTGTGTGTGAGCGTGCACGTATGAGCGTGTGTGAAAAAAGAGTGTGTGTGTGAGCGTGCACGTATGAGTGTGTGAAAAAAGAGTGTGTGTGTGAGCGTGCACGTATGAGTGTGTGAAAAAAGAGTGCATGTGAGTGTGCACGTATGAGTGTGTGAAAAAGAGTTAGTGTGTGAGCGTGCACGTATGTGAGCGTGTGTGAAAAAAAGAGTGCGTGTGTGAGCGTGCACGTATATGTGAACGTGTGTGAAAAGAGTGCATGTGAACGTGCATGTATGAGTGTGTGTGAAAAAAGAGTGCATGTGTGAGCGTGCACGTATGAGTGTGTGAAAAAAGAGTGCATGTGAGCGTGCACGCACGAGTGTGTGTGAAAAAAGAGTGCATGTGAGCGTGCACGCACGAGTGTGTGTGAAAAAAGAGTGCATGTGAGCGTGCACGCACGAGTGTGTGTGAAAAAAGAGTGCATGTGAGCGTGCACGCACGAGTGTGTGTGAAAAAAGAGTGCATGTGAGCGTGCACGCACGAGTGTGTGTGAAAAAAGAGTGCATGTGTGAGCATGCGAGTGTGGAAAAAAAGTGTGAATGTGAAAAAAGTGCACGTGATTGTGCATGTGAGCATGCGTGTTTTTGAAAAAAATGTATAAAGTGCATGTGTGAGTTTGTGCGTGTGTAAAAAAAAGTGAGTGTGCATGTGATCTTGCGCATGAAAAAAGTGCGTGTTGTCTATTTGTTCAACGCTGAGAATCCTGGCATGATCAATGCACACTCTGCTTTACTTTGCTGTGGTCATTCGAGTTGGTTGTGTTTTTAATTTTATATATATATATATTCCCTGCCCTTCTGTCTTTTCCCTTTTTATTCTTTCTCTCCCCCTTTTCTTGGTCCATCTAACCCCAATAATTATCACTTTGAATATTGTTATAATTTTTATAAATGTCATTTAAACTGTACATAAAAACAAAGTTGTCCTCCAAAGATGGGGGGGTGGAGGTGGGCCAAAAAAAAACTTAGTGTACAAGTTTAATGTTTAGTTTAATTAATCCATAATTCTTAACAACTTCATATAATGAAATTGAGAAACAAAGTGTGGTCCAAAAGTGTGTTTTACCAAGCTCCCCTCTTACCTTTCCCCAAACTATCCGTCATATAACATCTGTGTGTGTGAAAAAGAGTGCATGTGAGCGTGCACATATGAGTGTGTGAAAAAAAGAGTGCGTGTGTGAGCGTGCACGTATGTGAGCATGTGTGAAAAAAGAGTGCATGTGAGCGTGCACGTATGAGTGTGTGAAAAAGAGTTAGTGTGTGAGCGTGCACGTATGTGAGCGTGTGTGAAAAAAAGAGTGCGTGTGTGAGCGTGCACGTATATGTGAACGTGTGTGAAAAGAGTGCATGTGAGTGTGCACGTATGAGTGTGTGAAAAAGAGTTAGTGTGTGAGCGTGCACGTTTGTGAGCGTGTGTGAAAAAAAGAGTGCGTGTGTGAGCGTGCACGTATGTGAACGTGTGTGAAAAAAGAGTGCGTGTGAGCGTGCACGCACGAGTGTGTGTGAAAAAAGAGTGCATGTGAGCGTGCACGCACGAGTGTGTGTGAAAAAAGAGTGCATGTGTGAGCATGCGAGTGTGTGGAAAAAGTGTGAATGTGAAAAAGTGCACGTGATTGTGCATGTGAGCATGCGTGTTTTTGAAAAAAATGTATAAAGTGCATGTGTGAGTTTGTGCGTGTGTAAAAAAAAGTGAGTGTGCATGTGATCTTGCGCATGAAAAAAGTGCGTGTTGTCTATTTGTTCAACGCTGAGAATCCTGGCATGATCAATGCACACTCTGCTTTACTTTGCTGTGGTCATTCGAGTTGGTTGTGTTTTTAATTTTTATATATATATTCCCTGCCCTTCTGTCTTTTCCCTTTTTATTCTTTCTCTCCCCCTTTTCTTGGTCCATCTAACCCCAATAATTATCACTTTGAATATTGTTATAATTTTTATAAATGTCATTTAAACTGTACATAAAAACAAAGTTGTCTTCCAAAGATGGGGGGGTGGAGGTGGGCCAAAAAAAAACTTAGTGTACAAGTTTAATGTTTAGTTTAATTAATCCATAATTCTTAACAACTTCATATAATGAAATTGAGAAACAAAGTGTGGTCCAAAAGTGTGTTTTACCAAGCTCCCCTCTTACCTTTCCCCAAACTATCCGTCATATAACATATGTGTGTGTGAAAAAGAGTGCATGTGAGCGTGCACATATGAGTGTGTGAAAAAAAGAGTGCGTGTGTGAGCGTGCACGTATGTGAGCGTGTGTGAAAAAAGAGTGCATGTGAGCGTGCACGTATGAGTGTGTGAAAAAGAGTTAGTGTGTGAGCGTGCACGTATGTGAGCGTGTGTGAAAAAAAGAGTGCGTGTGTGAGCGTGCACGTATATGTGAACGTGTGTAAAAAAGAGTGCATGTGAGCGTGCACATATGAGTGTGTGTGAAAAAAAGAGTGCGTGTGTGAGCGTGCACGTATGTGAGCGTGTGTGAAAAAAGAGTGCATGTGAGCGTGCACGTATGAGCGTGTGTGAAAAAAGAGTGCATGTGAGCGTGCACGTATGAGTGTGTGTGGAAAAAAGAGTGCATGTGTGAGCATGCACGTATGAGTGTGTGAAAAAAAAGTGCGTGTGTGAAAAAAGAGGGCATGTGAGCGTGCACGTATGAGTGTGTGTGGAAAAAAGAGTGCATGTGTGAGCGTGCACGTATGAGTGTGTGAAAAAGAGTTAGTGTGTGAGCGTGCACGTATGTGAGCGTGTGTGAAAAAAAGAGTGCGTGTGTGAGCGTGCACGTATATGTGAACGTGTGTGTGTGCACGTATGAGCGTGTGTGAAAAAAGAGTGTGTGTGAGCGTGCACGTATGAGCGTGTGTGAAAAAAGAGTGTGTGTGTGAGCGTGCACGTATGAGTGTGTGAAAAAAGAGTGTGTGTGTGAGCGTGCACGTATGAGTGTGTGAAAAAAGAGTGCATGTGAGTGTGCACGTATGAGTGTGTGAAAAAGAGTTAGTGTGTGAGCGTGCACGTATGTGAGCGTGTGTGAAAAAAAGAGTGCGTGTGTGAGCGTGCACGTATATGTGAACGTGTGTGAAAAGAGTGCATGTGAACGTGCATGTATGAGTGTGTGTGAAAAAAGAGTGCATGTGTGAGCGTGCACGTATGAGTGTGTGAAAAAAGAGTGCATGTGAGCGTGCACGCACGAGTGTGTGTGAAAAAAGAGTGCATGTGAGCGTGCACGCACGAGTGTGTGTGAAAAAAGAGTGCATGTGAGCGTGCACGCACGAGTGTGTGTGAAAAAAGAGTGCATGTGAGCGTGCACGCACGAGTGTGTGTGAAAAAAGAGTGCATGTGAGCGTGCACGCACGAGTGTGTGTGAAAAAAGAGTGCATGTGTGAGCATGCGAGTGTGGAAAAAAAGTGTGAATGTGAAAAAAGTGCACGTGATTGTGCATGTGAGCATGCGTGTTTTTGAAAAAAATGTATAAAGTGCATGTGTGAGTTTGTGCGTGTGTAAAAAAAAGTGAGTGTGCATGTGATCTTGCGCATGAAAAAAGTGCGTGTTGTCTATTTGTTCAACGCTGAGAATCCTGGCATGATCAATGCACACTCTGCTTTACTTTGCTGTGGTCATTCGAGTTGGTTGTGTTTTTAATTTTTATATATATATTCCCTGCCCTTCTGTCTTTTCCCTTTTTATTCTTTCTCTCCCCCTTTTCTTGGTCCATCTAACCCCAATAATTATCACTTTGAATATTGTTATAATTTTTATAAATGTCATTTAAACTGTACATAAAAACAAAGTTGTCTTCCAAAGATGGGGGGGTGGAGGTGGGCCAAAAAAAAACTTAGTGTACAAGTTTAATGTTTAGTTTAATTAATCCATAATTCTTAACAACTTCATATAATGAAATTGAGAAACAAAGTGTGGTCCAAAAGTGTGTTTTACCAAGCTCCCCTCTTACCTTTCCCCAAACTATCCGTCATATAACATCTGTGTGTGTGAAAAAGAGTGCATGTGAGCGTGCACATATGAGTGTGTGAAAAAAAGAGTGCGTGTGTGAGCGTGCACGTATGTGAGCGTGTGTGAAAAAAGAGTGCATGTGAGCGTGCACGTATGAGTGTGTGAAAAAGAGTTAGTGTGTGAGCGTGCACGTATGTGAGCGTGTGTGAAAAAAAGAGTGCGTGTGTGAGCGTGCACGTATATGTGAACGTGTGTAAAAAAGAGTGCATGTGAGCGTGCACATATGAGTGTGTGTGAAAAAAAGAGTGCGTGTGTGAGCGTGCACGTATGTGAGCGTGTGTGAAAAAAGAGTGCATGTGAGCGTGCACGTATGAGCGTGTGTGAAAAAAGAGTGCATGTGAGCGTGCACGTATGAGTGTGTGTGGAAAAAAGAGTGCATGTGTGAGCATGCACGTATGAGTGTGTGAAAAAAAAGTGCGTGTGTGAAAAAAGAGGGCATGTGAGCGTGCACGTATGAGTGTGTGTGGAAAAAAGAGTGCATGTGTGAGCGTGCACGTATGAGTGTGTGAAAAAGAGTTAGTGTGTGAGCGTGCACGTATGTGAGCGTGTGTGAAAAAAAGAGTGCGTGTGTGAGCGTGCACGTATATGTGAACGTGTGTGTGTGCACGTATGAGCGTGTGTGAAAAAAGAGTGTGTGTGAGCGTGCACGTATGAGCGTGTGTGAAAAAAGAGTGTGTGTGTGAGCGTGCACGTATGAGTGTGTGAAAAAAGAGTGTGTGTGTGAGCGTGCACGTATGAGTGTGTGAAAAAAGAGTGCATGTGAGTGTGCACGTATGAGTGTGTGAAAAAGAGTTAGTGTGTGAGCGTGCACGTATGTGAGCGTGTGTGAAAAAAAGAGTGCGTGTGTGAGCGTGCACGTATATGTGAACGTGTGTGAAAAGAGTGCATGTGAACGTGCATGTATGAGTGTGTGTGAAAAAAGAGTGCATGTGTGAGCGTGCACGTATGAGTGTGTGAAAAAAGAGTGCATGTGAGCGTGCACGCACGAGTGTGTGTGAAAAAAGAGTGCATGTGAGCGTGCACGCACGAGTGTGTGTGAAAAAAGAGTGCATGTGAGCGTGCACGCACGAGTGTGTGTGAAAAAAGAGTGCATGTGAGCGTGCACGCACGAGTGTGTGTGAAAAAAGAGTGCATGTGAGCGTGCACGCACGAGTGTGTGTGAAAAAAGAGTGCATGTGTGAGCATGCGAGTGTGGAAAAAAAGTGTGAATGTGAAAAAAGTGCACGTGATTGTGCATGTGAGCATGCGTGTTTTTGAAAAAAATGTATAAAGTGCATGTGTGAGTTTGTGCGTGTGTAAAAAAAAGTGAGTGTGCATGTGATCTTGCGCATGAAAAAAGTGCGTGTTGTCTATTTGTTCAACGCTGAGAATCCTGGCATGATCAATGCACACTCTGCTTTACTTTGCTGTGGTCATTCGAGTTGGTTGTGTTTTTAATTTTATATATATATATATTCCCTGCCCTTCTGTCTTTTCCCTTTTTATTCTTTCTCTCCCCCTTTTCTTGGTCCATCTAACCCCAATAATTATCACTTTGAATATTGTTATAATTTTTATAAATGTCATTTAAACTGTACATAAAAACAAAGTTGTCCTCCAAAGATGGGGGGGTGGAGGTGGGCCAAAAAAAAACTTAGTGTACAAGTTTAATGTTTAGTTTAATTAATCCATAATTCTTAACAACTTCATATAATGAAATTGAGAAACAAAGTGTGGTCCAAAAGTGTGTTTTACCAAGCTCCCCTCTTACCTTTCCCCAAACTATCCGTCATATAACATCTGTGTGTGTGAAAAAGAGTGCATGTGAGCGTGCACATATGAGTGTGTGAAAAAAAGAGTGCGTGTGTGAGCGTGCACGTATGTGAGCATGTGTGAAAAAAGAGTGCATGTGAGCGTGCACGTATGAGTGTGTGAAAAAGAGTTAGTGTGTGAGCGTGCACGTATGTGAGCGTGTGTGAAAAAAAGAGTGCGTGTGTGAGCGTGCACGTATATGTGAACGTGTGTGAAAAGAGTGCATGTGAACGTGCATGTATGAGTGTGTGTGAAAAAAGAGTGCATGTGTGAGCGTGCACGTATGAGTGTGTGAAAAAAGAGTGCATGTGAGCGTGCACGCACGAGTGTGTGTGAAAAAAGAGTGCATGTGAGCGTGCACGCACGAGTGTGTGTGAAAAAAGAGTGCATGTGAGCGTGCACGCACGAGTGTGTGTGAAAAAAGAGTGCATGTGAGCGTGCACGCACGAGTGTGTGTGAAAAAAGAGTGCATGTGAGCGTGCATGCACGAGTGTGTGTGAAAAAAGAGTGCATGTGAGCGTGCACGCACGAGTGTGTGTGAAAAAAGAGTGCATGTGTGAGCATGCGAGTGTGGAAAAAAAGTGTGAATGTGAAAAAAGTGCACGTGATTGTGCATGTGAGCATGCGTGTTTTTGAAAAAAATGTATAAAGTGCATGTGTGAGTTTGTGCGTGTGTAAAAAAAAGTGAGTGTGCATGTGATCTTGCGCATGAAAAAAGTGCGTGTTGTCTATTTGTTCAACGCTGAGAATCCTGGCATGATCAATGCACACTCTGCTTTACTTTGCTGTGGTCATTCGAGTTGGTTGTGTTTTTAATTTTTATATATATATTCCCTGCCCTTCTGTCTTTTCCCTTTTTATTCTTTCTCTCCCCCTCTTTTCTTGGTCCATCTAACCCCAATAATTATCACTTTGAATATTGTTATAATTTTTATAAATGTCATTTAAACTGTACATAAAAACAAAGTTGTCCTCCAAAGATGGGGGGGTGGAGGTGGGCCAAAAAAAAACTTAGTGTACAAGTGAAATGTTTAGTTTAATTAATCCATAATCCATAATTCTTAACAACTTCATATAATGAAATTGAGAAACAAAGTGTGGTCCAAAAGTGTGTTTTACCAAGCTCCCCTCTTACCTTTCCCCAAACTATCCGTCATATAACATTTGTGTGTGTGTAAAAAAGAGTGCATGTGAGCGTGCACATATGAGTGTGTGTGAAAAAAAGAGTGCGTGTGTGAGCGTGCACGTATGTGAGCGTGTGTGAAAAAAGAGTGCATGTGAGCGTGCACGTATGAGCGTGTGTGAAAAAAGAGTGCATGTGAGCGTGCACGTATGAGTGTGTGTGGAAAAAAGAGTGCATGTGTGAGCATGCACGTATGAGTGTGTGAAAAAAAAAGTGCGTGTGTGAAAAAAGAGGGCATGTGAGCGTGCACGTATGAGTGTGTGTGGAAAAAAGAGTGCATGTGTGAGCGTGCACGTATGAGTGTGTGAAAAAGAGTTAGTGTGTGAGCGTGCACGTATGTGAGCGTGTGTGAAAAAAAGAGTGCGTGTGTGAGCGTGCACGTATATGTGAACGTGTGTGTGTGCACGTATGAGCGTGTGTGAAAAAAGAGTGTGTGTGAGCGTGCACGTATGAGCGTGTGTGAAA
Organism: Brachyhypopomus gauderio; assembly: GCF_052324685.1. Taxonomy (NCBI): domain Eukaryota; kingdom Metazoa; phylum Chordata; class Actinopteri; order Gymnotiformes; family Hypopomidae; genus Brachyhypopomus; species Brachyhypopomus gauderio. Next base: position 24,707,304 of record NC_135221.1, on the reverse strand, counting down.
AAAGAGTGTGTGTGTGAGCGTGCACGTATGAGTGTGTGAAAAAAGAGTGTGTGTGTGAGCGTGCACGTATGAGTGTGTGAAAAAAGAGTGCATGTGAGTGTGCACGTATGAGTGTGTGAAAAAGAGTTAGTGTGTGAGCGTGCACGTATGTGAGCGTGTGTGAAAAAAAGAGTGCGTGTGTGAGCGTGCACGTATATGTGAACGTGTGTGAAAAGAGTGCATGTGAACGTGCATGTATGAGTGTGTGTGAAAAAAGAGTGCATGTGTGAGCGTGCACGTATGAGTGTGTGAAAAAAGAGTGCATGTGAGCGTGCACGCACGAGTGTGTGTGAAAAAAGAGTGCATGTGAGCGTGCACGCACGAGTGTGTGTGAAAAAAGAGTGCATGTGAGCGTGCACGCACGAGTGTGTGTGAAAAAAGAGTGCATGTGAGCGTGCACGCACGAGTGTGTGTGAAAAAAGAGTGCATGTGAGCGTGCACGCACGAGTGTGTGTGAAAAAAGAGTGCATGTGTGAGCATGCGAGTGTGGAAAAAAAGTGTGAATGTGAAAAAAGTGCACGTGATTGTGCATGTGAGCATGCGTGTTTTTGAAAAAAATGTATAAAGTGCATGTGTGAGTTTGTGCGTGTGTAAAAAAAAGTGAGTGTGCATGTGATCTTGCGCATGAAAAAAGTGCGTGTTGTCTATTTGTTCAACGCTGAGAATCCTGGCATGATCAATGCACACTCTGCTTTACTTTGCTGTGGTCATTCGAGTTGGTTGTGTTTTTAATTTTATATATATATATATTCCCTGCCCTTCTGTCTTTTCCCTTTTTATTCTTTCTCTCCCCCTTTTCTTGGTCCATCTAACCCCAATAATTATCACTTTGAATATTGTTATAATTTTTATAAATGTCATTTAAACTGTACATAAAAACAAAGTTGTCTTCCAAAGATGGGGGGGTGGAGGTGGGCCAAAAAAAAACTTAGTGTACAAGTTTAATGTTTAGTTTAATTAATCCATAATTCTTAACAACTTCATATAATGAAATTGAGAAACAAAGTGTGGTCCAAAAGTGTGTTTTACCAAGCTCCCCTCTTACCTTTCCCCAAACTATCCGTCATATAACATCTGTGTGTGTGAAAAAGAGTGCATGTGAGCGTGCACATATGAGTGTGTGAAAAAAAGAGTGCGTGTGTGAGCGTGCACGTATGTGAGCGTGTGTGAAAAAAGAGTGCATGTGAGCGTGCACGTATGAGTGTGTGAAAAAGAGTTAGTGTGTGAGCGTGCACGTATGTGAGCGTGTGTGAAAAAAAGAGTGCGTGTGTGAGCGTGCACGTATGTGAGCGTGTGTGAAAAAAGAGTGCATGTGAGCGTGCACGTATGAGCGTGTGTGAAAAAAGAGTGCATGTGAGCGTGCACGTATGAGTGTGTGTGGAAAAAAGAGTGCATGTGTGAGCATGCACGTATGAGTGTGTGAAAAAAAAGTGCGTGTGTGAAAAAAGAGGGCATGTGAGCGTGCACGTATGAGTGTGTGTGGAAAAAAGAGTGCATGTGTGAGCGTGCACGTATGAGTGTGTGAAAAAGAGTTAGTGTGTGAGCGTGCACGTATGTGAGCGTGTGTGAAAAAAAGAGTGCGTGTGTGAGCGTGCACGTATATGTGAACGTGTGTGTGTGCACGTATGAGCGTGTGTGAAAAAAGAGTGTGTGTGAGCGTGCACGTATGTGAGCGTGTGTGAAAAAAGAGTGCATGTGAGCGTGCACGTATGAGTGTGTGAAAAAGAGTTAGTGTGTGAGCGTGCACGTATGTGAGCGTGTGTGAAAAAAAGAGTGCGTGTGTGAGCGTGCACGTATATGTGAACGTGTGTAAAAAAGAGTGCATGTGAGCGTGCACATATGAGTGTGTGTGAAAAAAAGAGTGCGTGTGTGAGCGTGCACGTATGTGAGCGTGTGTGAAAAAAGAGTGCATGTGAGCGTGCACGTATGAGCGTGTGTGAAAAAAGAGTGCATGTGAGCGTGCACGTATGAGTGTGTGTGGAAAAAAGAGTGCATGTGTGAGCATGCACGTATGAGTGTGTGAAAAAAAGTGCGTGTGTGAAAAAAGAGGGCATGTGAGCGTGCACGTATGAGTGTGTGTGGAAAAAAGAGTGCATGTGTGAGCGTGCACGTATGAGTGTGTGAAAAAGAGTTAGTGTGTGAGCGTGCACGTATGTGAGCGTGTGTGAAAAAAAGAGTGCGTGTGTGAGCGTGCACGTATATGTGAACGTGTGTGTGTGCACGTATGAGCGTGTGTGAAAAAAGAGTGTGTGTGAGCGTGCACGTATGAGCGTGTGTGAAAAAAGAGTGTGTGTGTGAGCGTGCACGTATGAGTGTGTGAAAAAAGAGTGTGTGTGTGAGCGTGCACGTATGAGTGTGTGAAAAAAGAGTGCATGTGAGTGTGCACGTATGAGTGTGTGAAAAAGAGTTAGTGTGTGAGCGTGCACGTATGTGAGCGTGTGTGAAAAAAAGAGTGCGTGTGTGAGCGTGCACGTATATGTGAACGTGTGTGAAAAGAGTGCATGTGAACGTGCATGTATGAGTGTGTGTGAAAAAAGAGTGCATGTGTGAGCGTGCACGTATGAGTGTGTGAAAAAAGAGTGCATGTGAGCGTGCACGCACGAGTGTGTGTGAAAAAAGAGTGCATGTGAGCGTGCACGCACGAGTGTGTGTGAAAAAAGAGTGCATGTGAGCGTGCACGCACGAGTGTGTGTGAAAAAAGAGTGCATGTGAGCGTGCACGCACGAGTGTGTGTGAAAAAAGAGTGCATGTGAGCGTGCACGCACGAGTGTGTGTGAAAAAAGAGTGCATGTGTGAGCATGCGAGTGTGGAAAAAAAGTGTGAATGTGAAAAAAGTGCACGTGATTGTGCATGTGAGCATGCGTGTTTTTGAAAAAAATGTATAAAGTGCATGTGTGAGTTTGTGCGTGTGTAAAAAAAAGTGAGTGTGCATGTGATCTTGCGCATGAAAAAAGTGCGTGTTGTCTATTTGTTCAACGCTGAGAATCCTGGCATGATCAATGCACACTCTGCTTTACTTTGCTGTGGTCATTCGAGTTGGTTGTGTTTTTAATTTTATATATATATATATTCCCTGCCCTTCTGTCTTTTCCCTTTTTATTCTTTCTCTCCCCCTTTTCTTGGTCCATCTAACCCCAATAATTATCACTTTGAATATTGTTATAATTTTTATAAATGTCATTTAAACTGTACATAAAAACAAAGTTGTCCTCCAAAGATGGGGGGGTGGAGGTGGGCCAAAAAAAAACTTAGTGTACAAGTTTAATGTTTAGTTTAATTAATCCATAATTCTTAACAACTTCATATAATGAAATTGAGAAACAAAGTGTGGTCCAAAAGTGTGTTTTACCAAGCTCCCCTCTTACCTTTCCCCAAACTATCCGTCATATAACATCTGTGTGTGTGAAAAAGAGTGCATGTGAGCGTGCACATATGAGTGTGTGAAAAAAAGAGTGCGTGTGTGAGCGTGCACGTATGTGAGCATGTGTGAAAAAAGAGTGCATGTGAGCGTGCACGTATGAGTGTGTGAAAAAAAGTTAGTGTGTGAGCGTGCACGTATGTGAGCGTGTGTGAAAAAAAGAGTGTGTGTGTGAGCGTGCACGTATATGTGAACGTGTGTGAAAAGAGTGCATGTGAACGTGCATGTATGAGTGTGTGTGAAAAAAGAGTGCATGTGTGAGCGTGCACGTATGAGTGTGTGAAAAAAGAGTGCATGTGAGCGTGCACGCACGAGTGTGTGTGAAAAAAGAGTGCATGTGAGCGTGCACGCACGAGTGTGTGTGAAAAAAGAGTGCATGTGAGCGTGCACGCACGAGTGTGTGTGAAAAAAGAGTGCATGTGAGCGTGCACGCACGAGTGTGTGTGAAAAAAGAGTGCATGTGAGCGTGCATGCACGAGTGTGTGTGAAAAAAGAGTGCATGTGAGCGTGCACGCACGAGTGTGTGTGAAAAAAGAGTGCATGTGTGAGCATGCGAGTGTGGAAAAAAAGTGTGAATGTGAAAAAAGTGCACGTGATTGTGCATGTGAGCATGCGTGTTTTTGAAAAAAATGTATAAAGTGCATGTGTGAGTTTGTGCGTGTGTAAAAAAAAGTGAGTGTGCATGTGATCTTGCGCATGAAAAAAGTGCGTGTTGTCTATTTGTTCAACGCTGAGAATCCTGGCATGATCAATGCACACTCTGCTTTACTTTGCTGTGGTCATTCGAGTTGGTTGTGTTTTTAATTTTTATATATATATTCCCTGCCCTTCTGTCTTTTCCCTTTTTATTCTTTCTCTCCCCCTCTTTTCTTGGTCCATCTAACCCCAATAATTATCACTTTGAATATTGTTATAATTTTTATAAATGTCATTTAAACTGTACATAAAAACAAAGTTGTCCTCCAAAGATGGGGGGGTGGAGGTGGGCCAAAAAAAAACTTAGTGTACAAGTGAAATGTTTAGTTTAATTAATCCATAATCCATAATTCTTAACAACTTCATATAATGAAATTGAGAAACAAAGTGTGGTCCAAAAGTGTGTTTTACCAAGCTCCCCTCTTACCTTTCCCCAAACTATCCGTCATATAACATTTGTGTGTGTGTAAAAAAGAGTGCATGTGAGCGTGCACATATGAGTGTGTGTGAAAAAAAGAGTGCGTGTGTGAGCGTGCACGTATGTGAGCGTGTGTGAAAAAAGAGTGCATGTGAGCGTGCACGTATGAGCGTGTGTGAAAAAAGAGTGCATGTGAGCGTGCACGTATGAGTGTGTGTGGAAAAAAGAGTGCATGTGTGAGCATGCACGTATGAGTGTGTGAAAAAAAAAGTGCGTGTGTGAAAAAAGAGGGCATGTGAGCGTGCACGTATGAGTGTGTGTGGAAAAAAGAGTGCATGTGTGAGCGTGCACGTATGAGTGTGTGAAAAAGAGTTAGTGTGTGAGCGTGCACGTATGTGAGCGTGTGTGAAAAAAAGAGTGCGTGTGTGAGCGTGCACGTATATGTGAACGTGTGTGTGTGCACGTATGAGCGTGTGTGAAAAAAGAGTGTGTGTGAGCGTGCACGTATGAGCGTGTGTGAAAAAAGAGTGTGTGTGTGAGCGTGCACGTATGAGTGTGTGAAAAAAGAGTGTGTGTGTGAGCGTGCACGTATGAGTGTGTGAAAAAAGAGTGCATGTGAGTGTGCACGTATGAGTGTGTGAAAAAGAGTTAGTGTGTGAGCGTGCACGTATGTGAGCGTGTGTGAAAAAAAGAGTGCGTGTGTGAGCGTGCACGTATATGTGAACGTGTGTGAAAAGAGTGCATGTGAACGTGCATGTATGAGTGTGTGTGAAAAAAGAGTGCATGTGTGAGCGTGCACGTATGAGTGTGTGAAAAAAGAGTGCATGTGAGCGTGCACGCACGAGTGTGTGTGAAAAAAGAGTGCATGTGAGCGTGCACGCACGAGTGTGTGTGAAAAAAGAGTGCATGTGAGCGTGCACGCACGAGTGTGTGTGAAAAAAGAGTGCATGTGAGCGTGCACGCACGAGTGTGTGTGAAAAAAGAGTGCATGTGTGAGCATGCGAGTGTGGAAAAAAAGTGTGAATGTGAAAAAAGTGCACGTGATTGTGCATGTGAGCATGCGTGTTTTTGAAAAAAATGTATAAAGTGCATGTGTGAGTTTGTGCGTGTGTAAAAAAAAGTGAGTGTGCATGTGATCTTGCGCATGAAAAAAGTGCGTGTTGTCTATTTGTTCAACGCTGAGAATCCTGGCATGATCAATGCACACTCTGCTTTACTTTGCTGTGGTCATTCGAGTTGGTTGTGTTTTTAATTTTATATATATATATATTCCCTGCCCTTCTGTCTTTTCCCTTTTTATTCTTTCTCTCCCCCTTTTCTTGGTCCATCTAACCCCAATAATTATCACTTTGAATATTGTTATAATTTTTATAAATGTCATTTAAACTGTACATAAAAACAAAGTTGTCCTCCAAAGATGGGGGGGTGGAGGTGGGCCAAAAAAAAACTTAGTGTACAAGTTTAATGTTTAGTTTAATTAATCCATAATTCTTAACAACTTCATATAATGAAATTGAGAAACAAAGTGTGGTCCAAAAGTGTGTTTTACCAAGCTCCCCTCTTACCTTTCCCCAAACTATCCGTCATATAACATCTGTGTGTGTGAAAAAGAGTGCATGTGAGCGTGCACATATGAGTGTGTGAAAAAAAGAGTGCGTGTGTGAGCGTGCACGTATGTGAGCATGTGTGAAAAAAGAGTGCATGTGAGCGTGCACGTATGAGTGTGTGAAAAAGAGTTAGTGTGTGAGCGTGCACGTATGTGAGCGTGTGTGAAAAAAAGAGTGCGTGTGTGAGCGTGCACGTATATGTGAACGTGTGTGAAAAGAGTGCATGTGAACGTGCATGTATGAGTGTGTGTGAAAAAAGAGTGCATGTGTGAGCGTGCACGTATGAGTGTGTGAAAAAAGAGTGCATGTGAGCGTGCACGCACGAGTGTGTGTGAAAAAAGAGTGCATGTGAGCGTGCACGCACGAGTGTGTGTGAAAAAAGAGTGCATGTGAGCGTGCACGCACGAGTGTGTGTGAAAAAAGAGTGCATGTGAGCGTGCACGCACGAGTGTGTGTGAAAAAAGAGTGCATGTGAGCGTGCACGCACGAGTGTGTGTGAAAAAAGAGTGCATGTGTGAGCATGCGAGTGTGGAAAAAAAGTGTGAATGTGAAAAAAGTGCACGTGATTGTGCATGTGAGCATGCGTGTTTTTGAAAAAAATGTATAAAGTGCATGTGTGAGTTTGTGCGTGTGTAAAAAAAAGTGAGTGTGCATGTGATCTTGCGCATGAAAAAAGTGCGTGTTGTCTATTTGTTCAACGCTGAGAATCCTGGCATGATCAATGCACACTCTGCTTTACTTTGCTGTGGTCATTCGAGTTGGTTGTGTTTTTAATTTTATATATATATATATTCCCTGCCCTTCTGTCTTTTCCCTTTTTATTCTTTCTCTCCCCCTTTTCTTGGTCCATCTAACCCCAATAATTATCACTTTGAATATTGTTATAATTTTTATAAATGTCATTTAAACTGTACATAAAAACAAAGTTGTCCTCCAAAGATGGGGGGGTGGAGGTGGGCCAAAAAAAAACTTAGTGTACAAGTTTAATGTTTAGTTTAATTAATCCATAATTCTTAACAACTTCATATAATGAAATTGAGAAACAAAGTGTGGTCCAAAAGTGTGTTTTACCAAGCTCCCCTCTTACCTTTCCCCAAACTATCCGTCATATAACATCTGTGTGTGTGAAAAAGAGTGCATGTGAGCGTGCACATATGAGTGTGTGAAAAAAAGAGTGCGTGTGTGAGCGTGCACGTATGTGAGCATGTGTGAAAAAAGAGTGCATGTGAGCGTGCACGTATGAGTGTGTGAAAAAGAGTTAGTGTGTGAGCGTGCACGTATGTGAGCGTGTGTGAAAAAAAGAGTGCGTGTGTGAGCGTGCACGTATATGTGAACGTGTGTGAAAAGAGTGCATGTGAACGTGCATGTATGAGTGTGTGTGAAAAAAGAGTGCGTGTGTGAGCGTGCACGTATGAGCGTGTGTGAAAAAAGAGTGCATGTGTGAGCGTGCACGCACGAGTGTGTGTGAAAAAAGAGTGCATGTGAGCGTGCACGCATGAGTGTGTGTGAAAAAAGAGTGCATGTGAGCGTGCACGCACGAGTGTGTGTGAAAAAAGAGTGCATGTGAGCGTGCACGCACGAGTGTGTGTGAAAAAAGAGTGCATGTGTGAGCATGCAAGTGTGGAAAAAAAGTGTGAATGTGAAAAAAGTGCACGTGATTGTGCATGTGAGCATGCGTGTTTTTGAAAAAAATGTATAAAGTGCATGTGTGAGTTTGTGCGTGTGTAAAAAAAAGTGAGTGTGCATGTGATCTTGCGCATGAAAAAAGTGCGTGTTGTCTATTTGTTCAACGCTGAGAATCCTGGCATGATCAATGCACACTCTGCTTTACTTTGCTGTGGTCATTCGAGTTGGTTGTGTTTTTTATTTTTATATATATATTCCCTGCCCTTCTGTCTTTTCCCTTTTTATTCTTTCTCTCCCCCTTTTCTTGGTCCATCTAACCCCAATAATTATCACTTTGAATATTGTTATAATTTTTATAAATGTCATTTAAACTGTACATAAAAACAAAGTTGTCCTCCAAAGATGGGGGGGTGGAGGTGGGCCAAAAAAAAACTTAGTGTACAAGTTTAATGTTTAGTTTAATTAATCCATAATTCTTAACAACTTCATATAATGAAATTGAGAAACAAAGTGTGGTCCAAAAGTGTGTTTTACCAAGCTCCCCTCTTACCTTTCCCCAAACTATCCGTCATATAACATTTGTGTGTGTGTAAAAAAGAGTGCATGTGAGCGTGCACATATGAGTGTGTGTGAAAAAAAAGAGTGCGTGTGTGAGCGTGCACGTATGTGAGCGTGTGTGAAAAAAGAGTGCATGTGAGCGTGCACGTATGAGTGTGTGTGGAAAAAAGAGTGCATGTGTGAGCGTGCACGTATGAGTGTGTGAAAAAGAGTTAGTGTGTGAGCGTGCACGTATGTGAGCGTGTGTGAAAAAAAGAGTGCGTGTGTGAGCGTGCACGTATATGTGAACGTGTGTGTGTGCACGTATGTGAGCGTGTGTGAAAAAAGAGTGCGTGTGAGCGTGCACGTATGAGCGTGTGTGAAAAAAGAGTGTGTGTGAGCGTGCACGTATGAGCGTGTGTGAAAAAAGAGTGTGTGTGTGAGCGTGCACGTATGAGTGTGTGAAAAAAGAGTGCGTGTGAGCGTGCACGTATGAGTGTGTGAAAAAAGAGTGCGTGTGAGCGTGCACGTATGTGAGCGTGTGTGAAAAAAGAGTGCGTGTGAGCGTGCACGTATGTGAGCGTGTGTGAAAAAAGGGCATGTGTGAGCGTGCACGTATGAGCGTGTGTGAAAAAAGGGCATGTGTGAGCGTGCACGTATGAGCGTGTGTGAAAAAAGAGGGCATGTGTGAGCGTGCACGTATGAGCGTGTGTGAAAAAAGTGTGTATGAGCGTGCACGTATGAGTGTGTGAAAAAAGAGTGCATGTGAGCGTGCACATATGAGTGTGTGTGAAAAAAAGAGCGTGTGTGAGCGTGCACGTATGTGAGCGTGTGTGAAAAAAGAGTGCATGTGAGCGTGCACGTATGAGTGTGTGAAAAAAAAGAGTACGTGTGTGAGCGTGCATGTATGAGCGTGTGTTAAAAAAGAGGGCATGTGAGCATGCACGTATGAGTGTGTGTGAAAAAAGAGTGCGTGTGTGAGCATGCACGTATGAGTGTGTGTGAAAAAAAAGTGCGTGTGTGAGCGTGCACGTATGAGCGTGTGTGAAAAAAGAGTGTGTGTGAGCGTGCACGTATGAGTGTGTGTGAAAAAAGAGTGCATGTGTGAGCGTGCACGTATGAGTGTGTGAAAAAAAAGTGCGTGTGTGAGCGTGTGTGAAAAAAGAGTGCATGTGAGCGTGCACGCACGAGTGTGGGAAAAAAAGAAAAAAGTGTGAATGTGAAAAAAGTGCACGTGATTGTGCATGTGAGCATGCGTGTTTTTGAAAAAAATTTATAAATTAAAGTGCGCGTGTGAGTTTGTGCGTGTGTAAAAAAAAGTGAGTGTGCATGTGACCTTGCGCATGAAAAAAGTGCGTGTTGTCTATTTGTTCAACGCTGAGAATCCTGGCATGATCAATGCACACTCTGCTTTACTTTGCTGTGGTCATTTGAGCTGGTTGTGTTTTTTATTTTTATATATATATATTCCCTGCCCTTCTGTCTTTCCCCTTTTTATTCTTTCTCTCCCCCTCTTTTCTTGGTCCATCTAACCCCAATAATTATCACTTTGCATATTGTTATAATTTTTATAAATGTCATTTAAACTGTACATAAAAACAAAGTTGTCCTCCAAAGATGGGGGGTGGAGGTGGGCCAAAAAAAACTTAGTGTACAAGTGAAATGTTTAGTTTAATTAATCCATAATTCTTAACAACTTCATATAATGAAATTGAGAAACAAAGTGTGGTCAAAAAGTGTGTTTTACCAAGCTCCCCTCTTACCTTTCCCCAAACTATCCGTCATATAACATCTGTGTGTGTGAAAAAAAGAGTGCATGTGAGCGTGCACATATGAGTGTGTGAAAAAGAGTTAGTGTGTGAGCGTGCACGTATGTGAGCGTGTGTGAAAAAAGAGTGCATGTGAGCGTGCACATATGAGTGTGTGAAAAAGAGTTAGTGTGTGAGCGTGCACGTATGTGAAAAAAAGAGTGCGTGTGTGAGCGTGCACGTATGTGAACGTGTGTGAAAAAAGAGTGCATGTGAACGTGCATGTATGAGTGTGTGTGAAAAAAAGAGTGCGTGTGTGAGCGTGCACGTATGTGAACGTGTGTGAAAAAAGAGTGCATGTGAGCGTGCACGTATGAGTGTGTGAAAAAAGAGTGCGTGTGAGCGTACCTTTCCCCAAACTATCCGTCATATAACATCTCCCCTCGTGACCAAATACTCAGGTGCTTCATTATCCAAAAGAAAAATAAAAGGACGAAATTCAATATCACAAACCAGAACACATTTCTGCATTTGACACAAAATTAAATGAACTAATAGTAAATAATAAATGTATTCAAAATGGCTGTAACAGTGCGCGTGTACGCGTGTGTGATTAAATCATTAAATAAATAAAAATATTATTAATAATAATAATAAATACCTCTTTCAAAACCCTCATCCAGTGCCAAAGAGTTGTTTGTACTTTTTTATTGTATTGTTTTTTTAACTTGAAATAAAGGCAGGTTGAAGATATTATGTTGATTCACCATTAATAGTTCAACGTTTGCACAATCATTTACTATTAAATGTTGTTTCAACGTTGAAACAACAACAGACCGTATTTAAACCATATTTCAACCACATTTCAACGTTGAAGGTCGGTCGTGTGCCAGCTGTGTAATAAGAATTACATAGAGAACACATGTATATAAGTACACTGTTGGAAATTATATTTAAAATTTATTAGCATTACAGTATTATTTTAATCTCTTTATATTTACAGTAAAAATCAAACTGTCTGCTTAGTATCAAAATTGTCTTACAGACACTCTAAAAGAGCCAACAAAGCATATTGTTACGTTTGTGACGGACAGGCATGACGCAATAGCAGATTAAAAGGGGTTTTAATGAAGGATGTAGCAAACACGACTAAACACAGAAGGCAGAGGGAGCTAGGTAAAACGATAGGGAGAGGACACCAAGTACACGGGTAAGCTAAACTATAGAAAACGTAAACGTCAAAACCAAAACGGACCGAGAACTATGAAATGTACGTAAGGGGAGGTATACAACGAGGGGAGCAATGATAAAGGGATAACACAACAGCATAGACTATGAACTAAACAGACAATGACATAAACTACAAGAGATTACCCAAGACGAGGAACATGCACAAGGTAAACACAAGGGGGGGGAGGGGGGGACAAGACCAACACGCGAATACTAGAAAACAAAACAGAGAGGGTACAAGGGCAAAGGCATGAACAGATCGTAAGGTACAACCGAGGAACAATGAGGAACTTACATACAGGGAATGACCGACAAGGGAATGAAACACTCGGGGTTCTTTATACACAGAGACAAGACGGTAAAACGAGACTCAGGTGTGTGGGCACTAACGAGGGGGGCGTGACAGACAGAGGGAGGAACGAATGGGAGCGGGGAGCTAGGCGGGACCAGGGAGGAGGGAGGGGCTGGACGTGACACATATTCTAAGTTGCAATAACAGGATGCTTTATTACATTTGCAAACCGAGTTGACATTTGGAAATGGAAGGCTGGAATCATCGCATTTAGTTCTAGACAAGAAATGTATGTATCCGACGTCTGTGACCCTGAGGTGTGAAGAGTGTCTGACAGGTAGTCTATTTTGAGAATTAGGCAGACAAGTTTTCAGACTCGCAGAGTAGCAAAGGTGGGGGCTTATACCCAGATCATACTATAAAGTACAGGTGGAAAATTATGTGTTTAAGAGACCTGCACACAAAGCTACAGAGTAGAGTAGTTAGGCTTTTGTGTATTCTCTCCAAAGCACTCTGTATTTTTATTTGCTTTTAATAAAAGGTTAAAGACAAGACTGGTTATCTTTTTTGCATCAAACGGATGCGCTGCGCTAAGGATCTGAGCACAACACGCACAGATTAGAATTATTTATCATTCACATCACTTCTTTAACGTATCTCTCTAATTATTGTTGTCAGAGTGTTGTCATGTTAACATCTATGTGTTGAATGAGCTAAACCCATATATGAGCTGAACCCCTCCCTGATTGGGTCTGGAGTGGTGGCGGTGTGATTTGTTCTGTTTTCAAGCACCACGAAAATGCACACATGCATCAGTCCATTACAACCACAGTTTGCTGTGTGAATTCCTGAACAGATGACGAACCACCTGCAGAAGGAAAACCACATTCCAAAACAAGGGACACCAGCCTTGACATGCTTCCTGCAGCACACTAATATTCCAGAGTTCAGAGCTATGAAGAAAAAAATTATTTTCATAACATAACCACATCCTATGCCCCATACACAGTGTTGCGAATAATGCCGTTAAAAATAACGGCGTTAGGTAACAGCGTCATTTTGTCAGTAACGGGATAATGTAATTAATTACTTTTCCTGTCGTTACAACGTCGTTGACGTTACTGGTCATTAAAAGCAGTGCGTTACTATATATTGATATACTAACAGTAATCCGAGCGGACACCTGCCCAGGCTAGTGAGGAGTAACAGATCTCAATAGGTCAAGGTTCCCGGTGTAACACCTGTTTAACTTAACAAGTCATCAAGCGATTGGCTAAGGCAGTGTTATGGTAGCCAATCAGAGCCAGTGTTTTTACACACGTGCCGAAGCACACCAGTGACACACCAAACGGAGAAGAGGCAGAAATGGCGAGTCAGGAGCAAGCCGAAGAAAAATGAGCTTTTTCAAGGTGGCGATATAAACATTATTTAAGAAATTACTTGAAGTTCCTGAATGTTTACCAGACTGGGTATTTGATTTATTTAATTAAGAATAGAGGTTTTATTGGTAAGTTTACTTCTGTTGTGAACAAACCAGTTGTCTCAGGTTGAGAGAATTTAATTTGATAGATGTAAATGCACTTTATATAGTGTAACTGTTTACTTTTGCTTTTATAATTTTTTTTTACAAAGATTTTAAAGGATTTTATCCTGCACTGGTCTGTTGATGTGCAATAAATATCAAAAGTTAAACACCTTTCTGATCTACTCATTTCAACTGACTGAAAACTGCTTTTTCAAAAAATCCTTATTCATTGGCATATAACCTTTTTTTAAATGTAATGCAAATAGTTACTTTCCCTGGTAACGAGTTACTTTTATTATAGAGTAATTCAGTTACTAACTCGGTTACTGTTTTGAACAAGTAGTGAGTAACTATAATTACTTTTTAGAAGTAACGTTCCTAGTTTCCAGTAATGACTGCCACAAACATGGCTGCGTAGTCAGTGAGCTCCCGCAGTCTAACTGTTTAAAAACCGCCTAAACTCGATGGAAACAGCATAAAGACCAAAATTTTTATTGTGTGTAGAGGCGGATAATGAGTGGAAAAAACAAATCCAAAACTAATCCAGATAAAACTAAAGTAAACCCTGGTCAAGCTAAGGCGAATTCCAACATGCTAGACGACATGCATGGAAGGAATCAGCAAACAGATCCAGGACGACATCACAACTCAGGTGAATCGCGAGGTGTCTGAACTGAGAGCAGATATAGATCAGAAATTCGCGACCGTCTCCACTGATATACAAGAGCAAAGCAAGAGAATCAACGCCAATCAGGCTAGAACAGAAGAGGTGGAAGCGTGGTCCGCGGAGGCTAACACGGTATTCCAAGAATTACTGCGAGAACAACGGAGAATGATTGAGAAATTGGATGCTCTGGAGTCAAGGTCGAGGCAAAATAACTTAAGGATATACGGCATTCCAGAAGATACAGAGAAAGGAATACAAACTATAGACTTTGTAAAAGAATGGCTCAGTGCTGAACTCACAATTCCTACAGACCTCCAAATACAACGAGCACACAGAGCGCTGACCGCCAAACCGAAACCAGATAAAGCCCCGCGGTCAGTGATTGCCAATTTTCTACAGTACAGCACGAAGGAGCTCGTTTTGTCCAAAGCGTGGGAGAAGAAGAATATTAAAATAGGGGACAGTCGAGTATACTTTGATCACGACTACAATGCCGGTGTACTGCAACAACGCAAGGATTATGCACACGTGAAAGCGGCTCTTAAAAACCAGGGCATACGCTTTCAGACACCGTACACGAAAATGCACATACACTGGGCCGGCGGAAAGAGAACCTACAACAACGCGCAAGAGTCGGCGGCTGAGCTACGTCGGAGAGGAATAGAGGTCGATATCACACCGAAGGTACCGACAAACGACTCCCTGCTAGAGCGACTACGATCTACAGCCCTCACATCCTGGCACCGCGTTGAAGGCAGAAGTACGGCAGACGCAAGTAGGCGGGCCAGAAAAAAGCTACAAGATTTTCAACACAACACCAGTGAGGGAGGCGACGCACACAGAGGGACGGAGTAACGGTAGATGGAAACTAGGCACAATCTGGTATGATTCACAAGTTTATTATTGGGTTTAACTATAAAGGTAAAAAAGATAAAGGGCTAAGGATTTTTTTTCTTCGGTTTTTTTTGGACTGTTGGCCTGGGGAAGATAATTAATATCTACACTAGTATGAGTAAGTCGCTCCTCAGTGGACGGACTCTCAGTGCTAGACGGGGGCCCTTTCCCAGTGACAGGTCTTTTCCCCCAACACAAAAGAGATGTCGGCTTATAATAAGAGATGTCGACATCTTTTTATGGAAGTCACTACTAATAATTTTTCTGTATTTGTTTTACAATTGTTCACACAAAGTTCATTTGTCAAACTGTTGGCCTAAGGGGATGTATAAGAAAGAATAGAGTAATTTTCCATGATAAACACAACATCTGAGGAATTGTCTAGGAAACCCAGTTAAACGAGCTAAGGTAATGAGAAAACTGAAAAAAGAAGGGCTTCAAATATGCTTTCTACAGGAAATCCACTTGTCAAAAACTGAACATGAGAAACTGAAAAGTTTGGATTTGGATTTAGAAAATCATACTATAATTCTTATTCTAATACACGCCAGAGAGGCGTAGCAATCTTGATCTCAAACTCAATCGCATTTGAATGCATTAAAGAAACAAAGGATAAGGAGGGGCGGTATATTATAGTTAAGGGGAGAATTGAACAGACCACAGTAACATTGGTAAATGTATATGTACCACCAGAAGCAGATATGGGTTGCTTTAAAACTTTGTTTGATACTGTAGCATTAGAAACTGAAGGAATATGTATTTGTGGTGGGGATTTTAATGTGATTCTTAATTATGGTCTAGACACAACAAGTAAAAAAAAGAAGCAAATCACAAATCTCAAAATACTTTAGAGGAAATGGGTTTGTTTGATGTCTGGGGGGACTTTCACCCCCTTGAGAAAGATTATAGTCACTACTCAGCAACACATTTTGTTTACTGCAGAATAGACTATTTTTTCATGCAAAAAGAAGACAGAGATAGAAATAAAAAATGTGAAATAGGTGTAACTGATGTATCTGACCAGAGTGCTTTATACTTAACAGTCTGTCTACAAGTCAGAAGAAGGGACACTTTGTGGCGACTCAATATAGGAATATTAAATAATGAGGCCATAATCAATCAGATCCAAACAGAAATAGAAAATTATCTTCAAGATAATGACAATGGTGAAACAGATCCAACAATGCTTTGGGACGCCCTTAAGGCAGTCCTACGAGGAAAACTGATAGCAATCTCTAGCAGCCTTAAGAAAGCAAGAATGGCATATTATCAGTCCCTTCTTACAGAACTGAAGACAACAGAAATTAGCTACAAACTACAACCAGATGATGAAAAGCAACAAAAGCTTAAAGAAACTAGACATAAAATAAGTGAACTCTTACAGCAAGAAGTAGAAGTAAAAGCACGATATTTGAAACAATTCTACTACGAAATAGGCCCAAAAGCAGCTAAACTGTTGGCAAGAAAGCTGCGCAAGCACAAGATAAAAGACCCAAATTCAAACCAACTTAAATATGAATCAAAAGAAATTGAAAATGTATTTAGAAATTATTATGTAGATCTCTAATCACAGATAACGGCTACTAATAAAAAAGAAATAAAAGCCTTCTTGGATAAAGTGGACCTACCATCTATAGGCGAGAGTCAAAATAAAAAGTTAGACTCAGGGATAACTACTGATCAAATCAAATCAAATTTTATTTATATAGCGCTTTTTACAACAGTTGTTGTCACAAAGCAGCTTTACAAGTGCCGAGTCCTAGCCCCCAGTGAGCAAGCCAAAGGCGACAGTGGCAAGGAAAAACTCCCTAGTTTTTGCATGAGGAAGAAACCTTGAGAGGAACCAAGACTCAGGGGGGGAGCCCATCCTCCTCTGGCCGACACCGGTCACCATGACAACAACAAAAATATAGACAGAATGTAGACAGAATGTAAAAGATGCAATAATGTCCATTTAGACAGAATATAAAAGATGTAATAATGTCCATCATGGTGTAGGCATCCGGTTAGGCAGGAGGTGGCCGGCCCAGGATGGATCGCTTGTCTCTCCTCATCTCATTATTCCTCAAGCAGGCGGGCAGCCATGTGGAGAAATGAAACAGGGAAAATTAGCTCTGTATGAGGACATGTACAGGACAGGTAAAATTATAAACATTTCTGGAGTGTGGCAGCAACTCCGGCACTAAGTTAAATTATTACAGCCTAGCTAAAAAAGGCAGAACCAGAAGGTAACATAGGCTTGGGGGCATTCTGAGACAATGGCATCCGTCCACTGCACTGTCAACAAACTTGAGTGACCACGAGCAGTGACAGGATGACAGCACCAGCACCCCAGTCTACCATAAAACCCTTCGTCTATGAACCCCTGGATCTGTACCTTTATCTAAGGGGGATATTAATTATCAAACGCTAGACTAAATAAGTGGGTTTTCAACCTAGATTTAAAGATTGTGACTGTGTCAGAGTCCCGGACACATTTAGGAAGATTATTCCAAAGCTGGGGGGCCTTATAAGAAAAGGCTCTTCCCCCTGCTGTTACCTTGTTAATTTGTGGAACTAATAACAGACCAGCACCCTGTGATCTTAGTTGACGTGGGGGTTCATAGTAGGAAATAAGTTCCTGGAGGTATTCAGGAGCAAGCCCGTGTAGTGCTTTATATGCTAATAATAGAATTTTAAAATCAATACGAAATTTAACTGGGAGCCAATGCAGGGCTGATAGGACTGGTCTAATATGCTGAAATTTTCTAGTTCTGGTCAGAACTCTAGCTGCGGCATTTTTAACTATTTGAAGTTTATTTAGATTCCTATTTGAACATCCTGACAGTAGTGAATTGCAGTAGTCTAGTCTAGAGCTAACAATGGCGTGCACCAATTTTTCTGCATCATCCTGTGATAATGCATTTCTTAATTTGGCAATATTGCGGAGATGTAGAAAAGCTGATGAACTGATGTACTGATGAAATTATAAGCGCAATAGGAAATCTAAAGACATCAAAGTCACCAGGTAGCGACGGTTTTCCAGCTGAGTGGTATAAGAAATTTAAAAAGGTCTTGTCCCCTGTTCTCCTCTCTACATTCAATTGGATTTTACAAGGAAATGGTATACCTCCATCATGGAAGGAAACAATCATTACTGTACTTCCTAAAGCTCAAAAGAATATAGAATTATGTGAGAATTATAGACCGATAACAATTCTTAACATTGACTATAAATTATCAGAGGTGTCAATTCCAGGTTCAGAAAGTAAAAATCCTCACCAGGATTTTGCTCAAGCTTGCTAGATCTTCTAATTAGTGCAATCCAGGTAAAATCAGTGGAATCAACACAATCCAGGAAGCCTGAGCAAAATCAAAATCTTTATATTTTTACAGATTTGCTGCAATCTCGGACATCTGGCAATGTTTTGTACGTAACTGCACCCTGTGTTACACGCCAGGACAACACATCACCGTTGATGAGCAGCTCTTTCCAACCAAGGTCCGCTGTCCTTTCCTGCAATACATACCAGCAAAAAACACCAAGGGACGTGAGGAATTCTCCACACACGTGTACACATCAGGAAGTGCCATACTGACAGCGTATGCTCCAAAAAAAAACAAGGCAGTCTGCATTCTCAGCACAATGCACAAACAAGTCACGATCTCCGAAGGCCGCAAAAGTAAACCAAACACGATCACGGACTACAACAGCATGAAGGTATGCGTATATGATGATAAATAATGTCACATTATTGAATTTTTATGTCATATATGTCAGACAAAATGATTATAATGTTTATAATGTAACATAACCTTTTTATGTTTCTTCTTTGCAGTGTGGTGTGGATATCATGGACCAGAAGGTGCGTGGGTATACGGTCCGCGCAGGAACACGCAGGTGGCCTGTTGCAGTGTTCTACAACATGCTACACTTGGCAGCGATGAATGCACATGTTTTGTATACGACATGCACGAGGTCCACGGAGAGCAGAAGAGACTTTTTACATCTCTTGCTGAGGAACTTCTGTGTCAATTCTTACAGGAAAAGACAATGGCAAAAAAGCAACGACCTCCGCCTGCTCCTGGAAAGACGACACAGTGCCAGGTGCAGATACACTGCAACAGGAATCACAGCTCGGAGCGGTGTGCTGTGTGCGCCAAGTACACCTGTCGAAAATGTAGAAAGGATGGGCCATGGATATGTAGCAACTGTTAGCTTGCGGGATGCTCAAAGCGCACTTGGCTGTATTTCAAATGAGATTTCTATTTTTCTAATAAAAATAATGTTGTTCTGCATCACACATTTGTTTTACCCTGTCATTGCTAAGGCAAGAATATCTTTATTGTTGTTATTACTGGGTGGGGTGTGTGTGTGTGTGTGTGTGTGTGTGTGTGTGTGTGTGTGTGTGTGTGTGTGTGTGTGTGTGTGTGTATAAAACTTGTCTATTCAGCATATGAATAATTATCTTCGCGCTATAAAGAAAGATAGATTGTAACTTTTGAATTGCTTCTTGGAGCTGTGATATACAGATGAACTGGCCGAGGTGAATTTCCTTGGAAAGGAGAGCGGGGGTCGGCGCTTCAAACGCGCACCATGTCATTAGCAAGACAAAGGGCACTAATCTCTTCACAGCGGGGAAGTGGGCTACTCGGTGGCTGATTTTCCTCGCGACTTTTTTTGTAGCATTGGCCTTCCCAGTGTTAACCGGAGAGAATCGTCTCTACAGCCATACTGGAACCTAAACTACAAAGACGTTGCCAGAGAAATATGCTGGCTTTGCCCCCTCAGAATAAGGTTCCCAGAGTCAAGCACCACTGGCGTACCAGCAAAGAAGAGCGTCACACAGATTGAGCACCAGAGTCTCTAAATCACGCGCAGTAGAAATGTTAATTGTTTGACTCTTTAAATGTTGTGAGATGGAAATCATAACTGAACTACTTCACAGAAGAACTATAAGGATTATTTACTGCATACACAAATCAACTTCATATATCATTAAACATTGGAGCATATTGTTATATTGTATTTTGTATTTTATAAAAAGAATAATCCACTCGAGGCAGTGCGTTATAGGGATTTTATACAACAGTTATTTCCAACCTCACATTCTGATTGGTTGAGAAGTGTTCTAACTGTGCTGATATTTGTGAGAACAGCATTGCAATCTCACACTAAATCTGTATCACTCCGCGGACGCATTGCCAAGCAACGGCATATACACGCAAGACATTTTTGTATCTGTGCTTAAACAACCTGCAAAAATTTATCAAATGGATGCCTTTAACATAACGTTCGACTTGCAGCCAGTTTAGACCAGAGAGGTTTGGACAGACTCAGAAAAAGAGTGTGACTCCACACTTACATAAAATTCTGAACCTACAATTACCACAAAAACAATTAGGTCGACTTCAATGACAGCAGAACGACTGAACGCACTGGAACTGGCTTGAAATAAGCAAAATACAATTCGACAAACAAAGTGGGCTACAAAGTGTTTCACAGACTGGCTCTTACAAAATGACTTTAAGGTCAATGTGGGAACAGTTGAACAGTTTTGATATGAGTTTTGATGACAACCTTTTGTACACAGGTATAGTGAGACTCCATTTCACATATTCTTCTTTTAGTAATTCTTATCTATTTTGAAGTATACGTGTCATGAGAACTGTTGTAAGATGACTGGATATAATTTAAAAATCAATATAATTTGTGAACAGGAAATGGACTATTCATGGGTAACCCTGTCCAGAACATACCAGTCCATCCTGTCAGAGCTGCTGGTAGGTTAACGTTTCTTACAAAGCCTTATAACATTACAATGTGTGTGTGTGTGTGTGTGTGTCCACTATGTGAACGTGTGTTGTGGTGTCTCTGTTCTGTGTGTGTGTGTGTGTCCACTATGTGAACGTGTGTTGTGGTGTCTCTGTTGTGTGTTTTGTGTGTGTGTCCACTATGTGAATGTGTGTTGTGGAGTCTCTGTTCTGTGTGTGTGTGTGTGTCCCCACTATGTGAACGTGTGGTTGTGGTGTCTCTGTTCTGTTTTCTGTGTGTGTCCACTATGTGAACGTGTGTTGTGGTGTCTCTGTTCTGTGTGTGTGTCCACTATGTGAAAGTGTGTTGTGTAGGGGTGTCACGATTTCGATATTTAATCGAAATCGATCTAAATTATATCACGATCTCGAGCCTCGAAGTCAAAAAGGATCGATAATCCCTCCCTCTAAGCTACGCAAGCACCCACACTTTGCAAAGTAAAGCCTGGTTTATACTTGACGTGTCGCGAGGTAATGAGGTAATCGCGGTGGCTCCGCCCATGCGCAAGGGCCTCGCGTGCTGGCGATTCGCGAGGTCATGCACCTCTCGAATTTTGTAACTTCGAGCACGCTGAACCAAGTCATGTTTGCTGGGCTCATACACCTCTACAAGGTGGAATTAAAGCACTTGTACGTCACTTTCAAGGTCCATTTCAATAATTCCCAGCACGTTAAATATTTATACATATACATATTGTACATGTACAATATTTATACATTTGAAATAATCCGCTTTTTATCACATTATTTAATGGTTGTTTATTTTCAAAACGCCCAATTTTAACGTCTTCACGTTCTCTCATGTTTCGTCCTTGGATTACAAGAGGCTCGTATTTGTTAACGTAATACAAGAGAACTGTTCAGTCAGACAGCTATTTGTTGTGAAACGAAGTAGTTACAATTTCAAGCATTTTCAAGTACCTTAGCCTAAATTCCAACACTTTTCTTTTCAAACTTGGAACACAATGCAACATTAAAATTCGTCAGGTAAATGTTCCTTCCCCTGTTTTTGAGGGGTGTTTCTTCATACTACCACATATCGTTTCAAAGACCACTGCAAAGAATGTGACACGACAAGTATAAACGCTTCTGCCGGTCGCGCATGTTCGCACAAGGTGTGCGGAGTTGCGCGCTACGGTCAGTCGCGAAAGTATAAGGTCGCATCTTACGGTGTTGCCCTCCATGTATGAAGACACTAAAGAAATTGTTTTTTAAGAAATTTTGTAAGATACACTGTAAAAAAAAACAGTTTTTTTACAGGTTTTTCCCAATAAATTTTACAGTTTTTTCCTGTATTTTAAAATGACAGGGAAAGTGTATTACAATTACCAGAACAAACTGTTTATTTAAAAATGTCATGTGATTTAACAAGAAAAATCTGTATAAATTAAATACATTATAAATCTGTTTTTTAACAATTCTTAGATAATAATTTTAACTAAACAAACTGTAAAAAGAAAGTAATATTGATTAATCTTAATGAGACAAAGTAATAGAATCTTCTGGAATTAATTTCAAGGAAATATTACAAGACAACATTGATGCATGTTTTAATTTAAGTTTTGACATGTTAAATATGTGATTTTCATGTTATAAAAGTGAGTAAAAAGTAAAATGTTCTTGACTGTGATTTATTTTTATATTTATAACATACATAAAGAGTTAAGGCGTTCCAGATCCATCTCATTTTCAATCCACTATTAAATATGCACTGTATCTGTATCACTGTATCTACACTGTAAACCCGGATTAGGTTTTAATAAATTATTTTAGTAATCATTATTATTTCATGTTTCATAAAAAATATTGCCATTACTAAATAAAACTAGTTGTTATCATTATTGAGCTGAAATAGGCATTGCAATGATCATGTTAAGTAAAGATAACTGAATATGTTAAGTTTATGATTGGTAGGGGTGGGGCCTGTTTGAATCGGACCACTGCACAGTGTGCATGAAGAGTTGTTCTGGTTGTGCATATTGTTTGAAGAACCTTTCGTTATCACCCCGCTGCAGCCCAAATGCATGAGTTTTGAAATCAGTGTTTCTTCAAATGAGTATTTGCAACGTCAGCTTTCAGTGCATGTAACTTATTTAGTTAACGCGTAATATATTCTTATCGGTTCATATAGTGCTAGAACATGTGTCTGGCATTCCTGTCCGATCATAGTTTAACTATAACCGTAGCGTTGAAATGTGTGTTCTGACGGTTCGGAGTTTATGGCTCATTTTAACTATTAATGTTATATATATTTTTATATTGAAGCGTCGGTCCAATGGGGGACGGCTGTAACGTGGCTCGCGCCACGGAGCGAGGAGACGGACACAATCGCTGAGAAGAGCGAGATTTATTGCAGGGCATTCCACAATCGTCATCGTAGTGGCAGGCAGGGGTCATAACAGGAGAGCCATCAAGGTTGGACAGGTACAGGGGCATAACGACACGGAAAGCAACAAACGACAGCAGGGCAACACGAAACTGAGAAACACATAAACGGTCAGACATCCAAAACAACCGACAACCAGACTGGGGAAATACAGGGACTATATGAACACTGAACTAAACTAGGAACAGGTGGGGACGATTATGACAGGGGCGTGGCGGACAATCAGGGAATCTCAGAGACAACGAGCGGGGCAGGGTAAACAGGCACGGAACACAGACACGAGGGAACCCAGAGTGGCAGCCACGAGAGGGGGCGTTGCCCTACGTGACAACGGCGCTACTTCCCATGAGTCTCTGCGACTCCGGTATCGTTATCTGTTAATGTGATGTCTATGCATGTGTTGATTAATTGTGTACTTGATTATGTGCATTACTTGGTTTAAGTCCCCCTTCATCAATTTATGTAGTTGTACTGTGTGAATTATTCTATGCCATGTTTGTGTAGTGTTGTCGTGTTATTGCCGTTCTCTCATGTTTTGTGTCTAAATTAAGTCTCTTCTGCGTGATCGTGGGGTCTGGCGTGATTATGTTGTTGAGGCAGTTTGAATTTAAAAAGCCTTGTGCTGCGGTGGATCTGTTTGCTACCTCTCCTTCCTACACCACACTGCAATATTGTTATAATTGAATGTGAACTAGAGTAAAGACCACATTCAATTTTAGGAATATTTCCTTTAAAATGACAGTGTTGCATGTTAAGTGTTATAATCACCGTTTTTTTACAGTTAATGTATGTTTTTTAATTTACAGTACTTATCTGTTTTTTTACATAAACTGTAAAAAAACGGTAATTTTCTGGAAACGGGGGCGCCAGAAAATTGCCGTTTTTTTACAGTTTATGTATGTTTTTAAATTTACAGTACTTATCTGTTTTTTTACAGTAATTTTCTGGCGCCCCCATTTCCAGAAAATTACCGTTTTTTTACACTTTTTTTTTTTACAGTGTAGAGTTTAGTTTGTTAAGGCTCTATTTGTTCTATTAATTTATATGTGACTGTTCCTGTATTTTTTTATTATTTATTTTATGTTGCACATTGCTGTTTTAATAGTGTACATTGCTGCTACCAAAAAAAGCACTAGATAGCAGGTACCTTCTGTGACCACTCATTTTTGTTATTATTATTATTTGTTTGTTTTTATTGTTTTCCACTGAGAACAAGATTGTTACATTTATCTTAATTAAATTATTTAAATTTGACCATTAGTGCCTAATGTGGTGTATTACAGATCACTTGTATCACTTTGATTCACTTATATCAAAACTACCTTTTGAAATAAGATATTGTAAATTTGATCAAACCAATGACTGACCTCTGCTGTAAATCGAGAATCGAATCGAATCATGATCCTAACATCAGAAATACAATCGAATCGAGGATTTAGAGAATCGTGACACCCGTGTTGTGGTGTCTCTGTTCTGTTCTGTGTTGTGTGTGTGTGTGTATGTGTGTGTCCACTATGGGAACGTGTGTTGTAGTGTCTCTGTTCTGTGTGTTTGTGTCCACTATGTGAACGTGTGTTGTGGTGTCTCTGTTCTGTGTTCTGTGTGTGTGTGTGTGCGTGTGTGTGTGTGTGTGTGTGCGTTCATTCCTCTTCTTGTCTCGTGTGTTAAACTGATCTCATGATCATCTGAAGATTCATCCTGGTCATCCTCCTCCACACAGTGGATCTTCTCAGCTCTCCTTGTTCATTACAAACCTTCACAAAGTTCTTCACTGGGACACACTGTCCTTGCTGGATGTTGTTGTGGTGTCTGTTTGTCTTCACATCGTGTGTGACGTCTGATCTCCACACACCCCCGTCCTTCTTTACGCACTTTCTGCCAGTTTGTTACTTCCTGATTGTTTTTGATACATCAACTGTGTCATAGACCGGACTGTGTCCCTAACAGACCAGACTGTGTCTCTAACAGACCAGACTCTATGTTCTTCATTCTGCTCTGTGTTCTTGTCTTGTCTGGTACAGTCTGTTCCAGCATCAGTTCCTCCTCCACTCACAGAACAGTGCATTAGAGATCACTGAATGAATTAATCAATGTGTGGTCAACTGCAGGTAGAAGGTGATGATGGTTTTATTGTGTCTTCTCCAGGTTGCACCTGAATGGATCCTCATGAAATCTCTTTCAGTGGTGCTCCAGGAGAGTCTAGGCCATAAGGTGAACATCGAAAAGTCCTTCAGAAAAAGAATTCTGCTCCGCGCTCTCCATACCAAACACGCTTCAGCTCATAAAAAGAACGAGTTATGTTGAGGTTTAAAAAAAAGTTTCGCCGCTCAAAATACTGTACTTTTTTTGTTTGCAGCGTTTAATGAAAGGACTAGTGCCTGGCAAGGCGTATGTACATATTCGGCAGGCGTAATAACACTTTGGCTCGCGAGAGGTGCCACGGTTGAGACGTCATCAGAATGGATAGCTGGTATGTCAGCTGAGCTAGTAAACACAAGCGGCCATCGTAGTAGCAGCGCGTTCATCCAGCGGTATCGAAGAAGAGGAAATCTCGTCCGAAAGTGTTCAAAAAAAGAAATCTTCGAAACGTAAGGTTTGTTACATGTATATATCGTCTGTTAAGCATGAGGAAATACAGAATTTCAGCACAAGGTGGAATACTTATCGAAATAGTCTTCGGCAGTGGCTAGAGTTGAGGGGTGAGTGCAGAGAAGTAGCAGAAAGTTTCAAACACTGTCTTGAATTGGATTAGAAGAAATTCCCGATGATGCGGCTTTCCATCCCACATGCTAGAAGAGGTTTATTGACAAGCGAGAGATCGAAAGAACTCCGACCAGGAAACTTCGGTCCAGATCAAGGCTGCCCATCTCGAGCTCTGGCCCCGTTCTTCCTGCCATCTACATCATTTGCAAGAAAGGCTGCAAATTTGTCATCACGGGTGGCAGACGCCAAAAAGAAGCTTTGACAAAAACACGGACTTTAACCGCAGGTAAGACTGGGTATCACCCTCACCCCCCACCACACAGTAGGTAGTCTATGCAAATGCATCCCATCCCCCAACACACACACACACACACACACACAGATGTTGGGAGAAGTTGAATGACTATGTAGCTTACACTGCTACACAATCCTTGTCGAATCCTTTGTCTTATCTTTGATATAGAATTAAGTACACTTTGACTTTAATGGGGTACTGGGTATGTTTGTATAAATGTCATAGCATGCCTGATGTTAATATGCCACTGAATACCTGTTTAGAATTGTGGCTCCTCAGCCTGATGCCCTGTGTGGTCAACACACTGCTTTACAGCAGCAAGCCCCTCCCCCGGTCCATTCCCCCAACCCCCCCACTGCCCCTCTCTCACACTTGTACACTTGGGACTGTCCCTGTGTGTTGCTGGGCGGCCCCAGCAACCAGACTTGTCTCTAGAGGTGTGTCCTGGCTGTGCTGTACATCTGTGTGCACAAGAAATCCTTTTTTGGGGTGCAACACCTAGCACCATTTTTACAACACTACACCACCAGGAAAAATGAAGTCTTCATTTTTTTGCCTGCCTATTTATTCATCCTTTGTTCTTTTCTTTTGTACAAGGCAAGTTGCAGGAAGTTGCTGAAGTGAAGGATGCCCAGAGCATCCTCATTCACATCAAGGACAGAGACTGGAAGATGGAATCCTTCAAGTGACATGATGACAAGAAATCCAGCCCTGACTCTGTTCTACATGTCATACACTGTGGTTACAGAGGGAGTGCCTGTGAGACAAACAGTGGTGGATGAAGTACACCAATTATGTACTTGAGTAAAAGTACAGTTACCTTGCATTGAATATTGTAAAAGTATTCACCTCAATTTTTTACTTGAGTAGAAGTACAAAAGTATCTGCCTTCAAAAATACTTAAGTATTAAAAGTAAAAGTAAAAACCTTTTTTTTCTTAGCGTCACATCAAAACCCCTAGGCCTACTCAATCAACAGGTGAACAGGAAACAGTGCCTTACATTTGCCTAGCAAACACAAAATACACAAAACTAGCCTATATTATCCTCACAACATTCATCTCCAAACTTTATCCATATTAATAATTCACACTAGAAAGGTAGACAAGTAGACAAACCGTTGAATATGAAAACATAATTCACCACCAAACAGAACAATAATTTTGAACCGGCCACTTCAGTACAGCTTGGGGGACTTTTTCTGAGGTTCTACGTTGTCCACCACATGGCGGGACAGGGAAGCTAGAAGCTCTAGCACCTAGAACTAGAACTGTGTGCAGCCCTACCAACTGAACTCATAATATTAAACTGGGCCGAATAATTAATAATAATTAATATAATAATAATCACCTAGAACTAGAACTGTGTGTAGCCCTACCAACTGAACTCATAATATTAAACTGGGCCGAATAATTAATAATAATTAATATAATAATAATCAGGGTTGCCAACTCTCACGCAATGAGCGTGAGACACACGCATTGACTGTCTTTACCAGAGACCGTCTTCACACGCTCACACGACATACATCCGATTTCTCACACTGAAAAAAAATCTAGTTTATTTACCTCTGATCCACATCTATGATTCAATGAGTTACTAGTCCGCTCTGGCGCCAACCACTGGCGATTGATCGATCGTCATATAATACTTAATTTGTGTCCAACAATTTACACTCGCCGCCACCCCCCCCGCCAACATTTTACACACATGCCGCGGCCCCGCCCCCCCAACTCTGATAATAATAATTTTAATAATAATTTTAATAATTTTGCTTCGCCTCCCTCATAGGAATGAATTGCGAAGTCCGCTTCGCTTGGCCAAATTGACGTGTATGTGTACCCGGCTTTAACTTTTGATGTGGGAGTCTCCTGTGTGGCATCTCCACAGATTGCAATTTGGGTACTAGCACACTGCTTTGCAGGGCCGGAGTGGGACACTTTTTCAGCCCGGGAGTTATATGCCCAAATACTGCCCAATATTATTTTTCCCTCCCAATCGGCCCAAACTAGAGACTGACATGAGCCGGCCCATCGGGAATCCTCCCGAATCTCCCGATTAGCCACTCCGGCTCTGCTGCTTTGTATAAAAGCATCTGTTAAATGTAGTGAATTTCAATGTAACCGGGGTGTATAAACCACCCTGTTGGTAGTACTCATCTAATGGCGAAATTACTTCGATGTGTTTTTTCAAGTTTGACGGCGAGTTCATAAATGATGACAGCGATGTGTTCTTCGGAATGCAGAGGAGGAATACGAATCATTTTTCTTTTCGAGGAATTCAAACAATTTGGCTAAATAAGGCCAGGGGTGTTGGGGGAAGACATCTGTTGCAGCCATGTCAGATCCTCAGCCATTTAGCGTACAAATCTTAATCTCTTACTGAGCGCTGATTGGTTCTAGTCTGTGACTTGGTACACTTTGACCTTTTGGTATTCTATTAAGCGTTGATTTAAAAATGAAAAAGGAATGTGATGTTTCTGTAAATGTAACGAAGTGTTGAAATGTAGTGAAGTAAAAGTATAAAGTCTTACCAAATAAAAGTTTTTGAGTAAAGTACAGATACATGGAAATGTTACTTAAGTACAGTAACGAATTACATTTACTTAGTTACTGTCCACCACTGGAGACAAACAGATGCTCCTGTGTCTCTGCAGGACTCTGTTGTACAGACTTGTGCAGGTGTTCCAGCTGTGTGAACACAAAGGAAACTGAGGATAAAGATGATGATAGCTGCCCTGACACTGACATTGAGGAATAGCATGTGTGTGTGTGTGTGTGTGTGTGTGTGTGAGAGAGAGAGAGAGATATATATATTTTACCTCTATTCTATTTGTATCATTGTCATTCCTTTTATTATGGTTATGTATATACGTTTATGCCAGTTGATGTAAATGCCAGTTGATGTGTATGCCCTCATTGTTTTGATTATTCTTTTATGTGTTGTTAGTGAATAAATGAATACCTGAAGGGTCGTTATCGATAATTATTGATAATTACAATTATTTCCATTTATTTATAAAAATGACAACATGAAAAGGTATCAAACCGTATCATCCACTTGCACAATAGTTTTTTGTTCTATAAATAAAGCACTGCTTGGAATTCATTTAGCCCAGGGCCGGAGTGGGACACTTTTTCAGCCCGGGAGTTTCATGCCCAAATCCGGCCCAAAATTATTTTCCCCTCCCATTCGGCCCAAACTAGAGACTGACATGAGCCGGCCCATCGGGAATCCTCCCGAATCTCCCGATTAGCCACTCCGGCTCTGATTTAGCCCCTGTTACAAACACATGGATGGCTATCAATAATTATTGGAGTTGTTTTCAATAATTGATCAAAATTACAACATGAAAGGTCACTTGCATATAGTGTTGTCACGATACTAAGAATTACAACTTCGATACGATACTTTAAAAAGTATTGAAATTCGATACGATTTTCGATACCAAAGTCAGATACTGTGCTCATTTCCGTTTTAAAGGCATTTTATTTGTTTTTTATAAACAAACAAATGAATATTGTATTTTGTTTCACAAATGTCAAATAAATAAAAGGTGTAGTCCCTACCACATTAAAACAGAAAAATAAATAATTGCACATTAATATAAATTAACATAAATAATAGTAGTGCACTCTGGAATTCACATTTAGAAGTTAAAAAAGGCTAGTGCAAAAAGTGTATTTTAAGTATACTTTAAACAACTTTAACTCTTTAAGTAACTAAAACTTCAGTATTAGAGTTCAGTATTCATAGATGATTGATCCATTGTAGTACGATCACTCTTTTTTTCTCCCTGTATGCTGTCGCACTTACGGCTCTTAAACCAAGAATATGACATTTGCTAGGATACCATAATCGGACACATAATTTTGTATGCTATAATACTAGAAATGGGAATAATCACCAACCTCTTGGAATGTTTTGTACAAATATGCGTGCCTTCAGGTGTTTGGCCAGATTCGTTGTGTTAAGCTAGGTTTAAACTTTCGCGAGTGACCGTAGCGCGCGAGTCCGCACACCTTGTCCGCGTGCTTGAAAATGCTTGAAACAAATATCTGTCTGACTGAACCATTCTCTTGTATTAGGTTAACAAATACGAGCCTCTTGTAATTCCAGGACGAAACATGAGAGAACGTGAAGACGTTAAAATTGGGCGTTTTGAAAATAAACAACCATTAAATAATGTGATAAAAAAGCGAATTATTTTGAGTATATGTATAAATATTTAACTAAAGTTTAACGTGCTGGGAAATATTGAAATGGACCTTGAAAGTGACGTACAAGTGCTTTAATTCCACCTTGTTGGTGTATGAACCCTACAAACATGACTGTTCATTGCGCTGCGGCGCGCGCTAAGTTACAAAATTCTAGAGGTGCACGACCTCGCGAATTGACAGCGCGCGAGGCTACCGCGATTACATCATTTTCGCCGCGCGGACCCTCGCGCTGCTCGCGGCGCGTCAAGTATAAACCAGGCTTTAGCACCCTTCGTTGAAATGTTCCAAAAGCACCGCCTGCAAACTGGCTTGTTCATGTCCTTCAGTTTTCCATCTGTATCTGCTTCGAATACAAAGTATTTCCACACAGCACTTCTGCTGCTTTCCTTGTTTAATTAAGACGAGCTGCGAACACACTGCGTTTGTTTTAGCTGCCATTTCAGCATTACCAACTGTTCTGTGCATTACGGCACCTTGGGTGGGTCAAACGAAAGCGCATTTTATGTAAAAAGAATCGATTGGCTCCTTTGGTTGGTACAGCTTTAAAGCACCGTTTGCAGACCGGTTTTGATGTGTCCACAGGGTTGCCATGACTGTCTGAAATGTATGCAAATAATTCCATATTTCGCTTAGTGCGTGTAGTTTTTCAACAAGCTGAGGACAGTCCGCAATATTGCTTGTATTATCAGCCATCGTACACCGTTTCTTCTTATTCTGCAGAGAGGAGGCAAGCGCTGCACTGCTGTACGCGCACACTGCCCCCGTGTGGCACTCTTTGGAAATACTGCTCTAAAAAAAAAAAAAAAACGCACTTAGTCCTATAGCACCGATACTAAGCAAACGGGGTATAGTACCGTTTTTAGTGACGAAGTATCGCGATACTATTCTAGTATCGGTATACCGTGCAACATTACTTGCATAATTGTGATTTGTGCTGTAAATAAAACACTATTTGTGACGGGCGGTGTGAGCAACAAAAAGGAAGCGATCACGCCAAGTCTCAGGGAAAAAGGATGGTTTAATAGAAAGTGTGCAAACCTAAAACCCGTGCACTATCTCCAAATTAAGGATGTAATGACCAGCGGTCAACTGGTACAAAGACAAGACATATATAGGCAAACAAACGACCCTCAGGTGAGACGGATCACGGGCTCCGCCCACCTGAGGGACGCACATGACGTCACCAAACAACAACAACAACAGCCGCTGTGGACAGAGGCGGCCGGTAGGGGGCCGCCTCACCGTGACACTATTTAGTATTAATTTGGCCCAATTCAGAAATACATGAATGAGCATTATAATAATGCTCATTCATGTATTTCTGAGGGCCCAATGAATATGCACGGTTACGTGATTGGTTTAGCGCGGTCACGCGGTGTCTTGTGACGTCAAAATCGTCATTCAGCCTGAGGAAAATAGTTCTTCAGAAAACGTCTCGGTTTAAACAAAGTACAGGATTCTGTGATGCGAAACTTTTTTGGTAATTGCAATATAACTTGATCATTTTTATGGTTTAGGTTTGCTGCACCCTGAACGTGTCTCCTTCTCTCCTCCAGCAGCCCAGTCTAGTGTCTGTTTAGCTCTGTGCTGGAAGCCCTTACTGTAGCGTCTAGCGTCTTCCTTTAGTTTGGTGAGCTGTGTAGGTGCTTCTCTGTTGTTCTGGACATTAAAGACAGTTCTACTCTATCCTTCTGCTGCTTCTGCCTCGCCACTGCAGTGACCTTCCCAAGATCATGGAGCTCCGTCCTAATGAGCCTCTTTCTTTTGTGTGTGAAGCACTTTGGGTCTCCAGTGTGTATGAAAGGTGCCTGAGAAATAAACTTGCCTTGAGTTGCCTACACTGTCATTTTTTTCTTGACAGGTAATTTGGAGATTATTCTGGTTTTAACGATACTTACTTATGTTAAATGTGTTTTAGAAAGCCAACTACATGTTACTTACTGATCGCTTTATGATTTCATAAGTATGCATTTTGGTTTTTTATCGTAAAATATATAACTCAGCATACTTTTATCAACCTGTAAGCACAGTCATGTCTTAGGGCGATTTGGAACTTAACTAATTTGGTCCTACACACATTTAGAGGCTAGTTTTACGATACTTTGCGTTTTAGAAAGCCAGCTACATGTTACTTACTGATCGCTTTATGGTTTCTTTAGTGTGCATTTGAGTTTTTAATCATAAAATATATAGTTTTTCTGGTCGTAGACGAGAGGTCATTTGGTCTTGCAGATGAAGACAACCATCTTGCAGATGAAGTTCTCGGTAGAAGATATTTGGTTGTGCCCTGTCAATACTGGAGCACACTGGATTCTTGTGGTGTGTTCTCACATACTTGCATTGCTAATTTATAGACATTGTAAATATAAGTTATGTTATATTTTATTGTACTGCCACAATAATTTCAGTGGCAGAAAATAAATTGCAGGTTTTACATATTTTTTTTAGATTATTACCATGAAGACACACACCATCTATGTCACTGATCCTTTGGGAAAGGAAGGATTATACGAGAGACCGATTTTGCAAAATTGGAGGTAATATAAAACAATTCCTCCACCACTGAGTTGACACCTCACTAATCTTCATTTTACCAAATGCTATCACAGAATACGATTCCTATGGTACAAAAACACAATTGCAGCACAGACAAATCATAGTATTTTTTTCATAGGTACATTTTTAAACACAGGGGGGCTAGCCTCTCAGGTCATGGATCCTTGTGACAAATAAATCTACACTGCTAAATTTTAAACCATATAAATGTCTTGTTAAAACAGGAATTTTTTAAAGATGGTGGGTCACGAAGGCCACAGCATCAATAATGCAGCACAACACACAGCAGGATTCCACCAGCTGTGGACTTTTAGTAATGAAGGTGATTATTTTTCACAAATGTCTTCATGCCAGTGAAAACACAATTTAAATGGTTTGTTAATACATTTTATTGTAGTTTGCAGAACATTTTCTTTTGATGGGAGAGATTGCCAACGTGATGACGACGCCTCAAGCTGTATGCAGTGCACAAACAGAGATAACCTTTTTATTACTTGAGAATAAAGGTGAGTTGTAAATTAACTTGGCATCCCACCTTGTTTTGGAAATTGATTTGAATATAAGCTTCTAATCAATCAATCAATCAATCAAATATTATTTATATAGCGCTTTTTACAACAGTTGTTGTCACAAAGCAGCTTTACAAGTGCCGAGTCCTAGCCCCCAGTGAGCAAGCCAAGGGTGACAGTGGCAAGGAAAAACTCCCTAGTTTTTTTGCATGAGGAAGAAACCTTGAGAGGAACCAAGACTCAGGGGGGGAACCCATCCTCCTCTGGCCGACACCGGTCACCATGACAACAACAATAATTTAGACAGAAAGAAGAGAAAGAAAAGGAAAAAGATGTAATAATGTCCATCATGGTGTAGGCATCCGGTTAGACAGGAGGTGGCCGGCCCAGGATGGATCGCTTGACTCTCCTCATCTCATTATTCCTCAAGCAGGCGGGCAGCCATGGATATAAAATTTTTTTTAGGCAATGCAGAGGACTACTGCACAGTTTGCAGTATGGTGGTAGTGGATGCTGAAGAGAGCATGATTGAAATGGTAAATGTTAGTCAGGTTGTGCTTCATATTTCAAGGATTACGATAAAAATTGCATAAACCATTTCCTTTTTACTGTGCATTGAGTTTGTTTTCCAATTAAATATTTTTGACTTATTTTAAGGTACAGTGTGATGGGTGCAGTCGCTGGGCACATTTTCAATGTGCTCAGTATCTTGAAGAAAAAGACACCAGCTACCTCTGCAAAAAATGCTCACTAAAATGAATGTCTGTTTTTATTTGAAATGTTATTTAAAATAAATACGTTCAATGGTCAATGAATCACTTTAAGCATGTTCTGGTAAGGTTAGACAAC
Source organism: Brachyhypopomus gauderio (assembly GCF_052324685.1). Lineage (NCBI taxonomy): Eukaryota > Metazoa > Chordata > Actinopteri > Gymnotiformes > Hypopomidae > Brachyhypopomus > Brachyhypopomus gauderio. Next base: position 24,673,297 of record NC_135221.1, on the reverse strand, counting down.
AGGTAAAATTATCCTACCTACATTATCATCACTATAATCATGTACTGGTAAGGTTAGACAACAGGTAAAATTATCCTACCTACATTATCATCACTATAAGCACGTACTTGTAAGGTTACACAATAGGTAAAATTATCCTACCTACATTATCATCGTTTTAAGCATGTACTGGTAAGGTTAGACAACATGTAAAATTATCCTACCTACAATATCATCGCTTTAAGCACGTTCTGGTAAGGTTACACAACAGATAAAATTATCCTACCTACATTATCATCACTGTCACGTTGTGGGGGGGCCCCCTGCCGGTCGCCCCCGGTTACAGCGGCAGATGTCCTGTTTTTGGTCACGTGATGTTCGTCCCTCGGGTGGGCGGGACCCGTGATCCGTCTCACCTGAGGGTCGTTTGTTCGTCTATATATGTCTTGTCTTTGTACCAGTTGACTGCTGGTCCAGCTGGTTCAGAACGCAGCAGCGCGTGTTTTAACGAAAACTAAAAAAATTGATCACATTAGTCCTGTACTATCGTCATTACACTGGCTGCCAGTTAGATTCTGTATTGACTATAAAATACTTTTATTAACATATACAGTTGTGATCAAATTTATTCAACCCCCACTGAAATAAAGTGTTTTGGCCAGTTTGACATTGATTTTGATCATTTCAGTCATCTTATTTACAATTATATCAAAGAGGCACTTATAAATTAGACAAACATAACATAATATTTATGATGGAATAACCACAAATGTCTTTACTGTGCTCACATCATTATCAGTTTTATTCAACCCCCTAGTGACATTATTTTTTAGTACTTAGTACAACATCCTTTTCCAGTTATGACAGCTTTCAAGCGTGAAGCATAGCTTGACACAAGTGTCTTGCAGCGACCTATGGGTATCTTAGCCCATTCTTCATGGGCAAAAGCCTCCAGTTCAGTCACATTCTTAGGCTTGCGCACTGCAACTGCCTTCTTTAGGTCCCACCAGAGGTTCTCAATTGGATTTAAGTCTGGTGATTGCGATGGCCACTCTAGAATGTTCCAGCCTTTCATGTTCAACCATGCTCTAGTGGACTTGGATGTGTGCTTCAGATCATTGTCCTGTTGGAAGGTCCAACGTCTCCCAAGCCGCAGGTTTGTGACTGACTCCATCACATTTTCCTCCAAGATCTCCTGGTACTGAAGGGAATTCATGGTACCTTGCACACGTTGAAGCTTTCCTGTACCATTAGAAGCAAAACAGCCCCAAAGCATAATTGACCCCCCGCCATGCTTCACAGTAGGCAAGGTGTTCTTTTGTTCATAAGCCTGGTTCTTCCTTCTCCAAACATAGCGCTGGTCCATTGTCCCAAACAGTTCTAATTTAGTTTCATCTGACCACAGTACACTGTTCCAAAACCTTTGTGGCTTGTCCACATGACTTTTGGCATACTGCAGTTGACTTTTCTTGTTCTTTGGAGTCAGCAAGGGGGTGCGTCTGGGCGTTCTGGCATGGAGGTCTTCGTTATGCAGTGCGCGCCTTATTGTCTGAGCTGAAACTTCAGTGCCCACATCTGACAGGTCTTTTTTCAGTTCCTTAGCAGTCACGCGGGGATTTTTCTCCACATTACGCTTCAGGTAGCGCACAGCAGTCGCGGTCAGGATCTTCTTTCTGCCACGACCAGGTAACGTTTCCACTGTGACCTTTAACTTGAACTTGCGAATGATACTTCCGATAGTGTCTCTTGGAATATTTAACAACTTCGCAATCTTTTTATATCCATTGCCATTCTTCTGAAGAGCAATAACCTCTTCTCTTGTCTTCTGGGACCATTCTCTTGCCTTCACCATGCTTGGAAACACACCAGTAGATGTCTAGAAGGAGCTGAGTATCACAGTCCTTTTAAATCTGCCTAATTGGTGCTTATCATGCTTGATTGCTGCTCGTTGACATCCACAGATGTTTTCAATACCTGATGGAAAACACTGGAATGAACCTCTGTTCTTAGGAGTGGTAGTCGTAAAGGGGTTGAATAATTGTGTCAATGAAGAAATCACAAAAAGGCCATTTAATACTTTATGACAAAAAAAATTGATGCTATCTTAGTTGCATTTAGTTCTTTAACAAGTCCTTGTAAGATTTCATTATGAACACAATTACAAATGTGCACTGAATTCCATAAAACCCTTCGCAGCATTGGGGGTTGAATAAATTTGATCACAACTGTAAAACACTGCATGCCTTAGCTCCAGAGTATCTTAGTGAACTTATTGATCATTACAACCCAGCACGTTCACTTCGTTCGCAGGACGCAGGGTTATTAACTGTTCCTAGGATCAAAAAGATCACAGCATGTGGAAGAACCTTTTCTTTTAAAGCTCCTGTGGAATAATCTTCCTGCCTTTATTCGGGACTCAAACACAATGTCTCAATGTTTAAAACTCGACTAAAGACTTATCTGTTTAGTTTGGCCTTTGAATAATCTGTTACATATTTACCACATCACATATCTTTCTTCTCCGAGTTTCACCTGGGGAGTAACACTGCAGTCGGAGCCTACAATACCAGTATCATCACTCCGACACGGAATGAAAACCTGGCGTTCATCACAAGACATTTACATTGACAATATCAACACCCAGAACTTTCATTCTAGTTACCTTATACTTAGCCTGATTGTGTGATTTGTTTGTAACTTGTGTATTTGTCTGTATAATTAGTTTTTGTGTAATTTGTGTGTTAACGGGCCGCCCAATGGAGGATGGGTTCCCTTTTGAGTCTTGGTCCTCCCGAGGTTTCTTCCTATTCCCCACCATCTAGGGAGTTTTTCCTTGCCACTGTCGCCTTTGGCTTGCTCATTAGGGATTTGGACCCATAGTATTGTTAACCTTGTAAATCCTGTAAAGCGCTTTGTGACGTGTTGTGAAAAGCGCTATACATATATATTTGATTTGATTTGATTTTGATTTATAAGCACGTACTGGTAAGGTTAGACAACAGGTAAAATTGCATGTACTGGTAAGGTTAGACAACAGGTAAAATTATCCTACCTACAATATAATCACTGTAAGCATGTTCTGGTAAGGTTACATAACAGGTAAATTTGTCCTACCTACATTATCGCTGAAACCATGTTATAATTACAGGATTTATAAAGTAATATATAATGTATTATAACGTATAAACGCGCTGTGGTTGAGCATTTCGAAAGCACGTTATAATTACAGGATTTATAAAGTAATATATAATGTATTATAACGTATATACACGCTGTGGTTGAGCATCTACATTATCGCTGAAAGCACGTTATAATTACAGGATTTATAAAGTAACATATAATGTATTATAACGTATATACGCGCTGTGGTTGAGCATTTCGAAACGGTAGGACAAATATTTTCTCACCACATATAAGTAAAAGTAAAAGTCCTTCATATTAAAACTACTCTTACAAGTACATTTTTGTCCAAAAAGCTACTTGAGTAAATGTAATGGAGTAAGTGTAACGCGTTCCTACCCACCTCTGCATATATGTGCATGTATGTAAAAAATCCAGGGACTAATTTGTGCTCAAAGATGTGTGCGATTTTGCACATTATGCAAATTAACTCGAAATCTAAGTGGGCGGAGCTAAAGGGTTCTTGAAGCTTTTTTGTTTGGCTTGAGCCAAGGAATCCATGAGAAGTGGAATTTCGTTTCTAGGACCTACGGTGTAGGAGATATGGACCAAAACGCAAAATGCTGCGCTATAGCGCCACCATCAGGCCAATGTGGGTCATTGTCTGGGTTTCCCTCATTGCACCTCTGGTGCACCTGTCTGCCAAGTTTGGTGTTTCTGGGCCTTACGGTCTAGGCTGCAGTATGCGTTTTACAGCCTGAAAAATAATAATAAGATGAAGAAGAAGAAAAACTCGAGCAATTACAATAGGTTTCCCACACTACGTGAGGGGGGCATTGCCCTCCCAAATTGTGTATTTGCCCCCCCAAGCACAATGCAAGCAATGGCTATTTTTAAAATTATCTCTGAACCAATCACAAAAATGCATTTTGCTTTACAGCGTGAAGATATTTCCTTGCTTATTCCTGATTGGCTCTTTGAGTCATATAAAAATCGGCAGACTGCCCCAAACAGTTCAGTTCGGCAGTATATGTTCTGTTAGTCAGACCCTCCAGAAAGTCACGATGTTGCGATTTGCAACTTCAAGCAAACCCCGCGAATTCAGGGCGGTGTTGCAACTTCAGCCAATCACCGCAACTTTCCCGCAAATTTGACCAATCACTGATGTCGTCTTGATGTGACGTCGACAAACTCCCGCCTTACTTCCGTATATACGTTCAAGAGGAGCAGACTGAAAGCAGCATGAGCGACAAAAAAAACGGCAAAAAGATCGGGAAAAGCAATATCCCGGTACACTACATGAAAGCGGGGATAAACTTTTTTTTTTTTTGTTTTCAGTGTTTTATTGTTTCACAACGATGGGTTCATACATGTATTTCCAACAAGTTTAACATTTCTAGCACCAGCCCATCCACTCCAAGGGATTTTTCATAGTCTTTTAAGAGACGGAAAGTCCATTTCTGCCACCGAGCTGTTGCACTTCGAGTGATCATTTCAAGAAAGTGAGAGGGATCATTGTGCATTCTATGTCCCAAGACCTGTGTTTCAGGGGGCGGGGCATACAAAATCTTGAGAGGGATCATTCCTGCCCAAACTATTTCATACCACATAGAGCACATATGTCAAAGTCAAGGCCCGCGGGCCAGATCCAACCCGCGAATTGATTATCTATGGCCCCCTGGATGATATTTAATTACTATTAGAACCGGCCCGCTAGGCCACAGCCGCCCGATGGTGTTTTGCACACACAAACACTACATTCCCCACAATGCAACGGTAGCCCGCGAAGTCACTGCAGCGCACGCAAGCGGCGAGGGTCTGAGATAAAGTTTATAAGTTTAAACTTTAAACTGAGATAAAGTTTAAAGTCATAGATAAAGTTTATTTATCTCTGATCCATATCTATGATTACTAGTTCGCTCTGGCGCCAACCACTGGCGATCAATCTCGATATAATACTTAATTTGTGTCCATTTTACAGGCCGCCCGGTAACAACTTACGTTCACTAATCCCGCCCCCCGTCAACAATTAACTTCGCCAACCCCTCCAGGTTCAAATCTCACTCCAAGCGATCTTGAAAAGTTGGCAACCCTGAATAAATAGGTAAATAGATCATTAAAATGGACTACTACATATAGAGGAAACCATACAACATTTACTCCCTATTGCAATGTACTCACAAAAAAGCAAAAACACACCGCAACTTCCATCGCAATTTTTTTGAAAAACACCCGCAACATCAAACATTTTAGCCCGCAACAATCACAAAAAAGGCCCGCGAAATCCTGGTGGGACTGGTTAGTGTGAGCGAAAGGCAGGTATACTGGTAAACACTCGTCTGCGTTTAAACTGACTTTCACATGGTGATATTTGCTTAACTGTAGTTCTTCGTTGCTTTAATGTTACTTACCTCTTACATAGGTGTTGCTTAAATTATTTTATTAGCCATTAGCGGTTACTAACCGCCCGTTAGTCCCTGCGCGAACGGCGGAGGCGTTTATAAATGCTGCGTCACATTCTTTGCAGTGGTCTCCGAAACGATATGTGGTATTATATAGAAACACCCATCAAAAACAGGGGAAGGAACATTTACCTGATGAATTTTAATGTGTTTCAGATTTGAAAAGTGCTGGAATTTAGGCTAAAGTGCTTGAAAATACTTGAAATTGTAACTACTTCGTTTTACAACAAATAGATGTCTGACTGAACAGTAGCTTTAGCTGACTGCTTTTTCCCCTGCAGAAGCCGTCAGGGCTCATGGTTTAAACGATTCCTCGCTATCACAGCCAGTATTGTTATACTGTGCATAAATACTGCATTGTACTAGTCCGTTTTATAACATCAATAAAAACTTCAATACTTTTTCTACGTTTGAATATTCTCAGTCTGTGTGTATAGGTACATTTGTCAGCTTTGTCTTAAATTTGTATTAAAGCTAGGGGTGGGCATAGATTAATTTCTTTTAATCTAGATTATTCTCACTGAAATCTTGAAATTAATCTAGATTAAAATGGCTCATATGCATGCTACCCAAGTAATGACTAAAAGTCAGTTTTTGAGATAGGGGTTCTTAATACAGAGGGTGCATTAGACCAGGGGCTCATCTCCTGTTTCCAAAATGCATCAATGACTGCTTGAGAAAGCTGTTCTACTTTGATACTTGAAGAAAAAAAACACACAAAAGCAATCGAAGACAAGTTTCTTAATTGGCACCACGGACGTAATTTGGGGGGGGGGGGGGGGGGGGGGACACTTTTTCAAACATTAACAAATGAAGCGTCACTGAAAACAACCAATGTCAAATCATCACTGTTACCCAAGTGTTGAAACGTAAGAGTCCCCTTCTTTGCCTTAAGTTTGCGGATGGCTTTGTTCACTTTGTGAATGGACTGTGTTAGGTGCCAGGCTACATGTGTCAATCAGAACATCTAACCTTGTTTGTTTAGCAACCCTCAAAATCTGTCCTATCTTTGACCTCAGTTGCTCCCTTTCTGTCACACTTAAGTATCTCTCTGTGTGGCCCGTGCTGCCTGCCTGTTTCCCCAACCTTTCATCTTATCACCCTAAACCAGCAGACTTCTGTGTGTCTGCTCATGATTATTTTTACTGCATATCCGGACACATCCTTAAATTTTGATTCCAGAGTGAAACTGTACTACCCATGAGAAAAGATGCCAAAATATGTGGGGTTTTTTATTCTTGGGGAGTTTCCACATTTTCCAAATGTGCAAAAAACTAAAACCTATAATAATAATAATAATAATAATAATAAATGAAAATATGCATGTCCTTTACAACATGCACACAAACAGCTGTGATTGATTCCCAAATGATACAGCAAGTACAGGAAGTATGTATTTTTTTTAAGGGAATTTACTATGAAATGTTGATTATGGTTAACAGAAAATGTTTTGCGCTCTCAGGTCAGCTGGGCTTCCTGACAAATACTGCAATGAAGTGGACATAAAGGTTATGCCTTACCCACCTTGGCGCACTAAATGTTAGATTCTTGTATGTCCCCCCACATATATATACATAAAACCCATGAAGCATGTCTTGTACGCAATGTAAGAAAATAAAAATCTTTAAAGCAAACTGCAGGTTATTGAGTAATTGGGTGTTCTGTTATGAGCTCTGTGATTTTGTTAATAGACACATACCGGACCCTTCAAAATATCATTAGAAGGGGCACGCAGGCATAGGCAGGAGAAAGCCCATAAAGCCATTTTAATGAGTTTTGATTGGTTAGATCCACTCTAAGCAGGGCCGGCCCTTCCATTAGGCGACATAGGCAAATGCTAGGGGCGCCATCTGTCCAGGGGGGCGCTCGCGTGCATGCGTTTTTTTTTTTTTTTTTTTTTTACAAATGAACAATTAATAAATGTGAAAACAAGCAAAGTGCACATAATCATAATTTCATTGTTTAATAATATTAGTCAAATTAATAATTCTTATAATAACAACACACGACACCTATCACCCACGCGCCAACCCGCGCTCCCCCGCGCTCTGCGCACCTTGTTACTGTTTCTCTGTACATCACAGAGTGAGTGACATCTCCCTGTAAAGACGTCAAAAAGGCAGAAGTCCTCTGGTGCCCAGGGTAGAAAAAGGAGAAACGTGGAGGAGGAAAGGCGGCAAAAAACAGGTAATATAATGGTAATATGTGGTGAATTAACACTATACCATTGGCGAAGAGTCAGGGACTTCAACGCCTTCTCTGAAGGTTAATTGATCTTAAATAGGATGCTTTATCTATTATATGTAATATATGTTAATAACACTTCACCAATATATGTTAATAACACTTCACTTTTATTTGTTTCTTTAATAGTGACACAATCAACCCAATGATTGATGATGCAGGGGGCACCAACCAGGGGCGGACTGGCATACATTGCTACCGGGGATTTCCCCGGTGGGCCGATGGGTTAGTGGGCCGCTGGCCGCCGGTGGTTTAACTCGGCCCGTGAAGGAGCCACTGCCGCGCATTGCAGCCCCGGCCCATAGTCACGCTGCTGTTTAACGGTGTTATTACCTCCCCCGCTCCAGTCAGACTAACCTGCTCAGCACGGCCGCGGACTGAGCCTGTAAACACATGAACGAGTTGGACCGGGCCGCGTACTGGGCGGGCTGACAGCATGCAGCGGAGATCAGAAAAAAAACAACTTGTCCCAGAAAATCCGGGCCGGACTACGAAAACATACAGCAGTTTAAATTGTAGATAACATGTTATTTTAAATGTATTGCTGTCACCTCTGCAACGTCTAAGGCACCATGTACAAATTACCTTAACACGGTTAACACGGACGCAAGTGGCGGTCTTAAAGGTTCCAGAGCACTGCGCACTGTGTTTTTTTTTTAACCTATTGAAATTTTTAGATTAAAACTAACCACCACAAATAGGTAAGAGGAAGAAATATCCACGTTAGAGTTGTAGGTTGTTCTTTAGGATGCACTTTGCGTAAAACAACTTGTTTGGTGGTCTTATGGTGGACTATTTAAAAGCCACTATGTGGCTTTGTAATTATATTATTGCTGGAATTAATATTGTCCATATGACAATAAACGCCGTCATATACACTACGTGCCATGCATAGATTCATATACAGTATACACACACACACACACACACACACACACATATATATATATATATATATATATATATATATATATATATATATATATATATATATATATATATATATACAGTATATATACACACACACATACAGATATTTAGTCAGATATATGTCCTACAGCAGCAAAGAAAACACTGATATAACATGTTAATATAGCATCAAGAACTGGTTTATAATTTTACTTTATTAATGAAATAATAAAGAAGAAGTATGAGGAATAAGCACTATAATATTTTTGTTGAATTTGCATGTGGGATAGCATTAAGCTCCAGTGATGATTACTAGCCCACCCCAGGTCTTCCACAGACAGCTGTAACGGGACTGTTTTTCCTTCGCGAGAGTGAGCCGTCCCATCACAACTGCGCTTTAGCTGAAACGGAAGCATGTCCGCTACGCACCGCACGCCGTTACTATGTTTTTATATGGAAGCTGCATTTTGATGCGGTTCTCGTCAACACGCTGACGTCACTACGCGGCATTCTAGAATCTAAACAGAATCCCAAAGTTTGTGTTCGAAACGAGACCAGAGTTGGTTGAACTGACGGAAAGTTTCGCGTTTAAAAAGCGTTCAATACAGAAACATCTGTTAAATTCTGTTGTACAGCTGTCTGTCTACAGAGGTAAACGGTACAGACTACAGAGGTAAACATTTCTTTACACATTAGTCACTTTTTAATGAAGACGATCAACGATATGATACGACAGATTTAAATTATTTACTTCAAAGCCAATCTGTAGTCCTGTATGCTAGCTTGTTTTTGTTTGACTGACGATCGCTATGCGGTTTAGCGGCTTTGTCCACTTCTGAAGTGAGAGTGGATTGATTATAAAATCGTATTTGGCAGGTTAGATCGTTTAAAGCTGAAAACAGCTGTCCGCGTTATCCTCGTGGCCGTCCGTCCCTTTCGCTCGTGTTCCGTTTGTTTAACTTGCTGTCTTCGTAAGAGCGTCTCTGAACTTTGGTACCTGTTTAAAACTGTACGTTAGCAGCTTTGGTAACTTATTTTGAATGAGTTATTTATACCTTACACTCATTTTTACCCCATTTAAATGGAACCTAACACGTTAGTTCTATTGATGGGTAGTTACATAATCAGGTATGAAGGTGTTTAGCTGCGCCTGTATTTCTTCAGGTGATGGAGTCGTTGAGTGAGATGGAGCAGCGCTTGGTGCAGGAAGGACTGTCTGTGGACGCCTCCAGCTCTGAGCGTCTGGCTTTGCTGTGGCGGCTCTACGTGGAGAAGGACAAACGCGCGAGAGAGCTCACTCGGAACATACTGGAGCTGCGCTTGGAGCACGCGGCGGAGCTCAAAACCGTGAGTGTGTTTTCGAGCGATCCTGAATTGGCGAGATGAGTAAATGAGGCTATGGTAATTTTTTAGGATCACGTAGGAACAGATTTCTGTATCCAATGCACGTTGTATGTGTTTCTCATGTGTTTGGCACCACGAAGACACTGCAGCCAAATGGTTTTCAGAAGACCATACTGCAGAGTCCTGAAGAGAACCCAGACCAAGTAAGGCCACACAGTGTGGTTTGGTTTTGTTATGGTTAATAATTTTTTTGTTAAAATGCAGTTTGGCCCAGAGAAACCTACAAACGTTCTTTCCCCACAAGGCTGAGTGCCTGCAAGGGCAGAGTCTGTGGAAGAAGACTCCTGGAGCTCAGACCAGTGCCGCAGACCATGGAGAGGGTTCACCCCGTACGTCTACACTGCTAATGCTTTATTATAGTTTGATAGGAAGAAACGCCGATGTGTGCCTGTCTCCCCCTTCCTGGCTGAGAAAACCAGCAACTTTTCTGTATTTCACCAGCAAATTAACCTGGCCTGCTCTTCCTTCTGACTAACTAACCTTCTAACCCTCTGAGCACAGCAGCCCGACGGATGATGCAGCATGCATGCTCACCTGGGATGGAAAACGTCTACAGCGTGCGTGTTTCTGTCAGGTTCACGAGTCAGTCGTGCGCTGAACACGCATTTTTCTGCCCTGTTTAAGGCGAGCAGGCGTTCTGGTCAGGAGAATCTCCTGGAAGAGCGGAAGTGTCTGGAGAAGGATGTGGCTGAGGCGACCTCCAGGCTGCACATGGCCCACGGGGAGATCCACCGCCTCACTGAGGAGCTGGAGTCAGCCCGCTCGGCCCTCAGAGCCTACGGTGGGTGTCTGAGCAGGGACGGCCTGATCTCATCCACAAATGGTCGGATGTGCTGTCCACTTCCTCCTGTGCAAATAAGGAGGAGGGATGAGGGGAAATTTAAGTTATACTGGCCTGATGTAGTGTGTGTGTGTGTGTGTGTGTAAGCAAGCATCCATGCGTACATGTCTAACATAAGTGTGTCCCTTCATAACGTCTGTGTTTCTGTGTTTCTTTCAGAGTCAGAGCTCCAGGCTGCTCAGCTAGAAATTGAGCAACTTAGACAGGAAATAGAGGACTGGAAACGCCATGGTAACACACTCTTTCACATTTTTTTCTATCCTCAGCCAAATTAAATGTACATGATTAATTGGTTTGTAATTAGAAACAGTTGCTCAAGATTTCAAACAAAGAGAGAAACTGTTCTTCCTACAGATGTGGCTGAACACATCAAGGTAGAGGAGGTGAAGGAGTTCCTGGTGGCAGAGGTCCTTCAGCTGAAGACCACTGTTCACAAAATGAACACTGACTGCTTGCAGTTGCTTGAGCTGGTACGAAGAGATGAGTTAAACATCTAGTGTTATAGAAATGTATGGAACTTTGAGGAAGTCATTTCATAAAAGTTTATTAAATGGGCATTGAAGGATCCTGTGGAAGAAAAAATAATGGAATTATGTTTTCATGCAATATAATAATTATTAATATTATTCATAACATCATAATACAAAGTTTTTCAATCCTCTTTGAATCATTAGGTTAAAGACACTGACAGGGATGAAGGTGACAGTGACGAGGCGTTTACTCAGAAACTGTCAAAGGTTAAACAAAGCACCCTCACATTCGTGGAATCTCTAGATCCTCAGCACAAATTCGAAAATAACAGCTGTCTGCTTCCTTTAGAGTCAGATCCTCAGCACGACTTCTTCATCTAAAGTTAAGAGGAAGAAAGCACTACAGGACATCCATAAGAGGTGGGCACTTGATTTTTACTCGCTTTCAGTATTGTCAGTGGTTGTAATAACTGACGAGTCAGTTGGTTAAATGGTGATGTGTGTGACTGATTCTGTAGGTGCCGCGAGGAGATGGAGGAGATGGAGGCTCGGCTTGAGCAGGAGACCCTGCAGAGGAAGAAAGCAGTGGAGGAATGTGAAGATCAGAGGAAGAGGAGGCAAGTGGCGGAAGACCTTACCCTGCAGCTGCAGGAACTGCAGGAGCAAAAAAATAGCGACCATGAGGCTGAAATCCAGCACCTTCAGAAGCAGGTGAGAGTCACCAGAGGGTTAGGGTGAAGGTTAGATGGTGAGGGTTAGATGGTTGTAATCCTGGTGAGGGTAGTATAGGTCTACCAGATGATCAAAGCAAAATGCTGTCTGCTGTGCATTCACAGATAGATCTCCTGGAAGAAATTGATGAAGTCAATGTTGAGAAATCTCAGAGACAGGACAGGAAGTGTGCGCAGCACCTGCAGCTGGTATGGAGGGGAGACGAGTCGCTCTGATGTTTGTGGAACTCTTTGACTCTTAGCTACGCTTTTTGACTAATCCTCTGGCCTTGTGACATTCTTAGCTGGAGTCTCTGACCACTGAACTGGACTGGGTCAGGACCACACTTCATGAAGAGAAAGAGCAGGCCAAACAACAACACTTGGCTGAGCAGGCCAAGGTGAGCACGGGCTTCAGGCTAACATGTAGTAACAGACCACAAATGCACATAGAGTGGAAATGCATGGTTATCTTAAACAGGGTTGTTGGAAGCACGTGTAACATCTTCACTTTGACTCAGCTGCAGGACTCCTGGACATGGTGCAAGAGGCTAAATGAGGAGCTCAAGAGGACTCGTGATCTCCTCATGAACAGTGACGAACAGCTGCTTGCTCAGAGTGAGAGGAACAGCCAACATCACAGCAGCATCAACGTCCTAGAGCAAGACCTGGAGACGTGCCAGCCTCAGGAGCAGGACCAGTACCTGTTCCAGCACGAGCAGGTGGACTCTGTGGTGAGAGAGGTAAAGCCTGTTTGCCAAGTGTCTTAATGTTCACAGTGTGGAATGTGAACATGGAATGTAGATGACAGAGTGCCTTACACCTGGCCCTTACACCTGGCCTTTACACCTGGCCTTTACACATGTCCTTTACACTGGACCCTTACACCTGTCCCTTCTTTACACCTGTCCCTTACACCTGGTCTTTACACCTGACCCTTACACCTGTCCTTTACGACACCCAGCAGCTAAATGCAGAGAAGACTCACAGCAAACACACTAACAACCTGGAGCTGGAGCTTAGGGACATGGTGGCTGAGATGTCCACCTTGAAGAATCAAGTGGAGAACTCCCAACAGCAGTGGTACTGAGAGCTGCCATCCACTAGACTAGTGCACTCCACAGACTAGTGAACTCCACAGACAATTACAGTAAAAAGATATGATTTATGACATAGTTGTAAGAAACATAAGGAATTTGTTATTGCGGTTCAGATCAAAGTGGCTAGGCTCTACAATATTAGCAAGGTGATGTGTGATAGGCTCCGCCCTTTCTGAAACCTTTTTTTTTGCTTCTTAATGTCATACAGGAAGCGCTTAGCAGTGAGGGAGGAGGAGCTGCGGCTGGAGGTGGAGTCACTGCTGGCCAATAACGCTCAGCTGAGTCAGGCCAAGGCGGAGCTTGCTCGGCAGGTCCAAGACCTGGAGATAACTAAGGTGATTCTTTCACACAGGTCTCTGCATGGTTAGGGCCAGGGTTAGGTTAATCTAACCCTAACCCTGCAGTCTCCATACATGACCACTAACCCACCACATAAAACAGTCAGTGTCAGACAGAGCTCCCTCATACATATAGCTGTATCATACACAATATAGCTGTTTTATAGCTGTCGTATAGCTAAGCATGAAGGCTGTTCTAAGAAAGCACTCTGTGTTTTATTTTCAATAAATAAGGAGAAACTGACCCTCAGCCAGCAGGACTATGAGAAAGTCCACACGCAGCTCCAGGAAGCCGATGTTAACTTGTCCTTTCAGATCAGGTAGACAGACGCCTAACCATCATACGTACGAAATTCTCCATTTGAAAGCACTACGCATGCTGGTTTCACGCTGCCATTTTAAACATGCTTAGAAAAGTACTTATTCCTTCTCCATTTCTAAACTGATTCAATGTGTCTCCAGCAAGCAGCATGACAGGAAGCTACGGCACAGAGAGAGACTTTGCAAGGCCAAAGAGGTGTATCTCAGGGAGACGGCCTGGCGAGACGAGAAGATCGTGGAGCAGCAGAGGGAGCTGGAGATCCTCAGCATGCGTCTTCAGAGGGTAAAGCGCATCTGAGGATAGTCAGATACTGAGATATTGAGGTTCAGGTTGTTTCTCTCCAAGAGAGTGACATGGCGAAGATACTGAGATACTGAGGTTGAGAGTGTTTCTCCAGGAGAGTGACATGGTGAAGATACTGAGATACTGAGGTTGAGGGTGTTTCTCTCCAGGAGAGTGACATGGTGAAGATACTGAAATACTGAGGTTGTGGGTGTTTCTCTCCAGGAGAGTGACATGGTGAAGATGGTGCAGACTGAGAACGAGGCTCTGCTCCTTAACAAGAAAGAGCTGCTCTGTCGGTTGAATGAAGAGGAGGGTGCCAGAGCAAGTGCTGTTGCCACAACAACGTCCATGCACCGAAGGTTACAACACTGAAACAGTTTCCTCTTTTCTTAATACTGAAGATGGTGACGGTTATCTTCTTCCCATCTTGTGAGTTTTTTTTACTGATAAACATGCACTTTTTCTCATCCAGGCTGGATCTTCTTAAGAAAGAGCTTTGGCAGAGAGATGAAAAGCTGATAAAGTACATAGAGCTTGACAACCTCATTAGACAGCTGCTCAACTGCCAATCGCTCACTGCTTCTGAGGTTTGTGTTTTAAATGAATACCCTTTAATTACTGAGAACACTGAAATGCTGCTGAAAGGTTGAATAACAACTTAAGTACATTTCTTATCAACTCCTCATCATCCTGAGAGAAACTTAAGTGTACTGCCAGCAGCCCTGTGTGACTTTGATGCTCCTGGGGCGATTCTCCCAGGAGACACCTGGCCTGATTCACCGAGCCTCATTCCCTTCTGCTTTCATACAGGACCTGAAGAGGCTGATATTGTTAAAGACCCAGATCAGTGAGGGCACTGTGTAAGGTAAGACTGTTTTTCCATTCCTAATAATCCTTGAGTAACATGTCATTGGTTGCTATTTTATTTTGTAATTCTTAATTTAAAAACTAGAACGTTATAGAATAGTGCATTGTTAAATTTGCATATGATTTGCATATGACTACATCACAAAGCTTGGGGTGTTTGAGAGGAATGCCTGCATGACTTTACCTGTGATTATGGGCTGTTATATGTGTAGTGTTGCGTGGAAGCACTCCATATATATTTATGACATGGAAATAAGTTGTTGATTCATTATAGCAGTGGGATACAAAGACAAAACCCAAAGCATCCGGCAAAAAAACACAGATAAAAATATCAGCTAAAGACATTTCTGATATTAAGGACAGACTGTAAGGACAGGCCTACTGTTTTTCAAACATTACAAAGCTAAACTATCTACATTTGCACAAATCCTACAAATGCGATACCACTCGCTCGCAGAGGTTTAAATTATGCTGATGGCGTGGAGGAACATTCACTGATAAGCATACATCTATAATTATAAATCCTTTAAATTTACAGTGCTGTCGGTAACGGTCTACCACTGTAGATTTGTGTACCCTCCTATAATCTTAATTCGACATTATTGTTAAGCAGTATTCTGAACTAGTCATTTAGAGCTGTCTAGATGGATGTCGGCTAGTATCTTTCACCCAGGAGACTGGGGTGACCCCTAGCAAAAGGCAGGGGTCAGCTCCGAGAGGTAAGGTAGCCGGGAGCGGTTAGTGGGTGGAGTAGCCTCGCCCCAGGGAGGCACCCTGCGCACTCAGGCACCACGGACGAGTGGGGAGCAGGTTGCACTCCATCCACACACCATGGGGGGCTCAGCGGTCAGAGGCCCGCTAGGGTGTGATGGCCCTGTGACCAACTGGGGCGTGGTTGTCATCTCATTGATGGCCCAGTCGGTCCAGGGCCACGCCCAATGAGGGGGAGCTAACCTATTTGTGTGTTTGTGTTACAGCTCCAGGACTGCAGGAAGCAGGTCTCTGCCTTGTCCCTGCCCAGTGAGGAGGAGCTACTCTGTGTGTTTGTGTTACAGCTCCAGGACTGCAGGAAGCAGGTCCCTGCCTTGTCCCTGCCCAGTGAGGAGGAGCTACTCTGTGTGTTTGTGTTACAGCTACTGGACTGCAGGGAGCAGGTCCCTGCCTTGTCCCCGCCCTCCCCCTTTGTTTTGTGTGCTGCCGCTGTGTTCCGCACACCCGGTGGAGGGGAGTGCGCCTTGGTGGGGGAGACTGTCACGGTATGGCGGGCCCCCTACTGGTCGCCTCCATCTACAGTGGCAATTGTCCTGTTGTTGTGTTGTGTTCGTGCCTCAGGTGGTTGGAGCCCATGATCCATCTCAACTGAGGGTCATTTGTTTGTACCAGTTGCGCGTGTGTGAGTGTGCACGTGTGTGGAAAAAAAAGAGTGCGCGTGTGTAAAAAAAAAAGCGCTACAGCCTACAGCGGCAGTTGTCCTGTTGTGTTGTGTTTGTCCCTCAGGTGGGCGGAGCCCGCGATCCATCTCACCTGAGGGTCATTTGTTTGTACCAGTTGCGCGTGTGAGCGTACACGTGTGTGGGGAAAAAAAAGAGTGCGCGTGTGTAAAAAAAATTGCTACAGACTACAGCGGCAGTTGTCCTGTTGTTGTGTTGTGTTCGTCCCTCAGGTGGGTGGAGCCCGCGATCCATCTCACCTGAGGGTCATTTGTTTGTACCAGTTGCGCGTGTGTGAGCGTGCACGTGTGTGGAAAAAAAGAGAGTGCGCGTGTGTAAAAAAAAAAGCGCTACAGCCTACAGCGGCAGTTGTCCTGTTGTGTTGTGTTCGTCCCTCAGGTGGGCGGAGCCCGCGATCCATCTCACCTGAGGGTCATTTGTTTGTACCAGTTGCGCGTGTGTGAGCGTGCACGTGTGTGGAAAAAAAAAGAGTGCGCGTGTGTAAAAAAAAAGCGCTACAGCCTACAGCGGCAGTTGTCCTGTTGTGTTGTGTTCGTCCCTCAGGTGGGCGGAGCCCGCGATCCATCTCACCTGAGGGTCATTTGTTTGTACCAGTTGCGCGTGTGTGAGTGTGCACGTGTGTGGGGGAAAAAAAAATTGCTACAGCCTACAGCGGCAGTTGTCCTGTTGTTGTGTTGTGTTCGTCCCTCAGGTGGGCGGAGCCCGCGATCCATCTCACCTGAGGGTCAGTTGTTTGTACCAGTTGCGCGTGTGTGAGCGTGCACGTGTGTGGGAAAAAAAAGAGTGCGCGTGTTTTAGTTTTAGTTTTATTATTAGGATCCCCATTAGCTGCTATCTCAGAGCTGCTATTCTTCCTGGGGTCCAAAAAGACAAACCACACTAACAATACAAGCCAACTTAATAACAATAACAACAATCATAAAATTAAAATTAAAAATTAATACTAACAATAATAATAATAACCATAATAATAAGAACAATAATAATAATCGTTACCATTATTGCCATTATCATTCTCACCATCACCATAATGACATTATCAACAATATCAACAACTGAATAAGTAAAAAAAATAAAAAATAAATCCGCTTTTAAATAAATACAGCAGTAACATAAAAAAGAAGTTTAAACTAAAAAACACAATTTAACTTAATTCCATTAATTTATATTATTTGTTAAATAATGTTTCTTAATTTGTTTTTTAAACATAAATTTGCCCTCTATTTTAAGTAATGAAACTGGCAATGAGTTCCACTCCTTCATAGCTCTATAAATTACAGTTCGGCACATATAATTAGTTTTTGCTCTAGGTAATTTGAAATAGTTTTTTGTTGTATATCTTGTGGAATTGGTTTCTCTTTCTTTTACACGCTCCATTTGACCATAGAGCTCCACTGGATGTTTTTGTTCATATATGTTTTTAACTAATCTTACAAGGGTCATCTTGCACCTGTCTTCAACCTTTAACCATTCAAGTTTTTCATGCATTTTATTAGTGCTTGTTCTATATGGACATTTTAATGTAATTCTTGCTGCTTTGTTTTGTATTATTCGCGTGTGTAAAAAAAAAGTGCTACAGCCTACAGCGGCAGTTGTCCTGTTATGTTCGTCCCTCAGGTGGGCGGAGCCTGCAATCCATCTCACCTGAGGGTCATTTGTTTGTACCAGTTGCGCGTGTGTGAGCGTGCACGTGTGTGGAAAAAAAAAGAGTGCGCGTGTGTAAAAAAAAGCGCTACAGCCTACAGCGGCAGTTGTCCTGTTATGTTGTGTTTGTCCCTCAGGTGGGCGGAGCCCGCGATCCATCTCACCTGAGGGTCATTTGTTTGTACCAGTTGCGCGTGTGTGAGCGTGCACGTGTGTGGGAAAAAAAAGAGTGCGCGTGTTTTAGTTTTATTATTAGGATCCCCATTAGCTGCTATCTCAGAGCTGCTATTCTTCCTGGGGTCCAAAAAGACAAACCACACTAACAATACAAGCCAACTTAATAACAATAACAACAATCATAAAATTAAAAATTAATACTAACAATAATAATAATAACCATAATAATAAGAACAATAATAATAATCGTTACCATTATTGCCATTATCATTCTCACCATCACCATAATGACATTATCAACAATATCAACAACTGAATAAGTAAAAAAAATAAAAAATAAATCCGCTTATAAATAAATACAGCAGTAACATAAAAAAGAAGTTTAAAGTAAAAAACACAATTTAACTTAATTCCATTAATTTATATTATTTGTT
Source organism: Brachyhypopomus gauderio (assembly GCF_052324685.1). NCBI lineage: Eukaryota > Metazoa > Chordata > Actinopteri > Gymnotiformes > Hypopomidae > Brachyhypopomus > Brachyhypopomus gauderio. The sequence continues at coordinate 24,654,540 of NC_135221.1, read as the reverse complement.
AAATAATGTTTCCTAATTTGTTTTTTAAACATAAATTTGCCCTCTATTTTAAGTAATGAAACTGGCAATGAGTTCCACTCCTTCATAGCTCTATAAATTACAGTTCGGCACATATAATTAGTTTTTGCTCTAGGTAATTTGAAATAGTTTTTTGTTGTATATCTTGTGGAATTGGTTTCTCTTTCTTTTACACGCTCCATTTGACCATAGAGCTCCACTGGATGTTTTTGTTCATATATGTTTTTAACTAATCTTACAAGGGTCATCTTGCACCTGTCTTCAACCTTTAACCATTCAAGTTTTTCATGCATTTTATTAGTGCTTGTTCTATATGGACATTTTAATGTAATTCTTGCTGCTTTGTTTTGTATTATTCGCGTGTGTAAAAAAAAAAGTGCTACAGCCTACAGCGGCAGTTGTCCTGTTATGTTCGTCCCTCAGGTGGGCGGAGCCTGCAATCCATCTCACCTGAGGGTCATTTGTTTGTACCAGTTGCGCGTGTGTGAGCGTGCACGTGTGTGGAAAAAAAAAGAGTGCGCGTGTGTAAAAAAAAGCGCTACAGCCTACAGCGGCAGTTGTCCTGTTATGTTGTGTTTGTCCCTCAGGTGGGCGGAGCCCGCGATCCATCTCACCTGAGGGTCATTTGTTTGTACCAGTTGCGCGTGTGTGAGCGTGCACGTGTGTGGGAAAAAAAAGAGTGCGCGTGTTTTAGTTTTATTATTAGGATCCCCATTAGCTGCTATCTCAGAGCTGCTATTCTTCCTGGGGTCCAAAAAGACAAACCACACTAACAATACAAGCCAACTTAATAACAATAACAACAATCATAAAATTAAAAATTAATACTAACAATAATAATAATAACCATAATAATAAGAACAATAATAATAATCGTTACCATTATTGCCATTATCATTCTCACCATCACCATAATGACATTATCAACAATATCAACAACTGAATAAGTAAAAAAAATAAAAAATAAATCCGCTTATAAATAAATACAGCAGTAACATAAAAAAGAAGTTTAAACTAAAAAACACAATTTAACTTAATTCCATTAATTTATATTATTTGTTAAATAATGTTTCTTAATTTGTTTTTTAAACATAAATTTGCCCTCTATTTTAAGTAATGAAACTGGCAATGAGTTCCACTCCTTCATAGCTCTATAAATTACAGTTCGGCACATATAATTAGTTTTTGCTCTAGGTAATTTGAAATAGTTTTTTGTTGTATATCTTGTGGAATTGGTTTCTCTTTCTTTTACACGCTCCATTTGACCATAGAGCTCCACTGGATGTTTTTGTTCATATATGTTTTTAACTAATCTTACAAGGGTCATCTTGCACCTGTCTTCAACCTTTAACCATTCAAGTTTTTCATGCATTTTATTAGTGCTTGTTCTATATGGACATTTTAATGTAATTCTTGCTGCTTTGTTTTGTATTATTCGCGTGTGTAAAAAAAAAAGTGCTACAGCCTACAGCGGCAGTTGTCCTGTTATGTTCGTCCCTCAGGTGGGCAGAGCCTGCAATCCATCTCACCTGAGGGTCATTTGTTTGTACCAGTTGCGCGTGTGTGAGCGTGCACGTGTGTGGAAAAAAAAAGAGTGCGCGTGTGTAAAAAAAAGCGCTACAGCCTACAGCGGCAGTTGTCCTGTTATGTTGTGTTTGTCCCTCAGGTGGGCGGAGCCCGCGATCCATCTCACCTGAGGGTCATTTGTTTGTACCAGTTGCGCGTGTGTGAGCGTGCACGTGTGTGGAAAAAAAAAGAGTGCGCGTGTGTAAAAAAAAGCGCTACAGCCTACAGCGGCAGTTGTCCTGTTATGTTGTGTTTGTCCCTCAGGTGGGCGGAGCCCGCGATCCATCTCACCTGAGGGTCATTTGTTTGTACCAGTTGCGCGTGTGTGAGCGTGCACGTGTGTGGGAAAAAAAAGAGTGCGCGTGTTTTAGTTTTATTATTAGGATCCCCATTAGCTGCTATCTCAGAGCTGCTATTCTTCCTGGGGTCCAAAAAGACAAACCACACTAACAATACAAGCCAACTTAATAACAATAACAACAATCATAAAATTAAAAATTAATACTAACAATAATAATAATAACCATAATAATAAGAACAATAATAATAATCGTTACCATTATTGCCATTATCATTCTCACCATCACCATAATGACATTATCAACAATATCAACAACTGAATAAGTAAAAAAAATAAAAAATAAATCCGCTTATAAATAAATACAGCAGTAACATAAAAAAGAAGTTTAAACTAAAAAACACAATTTAACTTAATTCCATTAATTTATATTATTTGTTAAATAATGTTTCTTAATTTGTTTTTTAAACATAAATTTGCCCTCTATTTTAAGTAATGAAACTGGCAATGAGTTCCACTCCTTCATAGCTCTATAAATTACAGTTCGGCACATATAATTAGTTTTTGCTCTAGGTAATTTGAAATAGTTTTTTGTTGTATATCTTGTGGAATTGGTTTCTCTTTCTTTTACACGCTCCATTTGACCATAGAGCTCCACTGGATGTTTTTGTTCATATATGTTTTTAACTAATCTTACAAGGGTCATCTTGCACCTGTCTTCAACCTTTAACCATTCAAGTTTTTCATGCATTTTATTAGTGCTTGTTCTATATGGACATTTTAATGTAATTCTTGCTGCTTTGTTTTGTATTATTCGCGTGTGTAAAAAAAAAAGTGCTACAGCCTACAGCGGCAGTTGTCCCGGCAGTTGTCCTGTCCTGCAATCCATCTCAACTGAGGGTCATTTGTTTGTACCAGTTGCGCGTGTGTGAACGTGCACGTGTGTGGAAAAAAAAAGAGTGCGCGTGTGTAAAAAAAAGCGCTACAGCCTACAGCGGCAGTTGTCCTGTTGTTATGTTCGTCCCTCAGGTGGGCGGAGCCTGCGATCCATCTCACCTGAGGGTCATTTGTTTGTACCAGTTGCGCGTGTGTGAGCGTGCACGTGTGTGGGAAAAAAAAGAGTGCGCGTGTGTAAAAAAAAAAGCGCTACAGCCTACAGCGGCAGTTGTCCTGTTATGTTGTGTTTGTCCCTCAGGTGGGCGGAGCCCGCGATCCATCTCATCTGAGGGTCATTTGTTTGTACCAGTTGCCCGTGTGTGAGCTTGCACGTGTGTGGGGAATAAAAAGAGTGCGCGTGTGTAAAAAAAAGTTCTATAGCCTACAGCGGCAGTTGTCCTGTTGTGTTGTGTTCGTCCCTCAGGTGGGCGGAGCCCGCGATCCATCTCACCTGAGGGTAATTTGTTTGTACCAGTTGCGTGTGTGAGCGTGCACGTGTGTGGGGAAAAAAGGGAAAAAAAGTGCGTGTGTGAAAAAAAGTGTGCATGTGTGAGCGTGCGTGTGTGTGAAAAAAAAAGTGCGTGTGAGAGTGTGTGTGATCGTGCTTGTGTGAAAAAAGAAAAAAAAAGTGCATGTGTGATTGTGCGTGTGTGAGCGTGCACGTGTGTGTGAAAAAAAGAGTGCGTGTGTGTGAGCGTGCTCGTGTGTGAAAAAAAGTGCGTGTGAGTGTGTGTGTGATCTTGCGCATGACAAAAGTGCGTGTTCTGTCCATTTGTTCAAAGCTGAGAAGCCCGGCATGATCAACGCACACTCTCTGATTCCGTTACATTTAAAACTTATTTATTGTAAAAGTGAAATGTTTAGTTGATTTAATCCATGATCCATAATTCTTAACAACTGCATATAATGAAATTGAGAAAATTAAAGCGTGGTCAAAAAGTGTGTTTTACCAAGCTCCCCTCTTTTCCCCTTTCCCCAAACCATCCAGTAACATTTCCCCTCTTGACCAAAAACTCAGGTGCTTCATTATCCAAAAGAAAAATAAAAGGACAAAATTCAATATCACAAAGCATAACACATTTCTGCATTTGACACAAAATTAAATGAACTAATAATAAATAATAAATGTATGCAAAATGGCTGTAACAGTGTGTGTGTGTGTGCATGTGAATAAATCAATAAATAAATAAAAATATTATTAATAATGATAATAATAATAATAAATACTTCTTTCAAAACCCTCATCCAGTGCCAAAGAGTTGTTTGTACTTTTTTATTGTATTGTGTTTTTTGAACTTGAAATACAAAGGCAGGTTGAAGATATTACGTTGATTCACCATTAATAGTTCAACGTTTGCGCAGTCATTTAACATTAACCGTTGTTTCAACGTTGAAACAACAACAGACCGTATTTAAACCATATTTCAACCACATTTTAACGTTGAAGGTCGGTCGTGTGCCAGCTGTGTAATAAGAATTACATAGAGAACACATGTATATAAGTACACTGTTGGAAATTATATTTAAAATTTATTAGCATTACAGTATTAATTAAACTGCTTATTTTAATATCTTTATATTTACAGTATAAATCAAACTGTTTGTCTGCTTAGTATCAAAAGTGTCTTACAGACACTCTAAAAGAGCCAACAAAGCATAATCTAAGTTGCAATAACAGGATGCTTTATTGCATTTACAAACAGAGTTGACATTTGGAAATGGAAGGCTGGAATCATCGCATTTAGTTCTAGACAAGAAATGTATGTATCCGACGTCTGTGACCCCGAGGTGTGAAGAGTGGCTGACAGGTAGTCAATTTTGAGAATTAGGCAGACAAGTTTTCAGACTCGCAGAGTAGCAAAGGTGGGGGCTTATACCCAGATCATACTATAAAGTACAGGTGGAAAAGTATGTGTTTGAGAGACCTGCACACAAAGCTACAGAGTAGAGTAGTAAGGCTTTTGTGTATTCTCTCCAGAGCGCTCTGTATTTTTATTTGCTTTTAATAAAAGGTTAAAGACAAGACTGGTTATCTTTTTTGCATCAAACGGACGTGCTGCGCTAAGGTGAAAAAGGATCTAAGCGCAACAACATGCACAGATTAGAATTATTTATCATTCACATCACTTCTTTTATGTACCTCTCTAATTATTGTTGTCAGAGTGTTGTCATGTTAACATCTATGTGTTGAATGAGCTAAACCCATATATGAGCTGAACCCCTCCCTGATTGGGTCTGGAGTGGTGGCGGTGTGATTTGTGATTTGATATTACAAAGGTACATAATTTTGGAAAAACAAATTTCGTTGAAGCTCAATTTATTGCATTACATATGTACATAATAAATGTTATGTTTTGTGGGGCAGTCATGGACTGGAGGTAGGGAACTGGTCTTGTGACCAGAGGGTCATGGGTTCGATTCCCAGACCTGAGGCCATGACTGAGGTGCCCTTGAGCAAGGCACCTAACCCCAACTGCTCCCCGGGCGCCGGGCTAGGGCTGCCCACCGCTCTGGGCACGTGTGCTCCACAGCCCCCTAGTAATCACTGGTGTGTGTGTGTGAACTGCACAGATGGGTTAAAAGCGGAGGACAAATTTCGATTGGGGTGTAAAAAATCACAATTGACAAAATATGGCACAATTACATTTACATGTTTCATTAATGATAAACTCACATGTTGTAGCCACATGTTATATACCCACTGGCACATTTCTTCCCAACCACCCTATCTGGCAATGTTTTTCTATTTCAGCTCGGTTGAACAAGACAGCACCTCCAGCCAAGCCGCTGAAGATGCTCTCCACCATTAGCCAGCTCTCCTCCCTGGGCTCTGAGAGTATCCCTCATCACACCGCCCCTCTGTATGAGAGTGAGGAGTTATAGATCTTAGTAGTATTTGTTTTTTCCTGATGTTAACTGCAGAATGACGAGCACCATTTATCTTTGTACTTACATAATGCAATTATGTTAAAGTAGTCCTTCTCCCATCCTTTGCATTTTGTCAAATGCACTTTAGCTTGTGGTTCTCATTGTATCTTTCAATAAATTAGATGTAAGAAGTAAGTTTGCCATTCCAACAGAATAAACCGCCTCCACCACTGAGAAATGCCACTGACAGGTTGTGACAATGTGATGGTGTATTTTTTTTGTTGGGATTTGAACAGTTCAATATCACAAGCTTCAGCACTGGAATTCATTAAAAATTATTTGTGAGGCCTTTAACAAGTGACAGTGTGCTGTGTCATATTTCTGTTTGTTCCATGCATGCTAACCCTAGCCTCTGCCTTCAGAATAGCTTCAGTCCTTCTTAGAATTCTCCTCTGTGCCCAGTTGTGCTGAGATTGGACCAATGAGGACCATTTAGTCATGTTGATCAGTTGGTTTACATTAATGTTTAGAACTCATGATTAGCAAGGCAATGGAAGGCACTTTACTTCATTCTGATGATCATTAAATCACTTTTGAATTTCTTCCTGCTGTGTTTCTGGATTAAATATCTATACATTTTGAAGGTGTGGTGTTTGATCTGATCTTACAAAATAGCCTTATATTCCTTGTCCATTACACAGCCACATACAGCAATCATCTGACATAAGGACAAGAACAGGTTGGTCGTCATGATGTTTCAAAGCTCAAAAATATTTTTATTTATTTATGCATTAATTTGAATTGGATAGGATCTAATTGGATCAAAGGGGTGCTGCACCAGATCTGTACTATCCAAGTCTATACTTGTACAATGTACTTTCATCCCCTTAAGTCGTCGTCTATCCCAGCTAGCTTCAACTTTTGTGGTTTGTCTACACTTTCCATCTGATGCCATGATTTCTGACACTTATCCTCTTACTTCACTAATTAATTTGGCCATTATTGCATCAACAATGTGAGCACAAAAACTATTTGGTCATTTTTCAACTCAGATGTTGTCGTGTAACCTTAAATTGTTTTGAAAATTCTCATATAAAAGTACTGATTCTGTTTCGTAGCTGAAACATAATGGCTTCATGTTCAAAACTATCACCCATATGCTTGCATTTGTAATTATATTTTATTTACTTTTAAATACTTTGTCATGTGTTCTTTCCATTATTTTGTACATCTGTACATCATTTGAAGATTTTGCCTTTCTGTCATTGTGTTTTAAATCAAATAATAATACAAACTATGTAAGGGCCATATATTTACTGTATAAATAAATACCAGCTGCCTTATTCATACATCCTATACAAAATCTAATTATTATATGATTATGTTTTGCTGGCAAAATGAACAAGGTGTTAACTTGTGCAATGGCTTGGGATTGTACAGAGTACATTTACTTAGACCAACCAAAATCTCGCCTAGGGCACCACATTGGTCAGGGCCGGCTCTGACTCTAAGTCAGATATATGTCCTACAGCAGCAAAGAAAACACTGACATAACATGTTAATATAGCATCCTGAACTGGTTTATAATTTTACTTTATTAATGAAATATATATATTTATATAATTTTACATACACCTTTATTACCCCTTCTCTGAAGGGTTAGAAGGGCCTGACTGCACACCACTGCAATGTAGTGCTTTTCAAGCACTATAATAATAATAAGAAGTATGAGGAATAAGCACTGTAATATTTTTGTTGAATTTGCATGTGGGATAGCATTAAGCTCCAGTGAAGATTACTAGCCCACCCCAGGTCTTCCACAGACAGCTGTAACGGGACTGTTTTTCCTTCGCGAGAGTGAGCCGTCCCATCACAACTGCGCTTTAGCTGAAACGGAAGCATGTCCGCTACGCACCGCACGCCGTTACTATGTTTTTATATGGAAGCTGCATTTTGATGCGGTTCTCGTCAACACGCTGACGTCACTACGCGGCATTTTAGAATCTAAACAGAATCCCAAAGTTTGTGTTCGAAACGAGACCAGAGTTGGTTGAACTGACGGAAAGTTTTGCGTTTAAAAAGCGTTCAATACAGAAACATCTGTTACATTCTGTTGTACGGCTGTCTGTCTACAGAGGTAAACGGTACAGACTACAGAGGTAAACATTTCTTTACACATTAGTCACTTCTTAATGAAGACGATCAACGATATGATGCGATGGATTTAAATTATTTACTTCAAAGCTAATCTGTAGTCCTGTATGCTAGCTTGTTTTTGTTTGACTGACGATCGTTATGCGGTTTAGCGGCTTTGTCCACTTCTGAAGTGAGAGTGGATTGATTATAAAATCGTATTTGGCAGGTTAGATCGTTTAAAGCTGAAAACAGCTGTCCGCGTTATCCTCGTGGCATGCCGTCCGTCCCTTTCGCTCGTGTTCCGTTTGTTTAACTTGCTGTCTTCGTAAGAGCGTCTCTGAACTTTGGTACCTGTTTAAAACTGTACGTTAGCAGCTTTGGTAGCTTTTTTTGAATGAGTTATTTATACCTTACACTCATTTTTACCCCATTTAAACGGAACCTAACACGTTAGTTCTATTGATGGGTAGTTACATAATCAGGGATGAAGGTGTTTAGCTGCGCCTGTATTTCTTCAGGTGATGGAGTCGTTGAGTGAGATGGAGCAGCGCTTGGTGCAGGAAGGACTGTCTGTGGACGCCTCCAGCTCTGAGCGTCTGGCTTTGCTGTGGCAGCTCTACGTGGAGAAGGACAAACGCGCGAGAGAGCTCACTCGGAACATACTGGAGCTGCGCTTGGAGCACGCGGCGGAGCTCAAAATCGTGAGTGTGTTTTCGAGCGATCCTGAATTGGCGAGATGAGTAAATGAGGCTATGGTAATTTTTTAGGATCACGTAGGAACAGATTTCTGTATCCAATGCACGTTGTATGTGTTTCTCGTGTGTTTGGCACCACGAAGACACTGCAGCCAAATGGTTTTCAGAAGACCATACTGCAGAGTCCTGAAGAGAACCCAGACCAAGTAAGGCCACACAGTGTGGTTTGGTTTTGTTATGGTTAATAATTTTTTTGTTAAAATGCAGTTTGGCCCAGAGAAACCTACAAACGTTCTTTCCCCACAAGGCTGAGTGCCTGCAAGGGCAGAGTCTGTGGAAGAAGACTCCTGGAGCTCAGACCAGTGCCGCAGACCATGGAGAGGGTTCACCCCGTACGTCTACACTGCTAATGCTTTATTATAGTTTGATAGGAAGAAACGCCGATGTGTGCCTGTCTCCCCCTTCCTGGCTGAGAAAACCAGCAACCTTTCTGTATTTGACCAGCAAATTAACCTGGCCTGCTCTTCCTTCTGACTAACTAACCTTCTCTGAGCACAGCAGCCCGATGGATGATGCAGCATGCATGCTCACCTGGGATGGAAAACGTCTACAGCGTGTTTCTGTCAGGTTCACGAGTCAGTCGTGCGCTGAACACGCATTTTTCTGCCCTGTTTAAGGCGAGCAGGCGGTCTGGTCAGGAGAATCTCCTGGAAGAGCGGAAGTGTCTGGAGAAGGATGTGGCTGAGGCGACCTCCAGGCTGCACATGGCCCACGGGGAGATCCACCGCCTCACTGAGGAGCTGGAGTCAGCCCGCTCGGCCCTCAGAGCCTACGGTGGGTGTCTGAGCAGGGACGGCCTGATCTCATCCACAAATGGTCGGATGTGCTGTCCACTTCCTCCTGTGCAAATAAGGAGGAGGGATGAGGGGAAATTTAAGTTATACTGGCCTGATGTAGTGTGTGTGTGTGTGTGTGTGTGTGTGTGTGTGTGTGTGTGTGTGTGTGTGTGTGTGTGTGTGTGTGTGTGTGTAAGCAAGCATCCATGCGTACATGTCTAACGTAAGTGTGTCCCTTCATAATGTCTGTGTTTCTGTGTTTCTTTCAGAGTCAGAGCTCCAGGCTGCTCAGCTAGAAGTTGAGCAACTTAGACAGGAAGTAGAGGACTGGAAACACCATGGTAACACACTCTTTCACATTTTTTTCTATCCTCAGCCAAATTAAATGTACATGATTAATTGGTTTGTAATTAGAAACAGTTGCTCAAGATTTCAAACAAAGAGAGAAACTGTTCTTCCTACAGATGTGGCTGAACACATCAAGGTAGAGGAGGTGAAGGAGTTCCTGGTGGCAGAGGTCCTTCAGCTGAAGACCACTGTTCACAAAATGAACACTGACTGCTTGCAGTTGCTTGAGCTGGTACGAAGAGATAAGTTAAACATCTAGTGTTATAGAAATGTATGGAACTTTGAGGAAGTCATTTCATGAAAGTTTATGAAATGGGCATTGAAGGATCCTGTGGAAGAAAAAATAATGGAATTATGTTTTCATGCAATATAATAATTATTAATATTATTCATAACATCATAATACAAAGTTTTTCAATCCTCTTTGAATCATTAGGTTAAAGACACTGACAGGGATGAAGGTGACAGTGACGAGGCGTTTACTCAGAAACTGTCAAAGGTTAAACAAAGCACCCTCACATTCGTGGAATCTCTAGATCCTCAGCACAAATTCGAAAATAACAGCTGTCTGCTTCCTTTAGAGTCAGATCCTCAGCACGACTTCTTCATCTAAAGTTAAGAGGAAGAAAGCACTACAGGACATCCATAAGAGGTGGGCACTTGATTTTTACTCGCTTTCAGTATTGTCAGTGGTTGTAATTACTGACGAGTCAGTTGGTTAAATGGTGATGTGTGTGCCTGATTCTGTAGGTGCCGCGAGGAGATGGAGGAGATGGAGGCTCGGCTTGAGCAGGAGACCCTGCAGAGGAAGAAAGCAGTGGAGGAATGTGAAGATCAGAGGAAGAGGAGGCAAGTGGCGGAAGACCTTACCCTGCAGCTGCAGGAACTGCAGGAGCAAAAAAATAGCGACCATGAGGCTGAAATCCAGCACCTTCAGAAGCAGGTGAGAGTCACCAGAGGGTTAGGGTGAAGGTTAGATGGTGAGGGTTAGATGGTTGTAATCCTGGTGAGGGTAGTATAGGTCTACCAGATGATCAAAGCAAAATGCTGTCTGCTGTGCATTCACAGATAGATCTCCTGGAAGAAATTGATGAAGTCAATGTTGAGAAATCTCAGAGACAGGACAGGAAGTGTGAGCAGCACCTGCAGCTGGTATGGAGGGGAGACGAGTCGCTCTGATGTTTGTGGAACTCTTTGACTCTTAGCTACGCTTTTTGACTAATCCTCTGGCCTTGTGACATTCTTAGCTGGAGTCTCTGACCACTGAACTGGACTGGGTCAGGACCACACTTCATGAAGAGAAAGAGCAGGCCAAACAACAACACTTGGCTGAGCAGGCCAAGGTGAGCACGGGCTTCAGGCTAACATGTAGTAACAGACCACAAATGCACATAGAGTGGAAATGCATGGTTATCTTAAACAGGGTTGTTGGAAGCACGTGTAACATCTTCACTTTGACTCAGCTGCAGGACTCCTGGACATGGTGCAAGAGGCTAAATGAGGAGCTCAAGAGGACTCGTGATCTCCTCATGAACAGTGACGAACAGCTGCTTGCTCAGAGTGAGAGGAACAGCCAACATCACAGCAGCATCAACGTCCTAGAGCAAGACCTGAAGACGTGCCAGCCTCAGGAGCAGGACCAGTACCTGTTCCAGCACGAGCAGGTGGACTCTGTGGTGAGAGAGGTAAAGCCTGTTTGCCAAGTGTCTTAATGTTCACAGTGTGGAATGTGAACATGGAATGTAGATGACAGAGTGCCTTACACCTGGCCCTTACACCTGGCCTTTACACCTGGCCTTTACACATGTCCTTTACACTGGACCCTTACACCTGTCCCTTCTTTACACCTGTCCCTTACACCTGGTCTTTACACCTGACCCTTACACCTGTGCTTTACGACACCCAGCAGCTAAATGCAGAGAAGACTCACAGCAAACACACTAACAACCTGGAGCTGGAGCTTAGGGACATGGTGGCTGAGATGTCCACCTTGAAGAATCAAGTGGAGAACTCCCAACAGCAGTGGTACTGAGAGCTGCCATCCACTAGACTAGGGCACTCCACAGACTAGTGAACTCCACAGACAATTACAGTAAAAAGATATGATTTATGACATAGTTGTAAGAAACATAAGGAATTTGTTATTGCGGTTCAGATCAAAGTGGCTAGGCTCTACAATATTAGCAAGGTGATGTGTGATAGGCTCCGCCCTCTCTGAAACCTTTTTTTTGCTTCTTAATGTCATACAGGAAGCGCTTAGCAGTGAGGGAGGAGGAGCTGCGGCTGGAGGTGGAGTCACTGCTGGCCAATAACGCTCAGCTGAGTCAGGCCAAGGCGGAGCTTGCTCGGCAGGTCCAAGACCTGGAGATAACTAAGGTGATTCTTTCACACAGGTCTCTGCATGGTTAGGGCCAGGGTTAGGTTAATCTAACCCTAACCCTGCAGTCTCCATACATGACCACTAACCCACCACATAAAACAGACAGTGTCAGACAGAGCTCCCTCATACATATAGCTGTATCATACACAATATAGCTGTTTTATAGCTGTCGTATAGCTAAGCATGAAGGCTGTTCTAAGAAAGCACTCTGTGTTTTATTTTCAATAAATAAGGAGAAACTGACCCTCAGCCAGCAGGACTATGAGAAAGTCCACACGCAGCTCCAGGAAGCCGATGTTAACTTGTCCTTTCAGATCAGGTAGAGAGACGCCTAACCATCATATGTACGAAATTCTCCATTTGAAAGCACTACGCATGCTGGTTTCACGCTGCCATTTTAAACATGCTTAGAAAAGTACTTATTCCTTCTCCATTTCTAAACTGATTCAATGTGTCTCCAGCAAGCAGCATGACAGGAAGCTACGGCACAGAGAGAGACTTTGCAAGGCCAAAGAGGTGTATCTCAGGGAGACGGCCTGGCGAGACGAGAAGATCGTGGAGCAGCAGAGGGAGCTGGAGATCCTCAGCATGCGTCTTCAGAGGGTAAAGCGCATCTGAGGATAGTCAGATACTGAAATATTGAGGTTCAGGTTGTTTCTCTCCAAGAGAGTGACATGGTGAAGATACTGAGATACTGAGGTTGAGGGTGTTTCTCCAGGAGAGTGACATGGTGAAGATACTGAAATACTGAGGTTGAGGGTGTTTCTCCAGGAGAGTGACATGGTAAAGATACTGAAATACTGAGGTTGTGGGTGTTTCTCTCCAGGAGAGTGACATGGTGAAGATACTGAGGTTGAGAGTGTTTCTCCAGGAGAGTGACATGGTGAAGATACTGAGATACTGAGGTTGAGGGTGTTTCTCTCCAGGAGAGTGACATGGTGAAGATACTGAAATACTGAGGTTGAGGGTGTTTCTCTCCAGGAGAGTGACATGGTGAAGATACTGAAATACTGAGGTTGTAGGTGTTTCTCTCCAGGAGAGTGACATGGTGAAGATGGTGCAGACTGAGAACGAGGCTCTGCTCCTTAACAAGAAAGAGCTGCTCTGTCGGTTGAATGAAGAGGAGGGTGCCAGAGCAAGTGCTGTTGCCACAACAACGTCCATGCACCGAAGGTTACAACACTGAAACAGTTTCCTCTTTTCTTAATACTGAAGATGGTGACGGTTATCTTCTTCCCATCTTGTGAGTTTTTTTTACTGATAAACATGCACTTTTTCTCATCCAGGCTGGATCTTCTTAAGAAAGAGCTTTGGCAGAGAGATGAAAAGCTGATAAAGTACATAGAGCTTGACAACCTCATTAGACAGCTGCTCAACTGCCAATCGCTCACTGCTTCTGAGGTTTGTGTTTTAAATGAATACCCTTTAATTACTGAGAACACTGAAATGCTGCTGAAAGGTTGAATAACAACTTAAGTACATTTCTTATCAACTCCTCATCATCCTGAGAGAAACTTAAGTGTACTGCCAGCAGCCCTGTGTGACTTTGATGCTCCTGGGGCGATTCTCCCAGGAGACACCTGGCCTGATTCACCGAGCCTCATTCCCTTCTGCTTTCATACAGGACCTGAAGAGGCTGATATTGTTAAAGACCCAGATCAGTGAGGGCACTGTGTAAGGTAAGACTGTTTTTCCATTCCTAATAATCCTTGAGTAACATGTCATTGGTTGCTATTTTATTTTGTAATTCTTAATTTAAAAACTAGAACGTTATAGAATAGTGCATTGTTAAATTTGCATATGATTTGCATATGACTACATCACAAAGCTTGGGGTGTTTGAGAGGAATGCCTGCATGACTTTACCTGTGATTATGGGCTGTTATATGTGTAGTGTTGCGTGGAAGCACTCCATATATATTTATGACATGGAAATAAGTTGTTGATTCATTATAGCAGTGGGATACAAAGACAAAACCCAAAGCATCCGGCAAAAAAACACCAGATAAAAATATCAGCTAAAGACATTTCTGACATTAAGGACAGACTGTAAGGACAGGCCTACTGTTTTTCAAACATTACAAAGCTAAACTATCTACATTTGCACAAATACTACAAATGCGATACCACTCGCTCGCAGAGGTTTAAATTATGCTGATGGCGTGGAGGAACATTCACTGATAACCATACATCTATAATTATAAATCCTTTAAATTTACAGTGCTGTCGGTAACGGTCTACCACTGTAGATTTGTGTACCCTCCTATAATCTTAATTCGACATTATTGTTAAGCAGTATTCTGAACTAGTCATTTAGAGCTGTCTAGATTGGATGTCGGCTAGTATCTTTCACCCAGGAGCCTGGGGTGACCCCTAGCAAAAGGCAGGGGTCAGCTCCGAGAGGTAAGGTAGCTGGGAGCGGTTAGTGGGTGGAGTAGCCTCGCCCCAGGGAGGCACCCTGCACACTCAGGCACCACGGACGAGAGGGGAGCAGGTTGCACTCCATCCACACACCATGGGGGGCTCAGCGGTCAGAGGCCCGCTAGGGTGTGATGGCCCTGTGACCAACTGGGGCGTGGTTGTCATCTCATTGATGGCCCAGTCGGTCCAGGGCCACGCCCAATGAGGGGGAGCTAACCTATTTGTGTGTTTGTGTTACAGCTCCAGGACTGCAGGAAGCAGGTCTCTGCCTTGTCCCTGCCCAGTGAGGAGGAGCTACTCTGTGTGTTTGTGTTACAGCTACTGGACTGCAGGGAGCAGGTCCCTGCCTTGTCCCTGCCCAGTGAGGAGGAGCTACTCTGTGTGTTTGTGTTACAGCTACTGGACTGCAGGGAGCAGGTCCCTGCCTTGTCCCCGCCCTCCCCCTTTGTTTTGTGTGCTGCCGCTGTGTTCCGCACACCCGGTGGAGGGGAGTGCGCCTTGGTGGGGGGGACTGTCACGGTATGGCGGGCCCCCTACTGGTCGCCTCCATCTACAGTGGCAATTGTCCTGTTGTTGTGTTGTGTTCGTCCCTCAGGTGGGTGGAGCCCGCGATCCATCTCACCTGAGGGTCATTTGTTTGTCTATATTTGTCTTGTGCGCGTGTGTGAAAAAAGAGTGAGCGTATGAGAGTGCGCGTGTGAGGTGAGCGTGCACATGTGTCAAAAAAGAGTGCGCGTGTGAGCGTGCATGTGTGTGAAAAAAAAGTGCGCGTGTGTGAGCGTGCGCGTGTGAAAAAAAAGTGAGTGTGCGTGCGATCGTGTGTGGGGAAAAAAGAGTGCACGTGTGTGAACAAAGGAGTGCGCGTGTGTGAAAAAAAAGTGCTACAGCCTATAGCGGCAGTTGTCCTGTTGTTGTGTTGTGTTCGTGCCTCAGGTGGTTGGAGCCCATGATCCATCTCAACTGAGGGTCATTTGTTTGTACCAGTTGCGCGTGTGAGCGTGCACGTGTGTGGGGAAAAAAAAGAGTGCGCGTGTGTAAAAAAAATTGCTACAGCCTACAGCGGCAGTTGTCCTGTTGTTGTGTTGTTTTCGTCCCTCAGGTGGGCGGAGCCCGCGATCCATCTCACCTGAGGGTCATTTGTTTGTACCAGTTGCGCGTGTGTGAGCATGCACGTGTGTGGAAAAAAAAAGAGTGCGCGTGTGTAAAAAAAAAAGCGCTACAGCCTACAGCGGCAGTTATCCTGTTGTGTTGTGTTCGTCCCTCAGGTGGGCGGAGCCCGCAATCCATCTCACCTGAGGATCATTTGTTTGTACCAGTTGCGCGTGTGTGAGCGTGCACGTGTGTGGGGGAAAAAAAGAGTGCGCGTGTGTAAAAAAAATTGCTACAGACTACAGCGGCAGTTGTCCTGTTGTTGTGTTGTGTTCGTCCCTCAGGTGGGTGGAGCCCGCGATCCATCTCACCTGAGGGTCATTTGTTTGTACCAGTTGCGCGTGTGTGAGCGTGCACGTGTGTAGAAAAAAAAAGAGTGCGCGTGTGTAAAAAAAAAGCGCTACAGCCTACAGCGGCAGTTGTCCTGTTGTGTTCGTCCCTCAGGTGGGCGGAGCCCGCGATCCAACTCACCTGAGGGTCATTTGTTTGTACCAGTTGCGCGTGTGTGTGTGCACGTGTGTGGGGAAAAAAAAATTGCTACAGCCTACAGCGGCAGTTGTCCTGTTGTTGTGTTGTGTTCGTCCCTCAGGTGGGCGGAGCCCGCGATCCATCTCACCTGAGGGTCATTTGTTTGTACCAGTTGCGCGTGTGTGAGCGTGCACGTGTGTGGGGGAAAAAAAGAGTGCGCGTGTGTAAAAAAAAAAGTGCTACAGCCTACATCGGCAGTTGTCCTGTTGTTGTGTTGTGTTCGTCCCTCAGGTGGGCAGAGCCCGCGATCCATCTCACCTGAGGGTCATTTGTTTGTACCAGTTGCGCGTGTGTGAGCGTGCACGTGTGTGGAAAAAAAAAGAGTGCGCGTGTGTAAAAAAAAGTGCTACAGCCTACAGCGGCAGTTGTCCTGTTATGTTCATCCCTCAGGTGGGCGGAGCCTGCGATCCATCTCACCTGAGGGTCATATGTTTGTACCAGTTGCGCGTGTGTGTGAGCGTGCACGTGTGTGGGGGAAAAAAAGAGTGCGCGTGTGTAAAAAAAAAAGTGCTACAGCCGACATCGGCAGTTGTCCTGTTGTTGTGTTGTGTTCGTCCCTCAGGTGGGCGGAGCCCGCGACCCATCTCACCTGAGGATCATTTGTTTGTACCAGTTGCGCGTGTGTGAGCGTGCACGTGTGTGGGGGAAAAAAAGAGTGCGCGTGTGTAAAAAAAAAAGTGCTACAGCCGACATCGGCAGTTGTCCTGTTGTTGTGTTGTGTTCGTCCCTCAGGTGGGCGGAGCCCGCGACCCATCTCACCTGAGGATCATTTGTTTGTACCAGTTGCGCGTGTGTGAGCGTGCGCGTGTGTAAAAAAAATTGCTACAGACTACAGCGGCAGTTGTCCTGTTGTTGTGTTGTGTTCGTCCCTCAGGTGGGCGGAGCCCGCGATCCATCTCACCTGAGGGTCATTTGTTTGTACCAGTTGCGCGTGTGTGAGCGTGCACGTGTGTAGAAAAAAAGAGTGCGCGTGTGTAAAAAAAAAAGCGCTACAGCCTACAGCGGCAGTTGTCCTGTTATGTTCGTCCCTCAGGTGGGCGGAGCCCGCGATCCATCTCACCTGAGGGTCATTTGTTTGTACCAGTTGCGCGTGTGTGAGTGTGCACGTGTGTGGAAAAAAAAAAAAGAGTGCGCGTGTGTAAAAAAAAGCGCTACAGCCTACAGCGGCAGTTGTCCTGTTATGTCGTGTTTGTCCCTCAGGTGGGCGGAGCCCGCGATCCATCTCACCTGAGGGTCATATGTTTGTACCAGTTGCGCGTGTGTGAGCGTGCACGTGTGTGGGAAAAAAAAGAGTGCGCGTGTTTTAGTTTTAGTTTTATTATTAGGATCCCCATTAGCTGCTATCTCAGAGCTGCTATTCTTCCTGGGGTCCAAAAAGACAAACCACACTAACAATACAAGCCAACTTAATAACAATAACAACAATCATAAAATTAAAATTAAAAATTAATACTAACAATAATAATAATAACCATAATAATAAGAACAATAATAATAATCGTTACCATTATTGCCATTATCATTCTCACCATCACCATAATGACATTATCAACAATATCAACAACTGAATAAGTAAAAAAAATAAAAAATAAATCCGCTTATAAATAAATACAGCAGTAACATAAAAAAGAAGTTTAAACTAAAAAAGACAATTTAACTTAATTCCATTAATTTATATTATTTGTTAAATAATGTTTCTTAATTTGTTTTTTAAACATAAATTTGCCCTCTATTTTAAGTAATGAAACTGGCAATGAGTTCCACTCCTTCATAGCTCTATAAATTACAGTTCGGCACATATAATTAGTTTTTGCTCTAGGTAATTTGAAATAGTTTTTTGTTGTATATCTTGTGGAATTGGTTTCTCTTTCTTTTACACGCTCCATTTGACCATAGAGCTCCACTGGATGTTTTTGTTCATATATGTTTTTAACTAATCTTACAAGGGTCATCTTGCACCTGTCTTCAACCTTTAACCATTCAAGTTTTTCATGCATTTTATTAGTGCTTGTTCTATATGGACATTTTAATGTAATTCTTGCTGCTTTGTTTTGTATTATTCGCGTGTGTAAAAAAAAAAGTGCTACAGCCTACAGCGGCAGTTGTCCTGTTATGTTCGTCCCTCAGGTGGGCGGAGCCCGCAATCCATCTCACCTGAGGGTCATTTGTTTGTACCAGTTGCGCGTGTGTGAGCTTGCATGTGTGTGGGGAAAAAAAAGAGTGCGCGTGTGTAAAAAAAAAAAGTGCTACGGCCTACAGCGGCAGTTGTCCTGTTGTGTTGTGTTCGTCCCTCAGGTGGGCGGAGCCCGCGATCCATCTCACCTGAGGGTCATTTGTTTGTACCAGTTGCGCGTGTGTGAGCGTGCACGTGTGTGGGGGAAAAAGGGAAAAAAAGTGCGTGTGATCGTGCGTGTGTGAAAAAAAGTGTGCATGTGTGAGTGTGCGTGTGTGTGAAAAAAAAAGTGCGTGTGAGAGTGTGTGTGATCGTGCTTGTGTGAAAAAAGTGCATGTGTGATTGTGCGTGTGTGAGCATGCGCGTGTGTGAAATAAATAAAGTACGCGTGTGAGAGTGCAAGTGTGAGCGTGCATGTGTGTGAAAAAAAGAGTGCATGTGTGTGGGAAAAAAAATTGCCACAGCCTACAGCGGCAGTTGTCCTGTCATGTTGTGTTTGTCCCTCAGGTGGGCGGAGCCCGCGATCCATCTCACCTGAGGGTCATTTGTTTGTCCCAGTTGCGCGTGTGTGAGCGTGCACGTGTGTGGAAAAAAAAAAGAGTGCGCGTGTGTAAAAAAAAAAAAAGCGCTACAGCCTACAGCGGCAGTTGTCCTGTTATGTTCGTCCCTCAGGTGGGCGGAGCCTGCGATCCATCTCACCTGAGGGTCATTTGTTTGTCCCAGTTGCGCGTGTGTGAGCTTGCATGTGTGTGGGGAAAAAAAAGAGTGCGCGTGTGTAAAAAAAAAAGTGCTACGGCCTACAGCGGCAGTTGTCCTGTTGTGTTCGTCCCTCAGGTGGGCGGAGCCCGCGATCCATCTCACCTGAGGGTCATTTGTTTGTACCAGTTGCGCGTGTGTGACCGTGCACGTGTGTGGGGAAAAAGGGAAAAAAAGTGCGTGTGATCGTGCGTGTGTGAAAAAAAGTGTGCATGTGTGAGTGTGCGTGTGAGCGTGCGTGTGTGTGAAAAAAAAAGTGCGTGTGAGTGTGTGTGATCGTGCTTGTGTGAAAAAAGTGCATGTGTGATTGTGCGTGTGTGAGCATGCGCGTGTGTGAAATAAATAAAGTACGGTGTGAGAGTGCAAGTGTGAGCATGCATGTGTGTGAAAAAAAGAGTGCATGTGTGTGGGAAAAAAAATTGCTACAGCCTACAGCGGCAGTTGTCCTGTCATGTTGTGTTTGTCCCTCAGGTGGGCGTAGCCCGCGATCCATCTCACCTGAGGGTCATTTGTTTGTCCCAGTTGCGCGTGTGTGAGCGTGCACGTGTGTGTAAAAAAAAAAGAGTGCGCGTGTGTAAAAAAAAAAAAAGCGCTACAGCCTACAGCGGCAGTTGTCCTGTTATGTTCGTCCCTCAGGTGGGCGGAGCCTGCGATCCATCTCACCTGAGGGTCATTTGTTTGTCCCAGTTGCGCGTGTGTGAGCTTGCATGTGTGTGGGGGAAAAAAAGAGTGCGCGTGTGTAAAAAAAAAGTGCTACAGCCGACATCGGCAGTTGTCCTGTTGTTGTGTTGTGTTCGTCCCTCAGGTGGGCGGAGCCCGCGATCCATCTCACCTGAGGGTCATTTGTTTGTACCAGTTGCGCGTGTGTGAGCGTGCACGTGTGTGGAAAAAAAAAGAGTGCGCGTGTGTAAAAAAAAGCGCTACAGCCTACAGCGGCAGTTGTCCTGTTATGTCGTGTTTGTCCCTCAGGTGGGCGGAGCCCGCGATCCATCTCACCTGAGGGTCATATGTTTGTACCAGTTGCGCGTGTGTGAGCGTGCACGTGTGTGGGAAAAAAAAGAGTGCGCGTGTTTTAGTTTTAGTTTTATTATTAGGATCCCCATTAGCTGCTATCTCAGAGCTGCTATTCTTCCTGGGGTCCAAAAAGACAAACCACACTAACAATACAAGCCAACTTAATAACAATAACAACAATCATAAAATTAAAATTAAAAATTAATACTAACAATAATAATAATAACCATAATAATAAGAACAATAATAATAATCGTTACCATTATTGCCATTATCATTCTCACCATCACCATAATGACATTATCAACAATATCAACAACTGAATAAGTAAAAAAAATAAAAAATAAATCCGCTTATAAATAAATACAGCAGTAACATAAAAAAGAAGTTTAAACTAAAAAACACAATTTAACTTAATTCCATTAATTTATATTATTTGTTAAATAATGTTTCTTAATTTGTTTTTTAAACATAAATTTGCCCTCTATTTTAAGTAATGAAACTGGCAATGAGTTCCACTCCTTCATAGCTCTATAAATTACAGTTCGGCACATATAATTAGTTTTTGCTCTAGGTAATTTGAAATAGTTTTTTGTTGTATATCTTGTGGAATTGGTTTCTCTTTCTTTTACACGCTCCATTTGACCATAGAGCTCCACTGGATGTTTTTGTTCATATATGTTTTTAACTAATCTTACAAGGGTCATCTTGCACCTGTCTTCAACCTTTAACCATTCAAGTTTTTCATGCATTTTATTAGTGCTTGTTCTATATGGACATTTTAATGTAATTCTTGCTGCTTTGTTTTGTATTATTCGCGTGTGTAAAAAAAAAAAGTGCTACAGCCTACAGCGGCAGTTGTCCTGTTATGTTCGTCCCTCAGGTGGGCGGAGCCTGCAATCCATCTCACCTGAGGGTCATTTGTTTGTACCAGTTGCGCGTGTGTGAGCGTGCACGTGTGTGGAAAAAAAAAGAGTGCGCGTGTGTAAAAAAAAGCGCTACAGCCTACAGCGGCAGTTGTCCTGTTATGTTGTGTTTGTCCCTCAGGTGGGCGGAGCCCGCGATCCATCTCACCTGAGGGTCATTTGTTTGTACCAGTTGCGCGTGTGTGAGCGTGCACGTGTGTGGAAAAAAAAAGAGTGCGCGTGTGTAAAAAAAAGCGCTACAGCCTACAGCGGCAGTTGTCCTGTTATGTTGTGTTTGTCCCTCAGGTGGGCGGAGCCCGCGATCCATCTCACCTGAGGGTCATTTGTTTGTACCAGTTGCGCGTGTGTGAGCGTGCACGTGTGTGGGAAAAAAAAGAGTGTGCGTGTTTTAGTTTTATTATTAGGATCCCCATTAGCTGCTATCTCAGAGCTGCTATTCTTCCTGGGGTCCAAAAAGACAAACCACACTAACAATACAAGCCAACTTAATAACAATAACAACAATCATAAAATTAAAAATTAATACTAACAATAATAATAATAACCATAATAATAAGAACAATAATAATAATCGTTACCATTATTGCCATTATCATTCTCACCATCACCATAATGACATTATCAACAATATCAACAACTGAATAAGTAAAAAAAATAAAAAATAAATCCGCTTATAAATAAATACAGCAGTAACATAAAAAAGAAGTTTAAACTAAAAAACACAATTTAACTTAATTCCATTAATTTATATTATTTGTTAAATAATGTTTCTTAATTTGTTTTTTAAACATAAATTTGCCCTCTATTTTAAGTAATGAAACTGGCAATGAGTTCCACTCCTTCATAGCTCTATAAATTACAGTTCGGCACATATAATTAGTTTTTGCTCTAGGTAATTTGAAATAGTTTTTTGTTGTATATCTTGTGGAATTGGTTTCTCTTTCTTTTACACGCTCCATTTGACCATAGAGCTCCACTGGATGTTTTTGTTCATATATGTTTTTAACTAATCTTACAAGGGTCATCTTGCAACTGTCTTCAACCTTTAACCATTCAAGTTTTTCATGCATTTTATTAGTGCTTGTTCTATATGGACATTTTAATGTAATTCTTGCTGCTTTGTTTTGTATTATTCGCGTGTGTAAAAAAAAAAGTGCTACAGCCTACAGCGGCAGTTGTCCTGTTATGTTCGTCCCTCAGGTGGGCGGAGCCCGCAATCCATCTCACCTGAGGGTCATTTGTTTGTACCAGTTGCGCGTGTGTGAGCTTGCATGTGTGTGGGGAAAAAAAAGAGTGTGCGTGTGTAAAAAAAAAAAGTGCTACGGCCTACAGCGGCAGTTGTCCTGTTGTGTTGTGTTCGTCCCTCAGGTGGGCGGAGCCCGCGATCCATCTCACCTGAGGGTCATTTGTTTGTACCAGTTGCGCGTGTGTGAGCGTGCACGTGTGTGGGGAAAAAGGGAAAAAAAGTGCGTGTGATCGTGCGTGTGTGAAAAAAAGTGTGCATGTGTGAGTGTGAGCGTGCGTGTGTGTGAAAAAAAAAGTGCGTGTGAGAGTGTGTGTGATCGTGCTTGTGTGAGCATGCGCGTGTGTGAAATAAATAAAGTACGCGTGTGAGAGTGCAAGTGTGAGCGTGCATGTGTGTGAAAAAAAGAGTGCATGTGTGTGGGAAAAAAAATTGCTACAGCCTACAGCGGCAGTTGTCCTGTCATGTTGTGTTTGTCCCTCAGGTGGGCGGAGCCCGCGATCCATCTCACCTGAGGGTCATTTGTTTGTCCCAGTTGTGCGTGTGTGAGCTTGCATGTGTGTGGGGAAAAAAAAGAGTGCGCGTGTGTAAAAAAAAAAAAAGCGCTACAGCCTACAGCGGCAGTTGTCCTGTTATGTTGTGTTTGTCCCTCAGGTGGGCGGAGCCCGCGATCCATCTCACCTGAGGGTCATTTGTTTGTACCAGTTGCGCGTGTGTGAGCTTGCATGTGTGTGGGGAAAAAAGCGAAAAAAAGTGCGTGATCGTGCGTGTGTGAAAAAAAGTGTGCATGTGTGAGTGTGCGTGTGTGTGAAAAAAAAAGTGCGTGTGAGAGTGTGTGTGATCGTGCTTGTGTGAAAAAAGAAAAAAAAAGTGCATGTGTGATTGTGCGTGTGTGAGCATGCGCGTGTGTGAAATAAATAAAGTACGCGTGTGAGAGTGCAAGTGTGAGCGTGCATGTGTGTGAAAAAAAGAGTGCATGTATGTGGGAAAAATAATTGCTACAGCCTACAGCGGCAGTTGTCCTGTTGTTGTGTTGTGTTTGTCCCTCAGGTGGGTGGAGCCCGCGATCCATCTCACCTGAGGGTCATTTGTTTGTACCAGTTGCGCGTGTGTGAGCGTGCACGTGTGTGGGGAAAAAAAAGAGTGCGCGTGTGTAAAAAAAAAGTGCTACAGCCTACAGCGGCAGTTGTCCTGTTGTGTTCGTCCCTCAGGTGGGCGGAGCCCGCGATCCATCTCACCTGAGGGTCATTTGTTTGTACCAGTTGTGCGTGTGTGAGCGTGCACGTGTGTGGAAAAAAAAAGAGTGCGCGTGTGTAAAAAAAAAAGCGCTACAGCCTACAGCGGCAGTTGTCCTGTTATGTTGTGTTTGTCCCTCAGGTGGGCGGAGCCCGCGATCCATCTCACCTGAAGGTAATTTGTTTGTACCAGTTGCGTGTGTGAGCGTGCACGTGTGTGGGGAAAAAAGGGAAAAAAAGTGCGTGTGAAAAAAAGTGTGCATGTGTGAGCGTGCGTGTGTGTGAAAAAAAAGTGCGTGTGAGTGTGTGTGATCGTGCTTGTGTGAAAAAAGAAAAAAAAGTGCATGTGTGATTGTGCGTGTGTGAGCGTGCACGTGTGTGTAAAAAAAAGTGCGTGTGTGTGTGTGAGCATGCTCGTGTGTGAAAAAAAGTGCGTGTGAGTGTGTGTGTGATCTTGCGCGTGACAAAAGTGCGTGTTCTGTCCATTTGTTCAAAGCTGAGAAGCCCGGCATGATCAACGCACACTCTCTGATTCCGTTACATTTAAAACTTATTTATTGTAAAAGTGAAATGTTTAGTTGATTTAATCCATGATCCATAATTCTTAACAACTGCATATAATGAAATTGAGAAAATTAAAGCGTGGTCAAAAAGTGTGTTTTACCAAGCTCCCCTCTTTTCCCCTTTCCCCAAACCATCCAATAACATTTCCCCTCTTGACCAAAAACTCAGGTGCTTCATTATCCAAAAGAAAAATAAAAGGACAAAATTCAATATCACAAAGCATAACACATTTCTGCATTTGACACAAAATTAAATGAACTAATAATAAATAATAAATGTATGCAAAATGGCTGTAACAGTGTGAGTGTGTGTGTGTGCATGTGAATAAATCAATCAATAAATAAAAATATTATTAATAATAATAATAATAATAATAAATACTTCTTTCAAAACCCTCATCCAGTGCCAAAGAGTTGTTTGTACTTTTTTATTGTATTGTGTTTTTTTAACTTGAAATACAAAGGCAGGTTGAAGATA
Organism: Brachyhypopomus gauderio; assembly: GCF_052324685.1. Lineage (NCBI taxonomy): Eukaryota > Metazoa > Chordata > Actinopteri > Gymnotiformes > Hypopomidae > Brachyhypopomus > Brachyhypopomus gauderio. The sequence continues at coordinate 24,629,974 of NC_135221.1, read as the reverse complement.
TTACGTTGATTCACCATTAATAGTTCAACGTCATTTAACATTAACCGTTGTTTCAACGTTGAAACAACAACAGACCGTATTTAAACCATATTTCAACCACATTTTAACGTTGAAGGTCGGTCGTGTGCCAGCTGTGTAATAAGAATTACATAGAGAACACATGTATATAAGTATACTGTTGGAAATTATATTTAAAATTTATTAGCATTACAGTATTAATTAAACTGCTTATTTTAATGTCTTTATATTTACAGTATAAATCAAACTGTTTGTCTGCATAGTATCAAAAGTGTCTTACAGACACTCTAAAAGAGCCAACAAAGCATATTCTAAGTTGCAATAACAGGATGCTTTATTGCATTTACAAACAGTTGACATTTGGAAATGGAAGGCTGGAATCATCGCATTTAGTTCTAGACAATAAATGTATGTATCCGACGTCTGTGACCCCGAGGTGTGAAGAGTGGCTGACAGGTAGTCAATTTTGAGAATTAGGCAGACAAATTTTCAGACTCGCAGAGTAGCAAAGGTGGGGGCTTATACCCAGATCATACTATAAAGTACAGGTGGAAAAGTATGTGTTTGAGAGACCTGCACACAAAGCTACAGAGTAGAGTAGTAAGGCTTTTGTGTATTCTCTCCAGAGCGCTCTGTATTTTTATTTGCTTTTAATAAAAGGTTAAAGACAAGACTGGTTATCTTTTTTGCATCAAACGGACGTGCTGCGCTAAGGTGAAAAAGGATCTAAGCGCAACAACATGCACAGATTAGAATTATTTATCATTCACATCACTTCTTTTATGTACCTCTCTAATTATTGTTGTCAGAGTGTTGTCATGTTAACATCTATGTGTTGAATGAGCTAAACCCATATATGAGCTGAACCCCTCCCTGATTGGGTCTGGAGTGGTGGCGGTGTGATTTGTGATTTGATATTACAAAGGTACATAATTTTGGAAAAACAAATTTCGTTGAAGCTCAATTTATTGCATTACATATGTACATAATAAATGTTATGTTTTGTGGGGCAGTCATGGACTGGAGGTAGGGAACTGGTCTTGTGACCAGAGGGTCATGGGTTCGATTCCCAGACCTGAGGCCATGACTGAGGTGCCCTTGAGCAAGGCACCTAACCCCAACTGCTCCCCGGGCGCCAGGCTAGGGCTGCCCACCGCTCTGGGCACGTGTGCTCCACAGCCCCCTAGTAATCACTGGTGTGTGTGTGTGAACTGCACAGATGGGTTAAAAGCGGAGGACAAATTTCGATTGGGGTGTAAAAAATCACAATTGACAAAATATGGCACAATTACATTTACATGTTTCATTAATGATAAACTCACATGTTGTAGCCACATGTTATATACCCACTGGCACATTTCTTCCCAACCACCCTATCTGGCAATGTTTTTCTATTTCAGCTCGGTTGAACAAGACAGCACCTCCAGCCAAGCCGCTGAAGATGCTCTCCACCATTAGCCAGCTCTCCTCCCTGGGCTCTGAGAGTATCCCTCATCACACCGCCCCTCTGTATGAGAGTGAGGAGTTATAGATCTTAGTAGTATTTGTTTTTTCCTGATGTTAACTGCAGAATGACGAGCACCATTTATCTTTGTACTTACATAATGCAATTATGTTAAAGTAGTCCTTCTCCCATCCTTTGCATTTTGTCAAATGCACTTTAGCTTGTGGTTCTCATTGTATCTTTCAATAAATTAGATGTAAGAAGTAAGTTTGCCATTCCAACAGAATAAACCGCCTCCACCACTGAGAAATGCCACTGACAGGTTGTGACAATGTGATGGTGTATTTTTTTGTTGGGATTTGAACAGTTCAATATCACAAGCTTCAGCACTGGAATTCATTAAAAATTATTTGTGAGGCCTTTAACAAGTGACAGTGTGCTGTGTCATATTTCTGTTTGTTCCATGCATGCTAACCCTAGCCTCTGCCTTCAGAATAGCTTCAGTCCTTCTTAGAATTCTCCTCTGTGCCCAGTTGTGCTGAGATTGGACCAATGAGGACCATTTAGTCATGTTGATCAGTTGGTTTACATTAATGTTTAGAACTCATGATTAGCAAGGCAATGGAAGGCACTTTACTTCATTCTGATGATCATTAAATCACTTTTGAATTTCTTCCTGCTGTGTTTCTGGATTAAATATCTATACATTTTGAAGGTGTGGTGTTTGATCTGATCTTACAAAATAGCCTTATATTCCTTGTCCATTACACAGCCACATACAGCAATCATCTGACATAAGGACAAGAACAGGTTGGTCGTCATGATGTTTCAAAGCTCAAAAATATTTTTATTTATTTATGCATTAATTTGAATTGGATAGGATCTAATTGGATCAAAGGGGTGCTGCACCAGATCTGTACTATCCAAGTCTATACTTGTACAATGTACTTTCATCCCCTTAAGTCGTCGTCTATCCCAGCTAGCTTCAACTTTTGTGGTTTGTCTACACTTTCCATCTGATGCCATGATTTCTGACACTTATCCTCTTACTTCACTAATTAATTTGGCCATTATTGCATCAACAATGTGAGCACAAAAACTATTTGGTCATTTTTCAACTCAGATGTTGTCGTGTAACCTTAAATTGTTTTGAAAATTCTCATATAAAAGTACTGATTCTGTTTCGTAGCTGAAACATAATGGCTTCATGTTCAAAACTATCACCCATATGCTTGCATTTGTAATTATATTTTATTTACTTTTAAATACTTTGTCATGTGTTCTTTCCATTATTTTGTACATCTGTACATCATTTGAAGATTTTGCCTTTCTGTCATTGTGTTTTAAATCAAATAATAATACAAACTATGTAAGGGCCATATATTTACTGTATAAATAAATACCAGCTGCCTTATTCATACATCCTATACAAAATCTAATTATTATATGATTATGTTTTGCTGGCAAAATGAACAAGGTGTTAACTTGTGCAATGGCTTGGGATTGTACAGAGTACATTTACATAGACCAACCAAAATCTCGCCTAGGGCACCACATTGGTCAGGGCCGGCTCTGACTCTAAGTCAGATATATGTCCTACAGCAGCAAAGAAAACACTGATATAACATGTTAATATAGCATCCTGAACTGGTTTATAATTTTACTTTATTAATGAAATATATATATTTATATAATTTTACATACACCTTTATTACCCCTTCTCTGAAGGGTTAGAAGGGCCTGACTGCACACCACTGCAATATAGTGCTTTTCAAGCACTATAATAATAAGAAGAAGTATGAGGAATAAGCACTGTAATATTTTTGTTGAATTTGCATGTGGGATAGCATTAAGCTCCAGTGATGATTACTAGCCCACCCCAGGTCTTCCACAGACAGCTGTAACGGGACTGTTTTTCCTTCGCGAGAGTGAGCCGTCCCATCACAACTGCGCTTTAGCTGAAACGGAAGCATGTCCGCTACGCACCGCACGCCGTTACTATGTTTTTATATGGAAGCTGCATTTTGATGCGGTTCTCGTCAACACGCTGACGTCACTACGCGGCATTTTAGAATCTAAACAGAATCCCAAAGTTTGTGTTCGAAACGAGACCAGAGTTGGTTGAACTGACGGAAAGTTTTGCGTTTAAAAAGCGTTCAATACAGAAACATCGGTTACATTCTGTTGTACGGCTGTCTGTCTACAGAGGTAAACGGTACAGACTACAGAGGTAAACATTTCTTTACACATTAGTCACTTCTTAATGAAGACGATAAACGATATGATGCGATGGATTTAAATTATTTACTTCAAAGCTAATCTGTAGTCCTGTATGCTAGCTTGTTTTTGTTTGACTGACGATCGCTATGCGGTTTAGCGGCTTTGTCCACTTCTGAAGTGAGAGTGGATTGATTATAAAATCGTATTTGGCAGGTTAGATCGTTTAAAGCTGAAAACAGCTGTCCGCGTTATCCTCGTGGCATGCCGTCCGTCCCTTTCGCTCGTGTTCCGTTTGTTTAACTTGCTGTCTTCGTAAGAGCGTCTCTGAACTTTGGTACCTGTTTAAAACTGTACGTTAGCAGCTTTGGTAACTTATTTTAAATGAGTTATTTATACCTTACACTCATTTTTACCCCATTTAAACGGAACCTAACACGTTAGTTCTATTGATGTGTAGTTACATAATCAGGGATGAAGGTGTTTAGCTGCGCCTGTATTTCTTCAGGTGATGGAGTCGTTGAGTGAGATGGAGCAGCGCTTGGTGCAGGAAGGACTGTCTGTGGACGCCTCCAGCTCTGAGCGTCTGGCTTTGCTGTGGCGGCTCTACGTGGAGAAGGACAAACGCGCGAGAGAGCTCACTCGGAACATACTGGAGCTGCGCTTGGAGCACGCGGCGGAGCTCAAAATCGTGAGTGTGTTTTCGAGCGATCCTGAATTGGCGAGATGAGTAAATGAGGCTATGGTAATTTTTTAGGATCACGTAGGAACAGATTTCTGTATCCAATGCACGTTGTATGTGTTTCTCGTGTGTTTGGCACCACGAAGACACTGCAGCCAAATGGTTTTCAGAAGACCATACTGCAGAGTCCTGAAGAGAACCCAGACCAAGTAAGGCCACACAGTGTGGTTTGGTTTTGTTATGGTTAATAATTTTTTTGTTAAAATGCAGTTTGGCCCAGAGAAACCTACAAACGTTCTTTCCCCACAAGGCTGAGTGCCTGCAAGGGCAGAGTCTGTGGAAGAAGACTCCTGGAGCTCAGACCAGTGCCGCAGACCATGGAGAGGGTTCACCCCGTACGTCTACACTGCTAATGCTTTATTATAGTTTGATAGGAAGAAACGCCGATGTGTGCCTGTCTCCCCCTTCCTGGCTGAGAAAACCAGCAACCTTTCTGTATTTCACCAGCAAATTAACCTGGCCTGCTCTTCCTTCTGACTAACTAACCTTCTAACCCTCTGAGCACAGCAGCCCGACGGATGATGCAGCATGCATGCTCACCTGGGATGGAAAACGTCTACAGCGTGCGTGTTTCTGTCAGGTTCACGAGTCAGTCGTGCGCTGAACACGCATTTTTCTGCCCTGTTTAAGGCGAGCAGGCGTTCTGGTCAGGAGAATCTCCTGGAAGAGCGGAAGTGTCTGGAGAAGGATGTGGCTGAGGCGACCTCCAGGCTGCACATGGCCCACGGGGAGATCCACCGCCTCACTGAGGAGCTGGAGTCAGCCCGCTCGGCCCTCAGAGCCTACGGTGGGTGTCTGAGCAGGGACGGCCTGATCTCATCCACAAATGGTCGGATGTGCTGTCCACTTCCTCCTGTGCAAATAAGGAGGAGGGATGAGGGGAAATTTAAGTTATACTGGCCTGATGTAGTGTGTGTGTGTGTGTGTGTGTGTGTGTGTGTGTGTGTGTGTAAGCAAGCATCCATGCGTACATGTCTAACATAAGCGTGTCCCTTCATAACGTCCTTGTTTCTGTGTTTCTTTCAGAGTCAGAGCTCCAGGCTGCTCAGCTAGAAATTGAGCAACTTAGACAGGAAATAGAGGACTGGAAACGCCATGGTAACACACTCTTTCACATTTTTTTCTATCCTCAGCCAAATTAAATGTACATGATTAATTGGTTTGTAATTAGAAACAGTTGCTCAAGATTTCAAACAAAGAGAGAAACTGTTCTTCCTACAGATGTGGCTGAACACATCAAGGTAGAGGAGGTGAAGGAGTTCCTGGTGGCAGAGGTCCTTCAGCTGAAGACCACTGTTCACAAAATGAACACTGACTGCTTGCAGTTGCTTGAGCTGGTACGAAGAGATGAGTTAAACATCTAGTGTTATAGAAATGTATGGAACTTTGAGGAAGTCATTTCATAAAAGTTTATTAAATGGGCATTGAAGGATCCTGTGGAAGAAAAAATAATGGAATTATGTTTTCATGCAATATAATAATTATTAATATTATTCATAACATCATAATACAAAGTTTTTCAATCCTCTTTGAATCATTAGGTTAAAGACACTGACAGGGATGAAGGTGACAGTGACGAGGCGTTTACTCAGAAACTGTCAAAGGTTAAACAAAGCACCCTCACATTCGTGGAATCTCTAGATCCTCAGCACAAATTCGAAAATAACAGCTGTCTGCTTCCTTTAGAGTCAGATCCTCAGCACGACTTCTTCATCTAAAGTTAAGAGGAAGAAAGCACTACAGGACATCCATAAGAGGTGGGCACTTGATTTTTACTCGCTTTCAGTATTGTCAGTGGTTGTAATAACTGACGAGTCAGTTGGTTAAATGGTGATGTGTGTGACTGATTCTGTAGGTGCCGCGAGGAGATGGAGGAGATGGAGGCTCGGCTTGAGCAGGAGACCCTGCAGAGGAAGAAAGCAGTGGAGGAATGTGAAGATCAGAGGAAGAGGAGGCAAGTGGCGGAAGACCTTACCCTGCAGCTGCAGGAACTGCAGGAGCAAAAAAATTGCGACCATGAGGCTGAAATCCAGCACCTTCAGAAGCAGGTGAGAGTCACCAGAGGGTTAGGGTGAAGGTTAGATGGTGAGGGTTAGATGGTTGTAATCCTGGTGAGGGTAGTATAGGTCTACCAGATGATCAAAGCAAAATGCTGTCTGCTGTGCATTCACAGATAGATCTCCTGGAAGAAATTGATGAAGTCAATGTTGAGAAATCTCAGAGACAGGACAGGAAGTGTGCGCAGCACCTGCAGCTGGTATGGAGGGGAGACGAGTCGCTCTGATGTTTGTGGAACTCTTTGACTCTTAGCTACGCTTTTTGACTAATCCTCTGGCCTTGTGACATTCTTAGCTGGAGTCTCTGACCACTGAACTGGACTGGGTCAGGACCACACTTCATGAAGAGAAAGAGCAGGCCAAACAACAACACTTGGCTGAGCAGGCCAAGGTGAGCACGGGCTTCAGGCTAACATGTAGTAACAGACCACAAATGCACAGAGTGGAAATGCATGGTTATCTTAAACAGGGTTGTTGGAAGCACGTGTAACATGTTCACTTTGACTCAGCTGCAGGACTCCTGGACATGGTGCAAGAGGCTAAATGAGGAGCTCAAGAGGATTCGTGATCTCCTCATGAACAGTGACGAACAGCTGCTTGCTCAGAGTGAGAGGAACAGCCAACATCACAGCAGCATCAACGTCCTAGAGCAAGACCTGGAGACGTGCCAGCCTCAGGAGCAGGACCAGTACCTGTTCCAGCACGAGCAGGTGGACTCTGTGGTGAGAGAGGTAAAGCCTGTTTGCCAAGTGTCTTAATGTTCACAGTGTGGAATGTGAACATGGAATGTAGATGACAGAGTGCCTTACACCTGGCCCTTACACCTGGCCCTTACACCTGGCCTTTACACATGTCCTTTACACTGGACCCTTACACCTGTCCCTTCTTTACACCTGTCCCTTACACCTGGTCTTTACACCTGACCCTTACACCTGTCCTTTACGACACCCAGCAGCTAAATGCAGAGAAGACTCACAGCAAACACACCAACAACCTGGAGCTGGAGCTTAGGGACATGGTGGCTGAGATGTCCACCTTGAAGAATCAAGTGGAGAACTCCCAACAGCAGTGGTACTGAGAGCTGCCATCCACTAGACTAGTGCACTCCACAGACTAGTGAACTCCACAGACAATTACAGTAAAAAGATATGATTTATGACATAGTTGTAAGAAACATAAGGAATTTGTTATGCGGTTCAGATCAAAGTGGCTAGGCTCTACAATATTAGCAAGGTGATGTGTGATAGGCTCCGCCCTCTCTGAAACCTTTTTTTTGCTTCTTAATGTCATACAGGAAGCGCTTAGCAGTGAGGGAGGAGGAGCTGCGGCTGGAGGTGGAGTCACTGCTGGCCAATAACGCTCAGCTGAGTCAGGCCAAGGCGGAGCTTGCTCGGCAGGTCCAAGACCTGGAGATAACTAAGGTGATTCTTTCACACAGGTCTCTGCATGGTTAGGGCCAGGGTTAGGTTAATCTAACCCTAACCCTGCAGTCTCCATACATGACCACTAACCCACCACATAAAACAGTCAGTGTCAGACAGAGCTCCCTCATACATATAGCTGTATCATACACAATATAGCTGTTTTATAGCTGTCGTATAGCTAAGCATGAAGGCTGTTCTAAGAAAGCACTCTGTGTTTTATTTTCAATAAATAAGGAGAAACTGACCCTCAGCCAGCAGGACTATGAGAAAGTCCACACGCAGCTCCAGGAAGCCGATGTTAACTTGTCCTTTCAGATCAGGTAGACAGACGCCTAACCATCATACGTACGAAATTCTCCATTTGAAAGCACTACGCATGCTGGTTTCACGCTGCCATTTTAAACATGCTTAGAAAAGTACTTATTCCTTCTCCATTTCTAAACTGATTCAATGTGTCTCCAGCAAGCAGCATGACAGGAAGCTACGGCACAGAGAGAGACTTTGCAAGGCCAAAGAGGTGTATCTCAGGGAGACGGCCTGGCGAGACGAGAAGATCGTGGAGCAGCAGAGGGAGCTGGAGATCCTCAGCATGCGTCTTCAGAGGGTAAAGCGCATCTGAGGATAGTCAGATACTGAAATATTGAGGTTCAGGTTGTTTCTCTCCAAGAGAGTGACATGGTGAAGATACTGAGATACTGAGGTTGAGGGTGTTTCTCTCCAAGAGAGTGACATGGTGAAGATACTGAGATACTGAGGTTGAGGGTGTTTCTCTCCAGGAGAGTGACATGGTGAAGATACTGAGATACTGAGGTTGAGGGTGTTTCTCTTCAGGAGAGTGACATGGTGAAGATACTGAAATACTGAGGTTGTGGGTGTTTCTCTCCAGGAGAGTGACATGGTGAAGATGGTGCAGACTGAGAACGAGGCTCTGCTCCTTAACAAGAAAGAGCTGCTCTGTCGGTTGAATGAAGAGGAGGGTGCCAGAGCAAGTGCTGTTGCCACAACAACGTCCATGCACCGAAGGTTACAACACTGAAACAGTTTCCTCTTTTCTTAATACTGAAGATGGTGACGGTTATCTTCTTCCCATCTTGTGAGTTTTTTTTACTGATAAACATGCACTTTTTCTCATCCAGGCTGGATCTTCTTAAGAAAGAGCTTTGGCAGAGAGATGAAAAGCTGATAAAGTACATAGAGCTTGACAACCTCATTAGACAGCTGCTCAACTGCCAATCGCTCACTGCTTCTGAGGTTTGTGTTTTAAATGAATACCCTTTAATTACTGAGAACACTGAAATGCTGCTGAAAGGTTGAATAACAACTTAAGTACATTTCTTATCAACTCCTCATCATCCTGAGAGAAACTTAAGTGTACTGCCAGCAGCCCTGTGTGACTTTGATGCTCCTGGGGCGATTCTCCCAGGAGACACCTGGCCTGATTCACCGAGCCTCATTCCCTTCTGCTTTCATACAGGACCTGAAGAGGCTGATATTGTTAAAGACCCAGATCAGTGAGGGCACTGTGTAAGGTAAGACTGTTTTTCCATTCCTAATAATCCTTGACTAACATGTCATTGGTTGCTATTTTATTTTGTAATTCTTAATTTAAAAACTAGAACGTTATAGAATAGTGCATTGTTAAATTTGCATATGATTTGCATATGACTACATCACAAAGCTTGGGGTGTTTGAGAGGAATGCCTGCATGACTTTACCTGTGATTATGGGCTGTTATATGTGTAGTGTTGCGTGGAAGCACTCCATATATATTTATGACATGGAAATAAGTTGTTGATTCATTATAGCAGTGGGATACAAAGACAAAACCCAAAGCATCCGGCAAAAAAACACCAGATAAAAATATCAGCTAAAGACATTTCTGATATTAAGGACAGGCCTACTGTTTTTCAAACATTACAAAGCTAAACTATCTACATTTGCACAAATACTACAAATGCGATACCACTCGCTCGCAGAGGTTTAAATTATGCTGATGGCGTGGAGGAACATTCACTGATAACCATACATCTATAATTATAAATCCTTTAAATTTACAGTGCTGTCGGTAACGGTCTACCACTGTAGATTTGTGTACCCTCCTATAATCTTAATTCGACATTATTGTTAAGCAGTATTCTGAACTAGTCATTTAGAGCTGTCTAGATGGATGTCGGCTAGTATCTTTCACCCAGGAGACTGGGGTGACCCCTAGCAAAAGGCAGGGGTCAGCTCCGAGAGGTAAGGTAGCCGGGAGCGGTTACTGGGTGGAGTAGCCTCGCCCCAGGGAGGCACCCTGCGCACTCAGGCACCACGGACGAGTGGGGAGCAGGTTGCACTCCATCCACACACCATGGGGGGCTCAGCGGTCAGAGGCCCGCTAGGGTGTGATGGCCCTGTGACCAACTGGGGCGTGGTTGTCATCTCATTGATGGCCCAGTCGGTCCAGGGCCACGCCCAATGAGGGGGAGCTAACCTATTTGTGTGTTTGTGTTACAGCTCCAGGACTGCAGGAAGCAGGTCTCTGCCTTGTCCCCGCCCAGTGAGGAGGAGCTACTCTGTGTGTTTGTGTTACAGCTCCAGGACTGCAGGAAGCAGGTCCCTGCCTTGTCCCCGCCCAGTGAGGAGGAGCTACTCTGTGTGTTTGTGTTACAGCTCCAGGACTGCAGGAAGCAGGTCTCTGCCTTGTCCCTGCCCAGTGAGGAGGAGCTACTCTGTGTGTTTGTGTTACAGCTACTGGACTGCAGGAAGCAGGTCTCTGCCTTGTCCCCGCCCAGTGAGGAGGAGCTACTCTGTGTGTTTGTGTTACAGCTACTGGACTGCAGGGAGCAGGTCCCTGCCTTGTCCCCGCCCTCCCCCTTTGTTTTGTGTGCTGCCGCTGTGTTCCGCACACCCGGTGGAGGGGAGTGCGCCTTGGTGGGGGGGACTGTCACGGTATGGCGGGCCCCCTACTGGTCGCCTCCATCTACAGTGGCAATTGTCCTGTTGTTGTGTTGTGTTCGTCCCTCAGGTGGGTGGAGCCCGCGATCCATCTCACCTGAGGGTCATTTGTTTGTCTATATTTGTCTTGTGCGCGTGTGTGAAAAAAGAGTGAGCGTATGAGAGTGCGCGTGTGAGGTGAGCGTGCACATGTGTCAAAAAAGAGTGCGCGTGTGAGCGTGCATGTGTGTGAAAAAAAGTGCGCGTGTGTGAGCGTGCGCGTGTGAAAAAAATAGTGAGTGTGCGTGCGATCGTGTGTGGGGAAAAAAGAGTGCACGTGTGTGAACAAAGGAGTGCGCGTGTGTGAAAAAAAAGTGCTACAGCCTATAGCGGCAGTTGTCCTGTTGTTGTGTTGTGTTCGTGCCTCAGGTGGGCGGAGCCCGCGATCCATCTCACCTGAGGGTCATTTGTTTGTACCAGTTGCGCGTGTGAGCGTGCACGTGTGTGGGGGAAAAAAAGAGTGCGCGTGTGTAAAAAAAATTGCTACAGACTACAGCGGCAGTTGTCCTGTTGTTGTGTTGTGTTCGTCCCTCAGGTGGGTGGAGCCCGCGATCCATCTCACCTGAGGGTCATTTGTTTGTACCAGTTGCGCGTGTGTGAGCGTGCACGTGTGTGGAAAAAAAAAGAGTGCGCGTGTGTAAAAAAAAAAGCGCTACAGCCTACAGCGGCAGTTGTCCTGTTGTGTTGTGTTCGTCCCTCAGGTGGGCGGAGCCCGCGATCCATCTCACCTGAGGGTCATTTGTTTGTACCAGTTGTGCGTGTGTGAGTGTGCACGTGTGTGGGGGAAAAAAAAATTGCTACAGCCTACAGCGGCAGTTGTCCTGTTGTTGTGTTGTGTTCGTCCCTCAGGTGGGCGGAGCCCGCGATCCATCTCACCTGAGGATCATTTGTTTGTACCAGTTGCGCGTGTGTGAGCGTGCACGTGTGTGGGGGAAAAAAAGAGTGCGCGTGTGTAAAAAAAATTGCTACAGACTACAGCGGCAGTTGTCCTGTTGTTGTGTTGTGTTCGTCCCTCAGGTGGGTGGAGCCTGCGATCCATCTCACCTGAGGGTCATTTGTTTGTACCAGTTGCGCGTGTGTGAGCGTGCACGTGTGTGGAAAAAAAAAAAGAGTGCGCATGTGTAAAAAAAAGTGCTACAGCCTACAGCGGCAGTTGTCCTGTTATGTTCATCCCTCAGGTGGGCGGAGCCTGCGATCCATCTCACCTGAGGGTCATTTGTTTGTCCCAGTTGCGCGTGTGTGAGCGTGCACGTGTGTGGGGAAAAAAAAGAGTGCGCGTGTGTAAAAAAAAAGTGCTACAGCCGACATTGGCAGTTGTCCTGTTGTTGTGTTGTGTTCGTCCCTCAGGTGGGCGGAGCCCGCGATCCATCTCACCTGAGGGTCATTTGTTTGTACCAGTTGCGCGTGTGTGAGGGTGCACGTGTGTGGAAAAAAAAAAAAGAGTGCGCGTGTGTAAAAAAAAGCGCTACAGCCTACAGCGGCAGTTGTCCTGTTATGTTCGTCCCTCAGGTGGGCGGAGCCCGTGATCCATCTCACCTGAGGGTCATTTGTTTGTACCAGTTGCGCGTGTGTGAGCGTGCACGTGTGTGGGGAAAAAAAAAGAGTGCGCGTGTTTTAGTTTTATTATTAGGATCCCCATTAGCTGCTATCTCAGAGCTGCTATTCTTCCTGGGGTCCAAAAAGACAAACCACACTAACAATACAAGCCAACTTAATAACAATAACAACAATCATAAAATTAAAATTAAAAATTAATACTAACAATAATAATAATAACCATAATAATAAGAACAATAATAATAATCGTTACCATTATTGCCATTATCATTCTCACCATCACCATAATGACATTATCAACAATATCAACAACTGAATAAGTAAAAAAAATAAAAAATAAATCCGCTTATAAATAAATACAGCAGTAACATAAAAAAGAAGTTTAAACTAAAAAAGACAATTTAACTTAATTCCATTAATTTATATTATTTGTTAAATAATGTTTCTTAATTTGTTTTTTAAACATAAATTTGCCCTCTATTTTAAGTAATGAAACTGGCAATGAGTTCCACTCCTTCATAGCTCTATAAATTACAGTTCGGCACATATAATTAGTTTTTGCTCTAGGTAATTTGAAATAGTTTTTTGTTGTATATCTTGTGGAATTGATTTCTCTTTCTTTTACACGCTCCATTTGACCATAGAGCTCCACTGGATGTTTTTGTTCATATATGTTTTTAACTAATCTTACAAGGGTCATCTTGCACCTGTCTTCAACCTTTAACCATTCAAGTTTTTCATGCATTTTATTAGTGCTTGTTCTATATGGACATTTTAATGTAATTCTTGCTGCTTTGTTTTGTATTATTCGCGTGTGTAAAAAAAAAAGTGCTACAGCCTACAGCGGCAGTTGTCCTGTTATGTTCGTCCCTCAGGTGGGCGGAGCCCGCAATCCATCTCACCTGAGTGTCATTTGTTTGTACCAGTTGCGCGTGTGTGAGCTTGCATGTGTGTGGGGAAAAAAAAAGAGCGCGTGTGTAAAAAAAAAAAGTGCTACAGCCTACAGCGGCAGTTGTCCTGTTGTGTTGTGTTCGTCCCTCAGGTGGGCGGAGCCCGCGATCCATCTCACCTGAGGGTCATTTGTTTGTACCAGTTGCGCGTGTGTGAGCGTGCACGTGTGTGGGGAAAAAGGGAAAAAAAGTGCGTGTGATCGTGCGTGTGTGAAAAAAAGTGTGCATGTGTGAGTGTGCGTGTGAGCGTGCGTGTGTGTGAAAAAAAAAAGTGCGTGTGAGAGTGTGTGTGATCGTGCTTGTGTGAAAAAAGTGCATGTGTGATTGTGCGTGTGTGAGCATGCGCGTGTGTGAAATAAATAAAGTACGCGTGTGAGAGTGCAAGTGTGAGCGTGTATGTGTGTGAAAAAAAGAGTGCATGTGTGTGGGAAAAAAAATTGCTACAGCCTACAGCGGCAGTTGTCCTGTCATGTTGTGTTTGTCCCTCAGGTGGGCGGAGCCCGCGATCCATCTCACCTGAGGGTCATTTGTTTGTCCCAGTTGCGCGTGTGTGAGCTTGCATGTGTGTGGGGGAAAAAAAAAGAGCGCGTGTGTAAAAAAAAAAAGCGCTACAGCCTACAGCGGCAGTTGTCCTGTTATGTTGTGTTTGTCCCTCAGGTGGGCGGAGCCCGCGATCCATCTCACCTGAGGGTCATTTGTTTGTACCAGTTGCGCGTGTGTGAGCTTGCATGTGTGTGGGAAAAAAAGGGAAAAAAGTGCGTGATCGTGCGTGTGTGAAAAAAAGTGTGCATGTGTGAGTGTGCGTGTGTGAGCGTGCGTGTGTGTGAAAAAAAAAGTGCGTGTGAGAGTGTGTGATCGTGCTTGTGTGAAAAAAGAAAAAAAAAGTGCATGTGTGATTGTGCGTGTGTGAGCATGCGTGTGTGTGAAATAAATAAAGTACGCGTGTGAGAGTGCAAGTGTGAGCGTGCATGTGTGTGAAAAAAAGAGTGCATGTGTGTGGGAAAAATAATTGCTACAGCCTACAGCGGCAGTTGTCCTGTTGTTGTGTTGTGTTCGTCCCTCAGGTGGGTGGAGCCCGCGATCCATCTCACCTGAGGGTCATTTGTTTGTACCAGTTGCGCGTGTGTGAGCGTGCACGTGTGTGGAAAAAAAAAGAGTGCGCGTGTGTAAAAAAAAAAGCGCTACAGCCTACAGCGGCAGTTGTCCTGTTGTGTTGTGTTCGTCCCTCAGGTGGGCGGAGCCCGCGATCCATCTCACCTGAGGGTCATTTGTTTGTACCAGTTGTGCGTGTGTGAGTGTGCACGTGTGTGGGGGAAAAAAAATTTGCTACAGCCTACAGCGGCAGTTGTCCTGTTGTTGTGTTGTGTTCGTCCCTCAGGTGGGCGGAGCCCGCGATCCATCTCACCTGAGGATCATTTGTTTGTACCAGTTGCGCGTGTGTGAGCGTGCACGTGTGTGGGGGAAAAAAAGAGTGCGCGTGTGTAAAAAAAATTGCTACAGACTACAGCGGCAGTTGTCCTGTTGTTGTGTTGTGTTCGTCCCTCAGGTGGGTGGAGCCTGCGATCCATCTCACCTGAGGGTCATTTGTTTGTACCAGTTGCGCGTGTGTGAGCGTGCACGTGTGTGGAAAAAAAAAAAGAGTGCGCATGTGTAAAAAAAAGTGCTACAGCCTACAGCGGCAGTTGTCCTGTTATGTTCATCCCTCAGGTGGGCGGAGCCTGCGATCCATCTCACCTGAGGGTCATTTGTTTGTCCCAGTTGCGCGTGTGTGAGCGTGCACGTGTGTGGGGAAAAAAAAGAGTGCGCGTGTGTAAAAAAAAAGTGCTACAGCCGACATTGGCAGTTGTCCTGTTGTTGTGTTGTGTTCGTCCCTCAGGTGGGCGGAGCCCGCGATCCATCTCACCTGAGGGTCATTTGTTTGTACCAGTTGCGCGTGTGTGAGGGTGCACGTGTGTGGAAAAAAAAAAAAGAGTGCGCGTGTGTAAAAAAAAGCGCTACAGCCTACAGCGGCAGTTGTCCTGTTATGTTCGTCCCTCAGGTGGGCGGAGCCCGTGATCCATCTCACCTGAGGGTCATTTGTTTGTACCAGTTGCGCGTGTGTGAGCGTGCACGTGTGTGGGGAAAAAAAAAGAGTGCGCGTGTTTTAGTTTTATTATTAGGATCCCCATTAGCTGCTATCTCAGAGCTGCTATTCTTCCTGGGGTCCAAAAAGACAAACCACACTAACAATACAAGCCAACTTAATAACAATAACAACAATCATAAAATTAAAATTAAAAATTAATACTAACAATAATAATAATAACCATAATAATAAGAACAATAATAATAATCGTTACCATTATTGCCATTATCATTCTCACCATCACCATAATGACATTATCAACAATATCAACAACTGAATAAGTAAAAAAAATAAAAAATAAATCCGCTTATAAATAAATACAGCAGTAACATAAAAAAGAAGTTTAAACTAAAAAAGACAATTTAACTTAATTCCATTAATTTATATTATTTGTTAAATAATGTTTCTTAATTTGTTTTTTAAACATAAATTTGCCCTCTATTTTAAGTAATGAAACTGGCAATGAGTTCCACTCCTTCATAGCTCTATAAATTACAGTTCGGCACATATAATTAGTTTTTGCTCTAGGTAATTTGAAATAGTTTTTTGTTGTATATCTTGTGGAATTGATTTCTCTTTCTTTTACACGCTCCATTTGACCATAGAGCTCCACTGGATGTTTTTGTTCATATATGTTTTTAACTAATCTTACAAGGGTCATCTTGCACCTGTCTTCAACCTTTAACCATTCAAGTTTTTCATGCATTTTATTAGTGCTTGTTCTATATGGACATTTTAATGTAATTCTTGCTGCTTTGTTTTGTATTATTCGCGTGTGTAAAAAAAAAAGTGCTACAGCCTACAGCGGCAGTTGTCCTGTTATGTTCGTCCCTCAGGTGGGCGGAGCCCGCAATCCATCTCACCTGAGTGTCATTTGTTTGTACCAGTTGCGCGTGTGTGAGCTTGCATGTGTGTGGGGGAAAAAAAAGAGCGCGTGTGTAAAAAAAAAAAGTGCTACAGCCTACAGCGGCAGTTGTCCTGTTGTTGTGTTGTGTTCGTCCCTCAGGTGGGCGGAGCCCGCGATCCATCTCACCTGAGGGTCATTTGTTTGTACCAGTTGCGCGTGTGTGAGCGTGCACGTGTGTGGGGAAAAAGGGAAAAAAAGTGCGTGTGATCGTGCGTGTGTGAAAAAAAGTGTGCATGTGTGAGTGTGCGTGTGAGCGTGCGTGTGTGTGAAAAAAAAAAGTGCGTGTGAGAGTGTGTGTGATCGTGCTTGTGTGAAAAAAGTGCATGTGTGATTGTGCGTGTGTGAGCATGCGCGTGTGTGAAATAAATAAAGTACGCGTGTGAGAGTGCAAGTGTGAGCGTGTATGTGTGTGAAAAAAAGAGTGCATGTGTGTGGGAAAAAAAATTGCTACAGCCTACAGCGGCAGTTGTCCTGTCATGTTGTGTTTGTCCCTCAGGTGGGCGGAGCCCGCGATCCATCTCACCTGAGGGTCATTTGTTTGTCCCAGTTGCGCGTGTGTGAGCTTGCATGTGTGTGGGGGAAAAAAAAAGAGCGCGTGTGTAAAAAAAAAAAGCGCTACAGCCTACAGCGGCAGTTGTCCTGTTATGTTGTGTTTGTCCCTCAGGTGGGCGGAGCCCGCGATCCATCTCACCTGAGGGTCATTTGTTTGTACCAGTTGCGCGTGTGTGAGCTTGCATGTGTGTGGGAAAAAAAGGGAAAAAAGTGCGTGATCGTGCGTGTGTGAAAAAAAGTGTGCATGTGTGAGTGTGCGTGTGTGAGCGTGCGTGTGTGTGAAAAAAAAAGTGCGTGTGAGAGTGTGTGATCGTGCTTGTGTGAAAAAAGAAAAAAAAAGTGCATGTGTGATTGTGCGTGTGTGTGAAATAAATAAAGTACGCGTGTGAGAGTGCAAGTGTGAGCGTGCATGTGTGTGAAAAAAAGAGTGCATGTGTGTGGGAAAAATAATTGCTACAGCCTACAGCGGCAGTTGTCCTGTTGTTGTGTTGTGTTCGTCCCTCAGGTGGGTGGAGCCCGCGATCCATCTCACCTGAGGGTCATTTGTTTGTACCAGTTGCACGTGTGTGGGGGAAAAAAAGAGTGCGCGTGTGTAAAAAAAAGTGCTACAGCCTACAGCGGCAGTTGTCCTGTTGTTATGTTCGTCCCTCAGGTGGGCGGAGCCCGCGATCCATCTCACCTGAGGGTCATTTGTTTGTACCAGTTGCGCGTGTGTGAGCGTGCACGTGTGTGGAAAAAAAAAGAGTGCGCGTGTGTAAAAAAAAAGCGCTACAGCCTACAGCGGCAGTTGTCCTGTTATGTTGTGTTTGTCCCTCAGGTGGGCGGAGCCCGCGATCCATCTCACCTGAGGGTCATTTGTTTGTACCAGTTGCCCGTGTGTGAGCTTGCACGTGTGTGGGGAATAAAAAGAGTGCGCGTGTGTAAAAAAAAGTTCTATAGCCTACAGCGGCAGTTGTCCTGTTGTGTTGTGTTCGTCCCTCAGGTGGGCGGAGGCCGCGATCCATCTCACCTGAGGGTAATTTGTTTGTACCAGTTGCGTGTGTGAGCGTGCACGTGTGTGGGGAAAAAAGGGAAAAAAAGTGCGTGTGTGAAAAAAAGTGTGCATGTGTGAGCGTGCGTGTGTGTGTGAAAAAAAAGTGCGTGTGAGAGTGTGTGTGATCGTGCTTGTGTGAAAAAAGAAAAAAAAGTGCATGTGTGATTGTGCGTGTGTGAGCGTGCACGTGTGTGTGAAAAAAAGTGCGTGTGTGTGAGCGTGCTCGTGTGTGAAAAAAAGTGTGTGTGAGTGTGTGTGTGATCTTGCGCGTGACAAAAGTGCGTGTTCTGTCCATTTGTTCAAAGCTGAGAAGCCCGGCATGATCAACGCACACTCTCTGATTCCGTTACATTTAAAACTTATTTATTGTAAAAGTGAAATGTTTAGTTGATTTAATCCATGATCCATAATTCTTAACAACTGCATATAATGAAATTGAGAAAATTAAAGCGTGGTCAAAAAGTGTGTTTTACCAAGCTCCCCTCTTTTCCTCTTTCCCCAAACCATCCAATAACATTTCCCCTCTTGACCAAAAACTCAGGTGCTTCATTATCCAAAAGAAAAATAAAAGGACAAAATTCAATATCACAAAGCATAACACATTTCTGCATTTGACACAAAATTAAATGAACTAATAATAAATAATAAATGTATGCAAAATGGCTGTAACAGTGTGGATGTGTGTGTGTGCATGTGAATAAATCAATCAATAAATAAAAATATTAATAATAATAATAATAAATACTTCTTTCAAAACCCTCATCCAGTGCCAAAGAGTTGTTTGTACTTTTTTATTGTATTGTGTTTTTTGAACTTGAAATACAAAGGCAGGTTGAAGATATTACGTTGATTCACCATTAATAGTTCAACGTTTGCGCAGTCATTTAACATTAACCGTTGTTTCAACGTTGAAACAACAACAGACCGTATTTAAACCATATTTCAACCACATTTTAACGTTGAAGGTCGGTCGTGTGCCAGCTGTGTAATAAGAATTACATAGAGAACACATGTATATAAGTACACTGTTGGAAATTATATTTAAAATTTATTAGCATTACAGTATTAATTAAACTGCTTATTTTAATATCTTTATATTTACAGTATAAATCAAACTGTTTGTCTGCTTAGTATCAAAAGTGTCTTACAGACACTCTAAAAGAGCCAACAAAGCATATTCTAAGTTGCAATAACAGGATGCTTTATTGCATTTACAAACAGAGTTGACATTTGGAAATGGAAGGCTGGAATCATCGCATTTAGTTCTAGACAAGAAATGTATGTATCCGACGTCTGTGACCCCGAGGTGTGAAGAGTGGCTGACAGGTAGTCAATTTTGAGAATTAGGCAGACAAGTTTTCAGACTCGCAGAGTAGCAAAGGTGGGGGCTTATACCCAGATCATACTATAAAGTACAGGTGGAAAAGTATGTGTTTGAGAGACCTGCACACAAAGCTACAGAGTAGAGTAGTAAGGCTTTTGTGTATTCTCTCCAGAGCGCTCTGTATTTTTATTTGCTTTTAATAAAAGGTTAAAGACAAGACTGGTTATCTTTTTTGCATCAAACGGACGTGCTGCGCTAAGGTGAAAAAGGATCTAAGCGCAACAACACGCACAGATTAGAATTATTTATCATTCACATCACTTCTTTTATGTACCTCTCTAATTATTGTTGTCAGAGTGTTGTCATGTTAACATCTATGTGTTGAATGAGCTAAACCCATATATGAGCTGAACCCCTCCCTGATTGGGTCTGGAGTGGTGGCGGTGTGATTTGTGATTTGATATTACAAAGGTACATAATTTTGGAAAAACAAATTTCGTTGAAGCTCAATTTATTGCATTACATATGTACATAATAAATGTTATGTTTTGTGGGGCAGTCATGGACTGGAGGTAGGGAACTGGTCTTGTGACCAGAGGGTCATGGGTTCGATTCCCAGACCTGAGGCCATGACTGAGGTGCCCTTGAGCAAGGCACCTAACCCCAACTGCTCCCCGGACGCCGGGCTAGGGCTGCCCACCGCTCTGGGCACGTGTGCTCCACAGCCCCCTAGTAATCACTGGTGTGTGTGTGTGTGTGTGAACTGCACAGATGGGTTAAAAGCGGAGGACAAATTTCGATTGGGGTGTAAAAAATCACAATTGACAAAATATGGCACAATTACATTTACATGTTTCATTAATGATAAACTCACATGTTGTAGCCACATGTTATATACCCACTGGCACATTTCTTCCCAACCACCCTATCTGGCAATGTTTTTCTATTTCAGCTCGGTTGAACAAGACAGCACCTCCAGCCAAGCCGCTGAAGATGCTCTCCACCATTAGCCAGCTCTCCTCCCTGGGCTCTGAGAGTATCCCTCATCACACCGCCCCTCTGTATGAGAGTGAGGAGTTATAGATCTTAGTAGTATTTGTTTTTTCCTGATGTTAACTGCAGAATGACGAGCACCATTTATCTTTGTACTTACATAATGCAATTATGTTAAAGTAGTCCTTCTCCCATCCTTTGCATTTTGTCAAATGCACTTTAGCTTGTGGTTCTCATTGTATCTTTCAATAAATTAGATGTAAGAAGTAAGTTTGCCATTCCAACAGAATAAACCGCCTCCACCACTGAGAAATGCCACTGACAGGTTGTGACAATGTGATGGTGTATTTTTTTTGTTGGGATTTGAACAGTTCAATATCACAAGCTTCAGCACTGGAATTCATTAAAAATTATTTGTGAGGCCTTTAACAAGTGACAGTGTGCTGTGTCATATTTCTGTTTGTTCCATGCATGCTAACCCTAGCCTCTGCCTTCAGAATAGCTTCAGTCCTTCTTAGAATTCTCCTCTGTGCCCAGTTGTGCTGAGATTGGACCAATGAGGACCATTTAGTCATGTTGATCAGTTGGTTTACATTAATGTTTAGAACTCATGATTAGCAAGGCAATGGAAGGCACTTTACTTCATTCTGATGATCATTAAATCACTTTTGAATTTCTTCCTGCTGTGTTTCTGGATTAAATATCTATACATTTTGAAGGTGTGGTGTTTGATCTGATCTTACAAAATAGCCTTATATTCCTTGTCCATTACACAGCCACATACAGCAATCATCTGACATAAGGACAAGAACAGGTTGGTCGTCATGATGTTTCAAAGCTCAAAAATATTTTTATTTATTTATGCATTAATTTGAATTGGATAGGATCTAATTGGATCAAAGGGGTGCTGCACCAGATCTGTACTATCCAAGTCTATACTTGTACAATGTACTTTCATCCCCTTAAGTCGTCGTCTATCCCAGCTAGCTTCAACTTTTGTGGTTTGTCTACACTTTCCATCTGATGCCATGATTTCTGACACTTATCCTCTTACTTCACTAATTAATTTGGCCATTATTGCATCAACAATGTGAGCACAAAAACTATTTGGTCATTTTTCAACTCAGATGTTGTCGTGTAACCTTAAATTGTTTTGAAAATTCTCATATAAAAGTACTGATTCTGTTTCGTAGCTGAAACATAATGGCTTCATGTTCAAAACTATCACCCATATGCTTGCATTTGTAATTATATTTTATTTACTTTTAAATACTTTGTCATGTGTTCTTTCCATTATTTTGTACATCTGTACATCATTTGAAGATTTTGCCTTTCTGTCATTGTGTTTTAAATCAAATAATAATACAAACTATGTAAGGGCCATATATTTACTGTATAAATAAATACCAGCTGCCTTATTCATACATCCTATACAAAATCTAATTATTATATGATTATGTTTTGCTGGCAAAATGAACAAGGTGTTAACTTGTGCAATGGCTTGGGATTGTACAGAGTACATTTACTTAGACCAACCAAAATCTCGCCTAGGGCACCACATTGGTCAGGGCCGGCTCTGACTCTAAGTCAGATATATGTCCTACAGCAGCAAAGAAAACACTGATATAACATGTTAATATAGCATCCTGAACTGGTTTATAATTTTACTTTATTAATGAAATATATATATTTATATAATTTTACATACACCTTTATTACCCCTTCTCTGAAGGGTTAGAAGGGCCTGACTGCACACCACTGCAATATAGTGCTTTTCAAGCACTATAATAATAAGAAGAAGTATGAGGAATAAGCACTGTAATATTTTTGTTGAATTTGCATGTGGGATAGCATTAAGCTCCAGTGATGATTACTAGCCCACCCCAGGTCTTCCACAGACAGCTGTAACGGGACTGTTTTTCCTTCGCGAGAGTGAGCCGTCCCATCACAACTGCGCTTTAGCTGAAACGGAAGCATGTCCGCTACGCACCGCACGCCGTTACTATGTTTTTATATGGAAGCTGCATTTTGATGCGGTTCTCGTCAACACGCTGACGTCACTACGCGGCATTTTAGAATCTAAACAGAATCCCAAAGTTTGTGTTCGAAACGAGACCAGAGTTGGTTGAACTGACGGAAAGTTTTGCGTTTAAAAAGCGTTCAATACAGAAACATCGGTTACATTCTGTTGTACGGCTGTCTGTCTACAGAGGTAAACGGTACAGACTACAGAGGTAAACATTTCTTTACACATTAGTCACTTCTTAATGAAGACGATAAACGATATGATGCGATGGATTTAAATTATTTACTTCAAAGCTAATCTGTAGTCCTGTATGCTAGCTTGTTTTTGTTTGACTGACGATCGCTATGCGGTTTAGCGGCTTTGTCCACTTCTGAAGTGAGAGTGGATTGATTATAAAATCGTATTTGGCAGGTTAGATCGTTTAAAGCTGAAAACAGCTGTCCGCGTTATCCTCGTGGCATGCCGTCCGTCCCTTTCGCTCGTGTTCCGTTTGTTTAACTTGCTGTCTTCGTAAGAGCGTCTCTGAACTTTGGTACCTGTTTAAAACTGTACGTTAGCAGCTTTGGTAACTTATTTTAAATGAGTTATTTATACCTTACACTCATTTTTACCCCATTTAAACGGAACCTAACACGTTAGTTCTATTGATGTGTAGTTACATAATCAGGGATGAAGGTGTTTAGCTGCGCCTGTATTTCTTCAGGTGATGGAGTCGTTGAGTGAGATGGAGCAGCGCTTGGTGCAGGAAGGACTGTCTGTGGACGCCTCCAGCTCTGAGCGTCTGGCTTTGCTGTGGCGGCTCTACGTGGAGAAGGACAAACGCGCGAGAGAGCTCACTCGGAACATACTGGAGCTGCGCTTGGAGCACGCGGCGGAGCTCAAAATCGTGAGTGTGTTTTCGAGCGATCCTGAATTGGCGAGATGAGTAAATGAGGCTATGGTAATTTTTTAGGATCACGTAGGAACAGATTTCTGTATCCAATGCACGTTTTATGTGTTTCTCGTGTGTTTGGCACCACGAAGACACTGCAGCCAAATGGTTTTCAGAAGACCATACTGCAGAGTCCTGAAGAGAACCCAGACCAAGTAAGGCCACACAGTGTGGTTTGGTTTTGTTATGGTTAATAATTTTTTTGTTAAAATGCAGTTTGGCCCAGAGAAACCTACAAACGTTCTTTCCCCACAAGGCTGAGTGCCTGCAAGGGCAGAGTCTGTGGAAGAAGACTCCTGGAGCTCAGACCAGTGCCGCAGACCATGGAGAGGGTTCACCCCGTACGTCTACACTGCTAATGCTTTATTATAGTTTGATAGGAAGAAACGCCGATGTGTGCCTGTCTCCCCCTTCCTGGCTGAGAAAACCAGCAACCTTTCTGTATTTCACCAGCAAATTAACCTGGCCTGCTCTTCCTTCTGACTAACTAACCTTCTAACCCTCTGAGCACAGCAGCCCGACGGATGATGCAGCATGCATGCTCACCTGGGATGGAAAACGTCTACAGCGTGCGTGTTTCTGTCAGGTTCACGAGTCAGTCGTGCGCTGAACACGCATTTTTCTGCCCTGTTTAAGGCGAGCAGGCGTTCTGGTCAGGAGAATCTCCTGGAAGAGCGGAAGTGTCTGGAGAAGGATGTGGCTGAGGCGACCTCCAGGCTGCACATGGCCCACGGGGAGATCCACCGCCTCACTGAGGAGCTGGAGTCAGCCCGCTCGGCCCTCAGAGCCTACGGTGGGTGTCTGAGCAGGGACGGCCTGATCTCATCCACAAATGGTCGGATGTGCTGTCCACTTCCTCCTGTGCAAATAAGGAGGAGGGATGAGGGGAAATTTAAGTTATACTGGCCTGATGTAGTGTGTGTGTGTGTCTGTGTGTGTGTGTGTGTGTGTGTAAGCAAGCATCCATGCGTACATGTCTAACATAAGCGTGTCCCTTCATAACGTCCTTGTTTCTGTGTTTCTTTCAGAGTCAGAGCTCCAGGCTGCTCAGCTAGAAATTGAGCAACTTAGACAGGAAATAGAGGACTGGAAACGCCATGGTAACACACTCTTTCACATTTTTTTCTATCCTCAGCCAAATTAAATGTACATGATTAATTGGTTTGTAATTAGAAACAGTTGCTCAAGATTTCAAACAAAGAGAGAAACTGTTCTTCCTACAGATGTGGCTGAACACATCAAGGTAGAGGAGGTGAAGGAGTTCCTGGTGGCAGAGGTCCTTCAGCTGAAGACCACTGTTCACAAAATGAACACTGACTGCTTGCAGTTGCTTGAGCTGGTACGAAGAGATGAGTTAAACATCTAGTGTTATAGAAATGTATGGAACTTTGAGGAAGTCATTTCATAAAAGTTTATTAAATGGGCATTGAAGGATCCTGTGGAAGAAAAAATAATGGAATTATGTTTTCATGCAATATAATAATTATTAATATTATTCATAACATCATAATACAAAGTTTTTCAATCCTCTTTGAATCATTAGGTTAAAGACACTGACAGGGATGAAGGTGACAGTGACGAGGCGTTTACTCAGAAACTGTCAAAGGTTAAACAAAGCACCCTCACATTCGTGGAATCTCTAGATCCTCAGCACAAATTCGAAAATAACAGCTGTCTGCTTCCTTTAGAGTCAGATCCTCAGCACGACTTCTTCATCTAAAGTTAAGAGGAAGAAAGCACTACAGGACATCCATAAGAGGTGGGCACTTGATTTTTACTCGCTTTCAGTATTGTCAGTGGTTGTAATAACTGACGAGTCAGTTGGTTAAATGGTGATGTGTGTGACTGATTCTGTAGGTGCCGCGAGGAGATGGAGGAGATGGAGGCTCGGCTTGAGCAGGAGACCCTGCAGAGGAAGAAAGCAGTGGAGGAATGTGAAGATCAGAGGAAGAGGAGGCAAGTGGCGGAAGACCTTACCCTGCAGCTGCAGGAACTGCAGGAGCAAAAAAATTGCGACCATGAGGCTGAAATCCAGCACCTTCAGAAGCAGGTGAGAGTCACCAGAGGGTTAGGGTGAAGGTTAGATGGTGAGGGTTAGATGGTTGTAATCCTGGTGAGGGTAGTATAGGTCTACCAGATGATCAAAGCAAAATGCTGTCTGCTGTGCATTCACAGATAGATCTCCTGGAAGAAATTGATGAAGTCAATGTTGAGAAATCTCAGAGACAGGACAGGAAGTGTGCGCAGCACCTGCAGCTGGTATGGAGGGGAGACGAGTCGCTCTGATGTTTGTGGAACTCTTTGACTCTTAGCTACGCTTTTTGACTAATCCTCTGGCCTTGTGACATTCTTAGCTGGAGTCTCTGACCACTGAACTGGACTGGGTCAGGACCACACTTCATGAAGAGAAAGAGCAGGCCAAACAACAACACTTGGCTGAGCAGGCCAAGGTGAGCACGGGCTTCAGGCTAACATGTAGTAACAGACCACAAATGCACAGAGTGGAAATGCATGGTTATCTTAAACAGGGTTGTTGGAAGCACGTGTAACATGTTCACTTTGACTCAGCTGCAGGACTCCTGGACATGGTGCAAGAGGCTAAATGAGGAGCTCAAGAGGACTCGTGATCTCCTCATGAACAGTGACGAACAGCTGCTTGCTCAGAGTGAGAGGAACAGCCAACATCACAGCAGCATCAACGTCCTAGAGCAAGACCTGGAGACGTGCCAGCCTCAGGAGCAGGACCAGTACCTGTTCCAGCACGAGCAGGTGGAACCTGTGGTGAGAGAGGTAAAGCCTGTTTGCCAAGTGTCTTAATGTTCACAGTGTGGAATGTGAACATGGAATGTAGATGACAGAGTGCCTTACACCTGGCCTTTACACCTGGCCTTTACACCTGGCCTTTACACCTGGCCTTTACACATGTCCTTTACACATGTCCTTTACACTGGACCCTTACACCTGTCCCTTCTTTACACCTGTCCCTTACACCTGGTCTTTACACCTGACCCTTACACCTGTCCTTTACGACACCCAGCAGCTAAATGCAGAGAAGACTCACAGCAAACACACCAACAACCTGGAGCTGGAGCTTAGGGACATGGTGGCTGAGATGTCCACCTTGAAGAATCAAGTGGAGAACTCCCAACAGCAGTGGTACTGAGAGCTGCCATCCACTAGACTAGTGCACTCCACAGACTAGTGAACTCCACAGACAATTACAGTAAAAAGATATGATTTATGACATAGTTGTAAGAAACATAAGGAATTTGTTATGCGGTTCAGATCAAAGTGGCTAGGCTCTACAATATTAGCAAGGTGATGTGTGATAGGCTCCGCCCTCTCTGAAACCTTTTTTTTGCTTCTTAATGTCATACAGGAAGCGCTTAGCAGTGAGGGAGGAGGAGCTGCGGCTGGAGGTGGAGTCACTGCTGGCCAATAACGCTCAGCTGAGTCAGGCCAAGGCGGAGCTTGCTCGGCAGGTCCAAGACCTGGAGATAACTAAGGTGATTCTTTCACACAGGTCTCTGCATGGTTAGGGCCAGGGTTAGGTTAATCTAACCCTAACCCTGCAGTCTCCATACATGACCACTAACCCACCACATAAAACAGTCAGTGTCAGACAGAGCTCCCTCATACATATAGCTGTATCATACACAATATAGCTGTTTTATAGCTGTCGTATAGCTAAGCATGAAGGCTGTTCTAAGAAAGCACTCTGTGTTTTATTTTCAATAAATAAGGAGAAACTGACCCTCAGCCAGCAGGACTATGAGAAAGTCCACACGCAGCTCCAGGAAGCCGATGTTAACTTGTCCTTTCAGATCAGGTAGACAGACGCCTAACCATCATACGTACGAAATTCTCCATTTGAAAGCACTACGCATGCTGGTTTCACGCTGCCATTTTAAACATGCTTAGAAAAGTACTTATTCCTTCTCCATTTCTAAACTGATTCAATGTGTCTCCAGCAAGCAGCATGACAGGAAGCTACGGCACAGAGAGAGACTTTGCAAGGCCAAAGAGGTGTATCTCAGGGAGACGGCCTGGCGAGACGAGAAGATCGTGGAGCAGCAGAGGGAGCTGGAGATCCTCAGCATGCGTCTTCAGAGGGTAAAGCGCATCTGAGGATAGTCAGATACTGAGATATTGAGGTTCAGGTTGTTTCTCTCCAAGAGAGTGACATGGCGAAGATACTGAGATACTGAGGTTGAGAGTGTTTCTCTCCAGGAGAGTGACATGGTGAAGATACTGAGGTTGAGGGTGTTTCTCTCCAGGAGAGTGACATGGTGAAGATACTGAGATACTGAGGTTGAGAGTGTTTCTCCAGGAGAGTGACATGGTGAAGATACTGAGATACTGAGGTTGAGGGTGTTTCTCTCCAGGAGAGTGACATGGTGAAGATACTGAAATACTGAGGTTGTGGGTGTTTCTCTCCAGGAGAGTGACATGGTGAAGATGGTGCAGACTGAGAACGAGGCTCTGCTCCTTAACAAGAAAGAGCTGCTCTGTCGGTTGAATGAAGAGGAGGGTGCCAGAGCAAGTGCTGTTGCCACAACAACGTCCATGCACCGAAGGTTACAACACTGAAACAGTTTCCTCTTTTCTTAATACTGAAGATGGTGACGGTTATCTTCTTCCCATCTTGTGAGTTTTTTTTACTGATAAACATGCACTTTTTCTCATCCAGGCTGGATCTTCTTAAGAAAGAGCTTTGGCAGAGAGATGAAAAGCTGATAAAGTACATAGAGCTTGACAACCTCATTAGACAGCTGCTCAACTGCCAATCGCTCACTGCTTCTGAGGTTTGTGTTTTAAATGAATACCCTTTAATTACTGAGAACACTGAAATGCTGCTGAAAGGTTGAATAACAACTTAAGTACATTTCTTATCAACTCCTCATCATCCTGAGAGAAACTTAAGTGTACTGCCAGCAGCCCTGTGTGACTTTGATGCTCCTGGGGCGATTCTCCCAGGAGACACCTGGCCTGATTCACCGAGCCTCATTCCCTTCTGCTTTCATACAGGACCTGAAGAGGCTGATATTGTTAAAGACCCAGATCAGTGAGGGCACTGTGTAAGGTAAGACTGTTTTTCCATTCCTAATAATCCTTGACTAACATGTCATTGGTTGCTATTTTATTTTGTAATTCTTAATTTAAAAACTAGAACGTTATAGAATAGTGCATTGTTAAATTTGCATATGATTTGCATATGACTACATCACAAAGCTTGGGGTGTTTGAGAGGAATGCCTGCATGACTTTACCTGTGATTATGGGCTGTTATATGTGTAGTGTTGCGTGGAAGCACTCCATATATATTTATGACATGGAAATAAGTTGTTGATTCATTATAGCAGTGGGATACAAAGACAAAACCCAAAGCATCCGGCAAAAAAACACCAGATAAAAATATCAGCTAAAGACATTTCTGATATTAAGGACAGGCCTACTGTTTTTCAAACATTACAAAGCTAAACTATCTACATTTGCACAAATACTACAAATGCGATACCACTCGCTCGCAGAGGTTTAAATTATGCTGATGGCGTGGAGGAACATTCACTGATAACCATACATCTATAATTATAAATCCTTTAAATTTACAGTGCTGTCGGTAACGGTCTACCACTGTAGATTTGTGTACCCTCCTATAATCTTAATTCGACATTATTGTTAAGCAGTATTCTGAACTAGTCATTTAGAGCTGTCTAGATGGATGTCGGCTAGTATCTTTCACCCAGGAGACTGGGGTGACCCCTAGCAAAAGGCAGGGGTCAGCTCCGAGAGGTAAGGTAGCCGGGAGCGGTTACTGGGTGGAGTAGCCTCGCCCCAGGGAGGCACCCTGCGCACTCAGGCACCACGGACGAGTGGGGAGCAGGTTGCACTCCATCCACACACCATGGGGGGCTCAGCGGTCAGAGGCCCGCTAGGGTGTGATGGCCCTGTGACCAACTGGGGCGTGGTTGTCATCTCATTGATGGCCCAGTCGGTCCAGGGCCACGCCCAATGAGGGGGAGCTAACCTATTTGTGTGTTTGTGTTACAGCTCCAGGACTGCAGGAAGCAGGTCTCTGCCTTGTCCCCGCCCAGTGAGGAGGAGCTACTCTGTGTGTTTGTGTTACAGCTCCAGGACTGCAGGAAGCAGGTCTCTGCCTTGTCCCTGCCCAGTGAGGAGGAGCTACTCTGTGTGTTTGTGTTACAGCTACTGGACTGCAGGGAGCAGGTCCCTGCCTTGTCCCCGCCCTCCCCCTTTGTTTTGTGTGCTGCCACTGTGTTCCGCACACCCGGTGGAGGGGAGTGCGCCTTGGTGGGGGGGACTGTCACGGTATGGCGGGCCCCCTACTGGTCGCCTCCATCTACAGTGGCAATTGTCCTGTTGTTGTGTTGTGTTCGTCCCTCAGGTGGGTGGAGCCCGCGATCCATCTCACCTGAGGGTCATTTGTTTGTCTATATTTGTCTTGTGCGCGTGTGTGAAAAAAGAGTGAGCGTATGAGAGTGCGCGTGTGAGGTGAGCGTGCACATGTGTCAAAAAAGAGTGCGCGTGTGAGCGTGCATGTGTGTGAAAAAAAGTGCGCGTGTGTGAGCGTGCGCGTGTGAAAAAAATAGTGAGTGTGCGTGCGATCGTGTGTGGGGAAAAAAGAGTGCACGTGTGTGAACAAAGGAGTGCGCGTGTGTGAAAAAAAAGTGCTACAGCCTATAGCGGCAGTTGTCCTGTTGTTGTGTTGTGTTCGTGCCTCAGGTGGTTGGAGCCCATGATCCATCTCAACTGAGGGTCATTTGTTTGTACCAGTTGCGCGTGTGAGCGTGCACGTGTGTGGGGAAAAAAAAGAGTGCGCGTGTGTAAAAAAAATTGCTACAGCCTACAGCGGCAGTTGTCCTGTTGTTGTGTTGTTTTCGTCCCTCAGGTGGGCGGAGCCCGCGATCCATCTCACCTGAGGGTCATTTGTTTGTACCAGTTGCGCGTGTGTGAGCATGCACGTGTGTGGAAAAAAAAAGAGTGCGCGTGTGTAAAAAAAAAAGCGCTACAGCCTACAGCGGCAGTTATCCTGTTGTGTTGTGTTCGTCCCTCAGGTGGGCGGAGCCCGCAATCCATCTCACCTGAGGATCATTTGTTTGTACCAGTTGCGCGTGTGTGAGCGTGCACGTGTGTGGGGGAAAAAAAGAGTGCGCGTGTGTAAAAAAAATTGCTACAGACTACAGCGGCAGTTGTCCTGTTGTTGTGTTGTGTTCGTCCCTCAGGTGGGTGGAGCCCGCGATCCATCTCACCTGAGGGTCATTTGTTTGTACCAGTTGCGCGTGTGTGAGCGTGCACGTGTGTAGAAAAAAAAAGAGTGCGCGTGTGTAAAAAAAAAGCGCTACAGCCTACAGCGGCAGTTGTCCTGTTGTGTTCGTCCCTCAGGTGGGCGGAGCCCGCGATCCAACTCACCTGAGGGTCATTTGTTTGTACCAGTTGCGCGTGTGTGTGTGCACGTGTGTGGGGAAAAAAAAATTGCTACAGCCTACAGCGGCAGTTGTCCTGTTGTTGTGTTGTGTTCGTCCCTCAGGTGGGCGGAGCCCGCGATCCATCTCACCTGAGGGTCATTTGTTTGTACCAGTTGCGCGTGTGTGAGCGTGCACGTGTGTGGGGGAAAAAAAGAGTGCGCGTGTGTAAAAAAAAAAGTGCTACAGCCTACATCGGCAGTTGTCCTGTTGTTGTGTTGTGTTCGTCCCTCAGGTGGGCAGAGCCCGCGATCCATCTCACCTGAGGGTCATTTGTTTGTACCAGTTGCGCGTGTGTGAGCGTGCACGTGTGTGGAAAAAAAAAGAGTGCGCGTGTGTAAAAAAAAGTGCTACAGCCTACAGCGGCAGTTGTCCTGTTATGTTCATCCCTCAGGTGGGCGGAGCCTGCGATCCATCTCACCTGAGGGTCATATGTTTGTACCAGTTGCGCGTGTGTGTGAGCGTGCACGTGTGTGGGGGAAAAAAAGAGTGCGCGTGTGTAAAAAAAAAAGTGCTACAGCCGACATCGGCAGTTGTCCTGTTGTTGTGTTGTGTTCGTCCCTCAGGTGGGCGGAGCCCGCGACCCATCTCACCTGAGGATCATTTGTTTGTACCAGTTGCGCGTGTGTGAGCGTGCACGTGTGTGGGGGAAAAAAAGAGTGCGCGTGTGTAAAAAAAAAGTGCTACAGCCGACATCGGCAGTTGTCCTGTTGTTGTGTTGTGTTCGTCCCTCAGGTGGGCGGAGCCCGCGACCCATCTCACCTGAGGATCATTTGTTTGTACCAGTTGCGCGTGTGTGAGCGTGCGCGTGTGTAAAAAAAATTGCTACAGACTACAGCGGCAGTTGTCCTGTTGTTGTGTTGTGTTCGTCCCTCAGGTGGGCGGAGCCCGCGATCCATCTCACCTGAGGGTCATTTGTTTGTACCAGTTGCGCGTGTGTGAGCGTGCACGTGTGTAGAAAAAAAGAGTGCGCGTGTGTAAAAAAAAAAGCGCTACAGCCTACAGCGGCAGTTGTCCTGTTATGTTCGTCCCTCAGGTGGGCGGAGCCCGCGATCCATCTCACCTGAGGGTCATTTGTTTGTACCAGTTGCGCGTGTGTGAGTGTGCACGTGTGTGGAAAAAAAAAAAAGAGTGCGCGTGTGTAAAAAAAAGCGCTACAGCCTACAGCGGCAGTTGTCCTGTTATGTCGTGTTTGTCCCTCAGGTGGGCGGAGCCCGCGATCCATCTCACCTGAGGGTCATATGTTTGTACCAGTTGCGCGT
Source organism: Brachyhypopomus gauderio (assembly GCF_052324685.1). Classification (NCBI taxonomy): domain Eukaryota; kingdom Metazoa; phylum Chordata; class Actinopteri; order Gymnotiformes; family Hypopomidae; genus Brachyhypopomus; species Brachyhypopomus gauderio. The sequence continues at coordinate 24,597,953 of NC_135221.1, read as the reverse complement.
GTGTGAGCGTGCACGTGTGTGGGAAAAAAAAGAGTGCGCGTGTTTTAGTTTTAGTTTTATTATTAGGATCCCCATTAGCTGCTATCTCAGAGCTGCTATTCTTCCTGGGGTCCAAAAAGACAAACCACACTAACAATACAAGCCAACTTAATAACAATAACAACAATCATAAAATTAAAATTAAAAATTAATACTAACAATAATAATAATAACCATAATAATAAGAACAATAATAATAATCGTTACCATTATTGCCATTATCATTCTCACCATCACCATAATGACATTATCAACAATATCAACAACTGAATAAGTAAAAAAAATAAAAAATAAATCCGCTTATAAATAAATACAGCAGTAACATAAAAAAGAAGTTTAAACTAAAAAAGACAATTTAACTTAATTCCATTAATTTATATTATTTGTTAAATAATGTTTCTTAATTTGTTTTTTAAACATAAATTTGCCCTCTATTTTAAGTAATGAAACTGGCAATGAGTTCCACTCCTTCATAGCTCTATAAATTACAGTTCGGCACATATAATTAGTTTTTGCTCTAGGTAATTTGAAATAGTTTTTTGTTGTATATCTTGTGGAATTGGTTTCTCTTTCTTTTACACGCTCCATTTGACCATAGAGCTCCACTGGATGTTTTTGTTCATATATGTTTTTAACTAATCTTACAAGGGTCATCTTGCACCTGTCTTCAACCTTTAACCATTCAAGTTTTTCATGCATTTTATTAGTGCTTGTTCTATATGGACATTTTAATGTAATTCTTGCTGCTTTGTTTTGTATTATTCGCGTGTGTAAAAAAAAAAGTGCTACAGCCTACAGCGGCAGTTGTCCTGTTATGTTCGTCCCTCAGGTGGGCGGAGCCCGCAATCCATCTCACCTGAGGGTCATTTGTTTGTACCAGTTGCGCGTGTGTGAGCTTGCATGTGTGTGGGGAAAAAAAAGAGTGCGCGTGTGTAAAAAAAAAAGTGCTACGGCCTACAGCGGCAGTTGTCCTGTTGTGTTGTGTTCGTCCCTCAGGTGGGCGGAGCCCGCGATCCATCTCACCTGAGGGTCATTTGTTTGTACCAGTTGCGCGTGTGTGAGCGTGCACGTGTGTGGGGGAAAAAGGGAAAAAAAGTGCGTGTGATCGTGCGTGTGTGAAAAAAAGTGTGCATGTGTGAGTGTGCGTGTGTGTGAAAAAAAAAGTGCGTGTGAGAGTGTGTGTGATCGTGCTTGTGTGAAAAAAGTGCATGTGTGATTGTGCGTGTGTGAGCATGCGCGTGTGTGAAATAAATAAAGTACGCGTGTGAGAGTGCAAGTGTGAGCGTGCATGTGTGTGAAAAAAAGAGTGCATGTGTGTGGGAAAAAAAATTGCCACAGCCTACAGCGGCAGTTGTCCTGTCATGTTGTGTTTGTCCCTCAGGTGGGCGGAGCCCGCGATCCATCTCACCTGAGGGTCATTTGTTTGTCCCAGTTGCGCGTGTGTGAGCGTGCACGTGTGTGGAAAAAAAAAAGAGTGCGCGTGTGTAAAAAAAAAAAAAGCGCTACAGCCTACAGCGGCAGTTGTCCTGTTATGTTCGTCCCTCAGGTGGGCGGAGCCTGCGATCCATCTCACCGAGGGTCATTTGTTTGTCCCAGTTGCGCGTGTGTGAGCTTGCATGTGTGTGGGGAAAAAAAAGAGTGCGCGTGTGTAAAAAAAAAAGTGCTACGGCCTACAGCGGCAGTTGTCCTGTTGTGTTCGTCCCTCAGGTGGGCGGAGCCCGCGATCCATCTCACCTGAGGGTCATTTGTTTGTACCAGTTGCGCGTGTGTGACCGTGCACGTGTGTGGGGAAAAAGGGAAAAAAAGTGCGTGTGATCGTGCGTGTGTGAAAAAAAGTGTGCATGTGTGAGTGTGCGTGTGAGCGTGCGTGTGTGTGAAAAAAAAAGTGCGTGTGAGTGTGTGTGATCGTGCTTGTGTGAAAAAAGTGCATGTGTGATTGTGCGTGTGTGAGCATGCGCGTGTGTGAAATAAATAAAGTACGGTGTGAGAGTGCAAGTGTGAGCGTGCATGTGTGTGAAAAAAAGAGTGCATGTGTGTGGGAAAAAAAATTGCTACAGCCTACAGCGGCAGTTGTCCTGTCATGTTGTGTTTGTCCCTCAGGTGGGCGTAGCCCGCGATCCATCTCACCTGAGGGTCATTTGTTTGTCCCAGTTGCGCGTGTGTGAGCGTGCACGTGTGTGTAAAAAAAAAAGAGTGCGCGTGTGTAAAAAAAAAAAAGCGCTACAGCCTACAGCGGCAGTTGTCCTGTTATGTTCGTCCCTCAGGTGGGCGGAGCCTGCGATCCATCTCACCTGAGGGTCATTTGTTTGTCCCAGTTGCGCGTGTGTGAGCTTGCATGTGTGTGGGGGAAAAAAAGAGTGCGCGTGTGTAAAAAAAAAGTGCTACAGCCGACATCGGCAGTTGTCCTGTTGTTGTGTTGTGTTCGTCCCTCAGGTGGGCGGAGCCCGCGATCCATCTCACCTGAGGGTCATTTGTTTGTACCAGTTGCGCGTGTGTGAGCGTGCACGTGTGTGGAAAAAAAAAGAGTGCGCGTGTGTAAAAAAAAGCGCTACAGCCTACAGCGGCAGTTGTCCTGTTATGTCGTGTTTGTCCCTCAGGTGGGCGGAGCCCGCGATCCATCTCACCTGAGGGTCATATGTTTGTACCAGTTGCGCGTGTGTGAGCGTGCACGTGTGTGGGAAAAAAAAGAGTGCGCGTGTTTTAGTTTTAGTTTTATTATTAGGATCCCCATTAGCTGCTATCTCAGAGCTGCTATTCTTCCTGGGGTCCAAAAAGACAAACCACACTAACAATACAAGCCAACTTAATAACAATAACAACAATCATAAAATTAAAATTAAAAATTAATACTAACAATAATAATAATAACCATAATAATAAGAACAATAATAATAATCGTTACCATTATTGCCATTATCATTCTCACCATCACCATAATGACATTATCAACAATATCAACAACTGAATAAGTAAAAAAAATAAAAAATAAATCCGCTTATAAATAAATACAGCAGTAACATAAAAAAGAAGTTTAAACTAAAAAACACAATTTAACTTAATTCCATTAATTTATATTATTTGTTAAATAATGTTTCTTAATTTGTTTTTTAAACATAAATTTGCCCTCTATTTTAAGTAATGAAACTGGCAATGAGTTCCACTCCTTCATAGCTCTATAAATTACAGTTCGGCACATATAATTAGTTTTTGCTCTAGGTAATTTGAAATAGTTTTTTGTTGTATATCTTGTGGAATTGGTTTCTCTTTCTTTTACACGCTCCATTTGACCATAGAGCTCCACTGGATGTTTTTGTTCATATATGTTTTTAACTAATCTTACAAGGGTCATCTTGCACCTGTCTTCAACCTTTAACCATTCAAGTTTTTCATGCATTTTATTAGTGCTTGTTCTATATGGACATTTTAATGTAATTCTTGCTGCTTTGTTTTGTATTATTCGCGTGTGTAAAAAAAAAAAGTGCTACAGCCTACAGCGGCAGTTGTCCTGTTATGTTCGTCCCTCAGGTGGGCGGAGCCTGCAATCCATCTCACCTGAGGGTCATTTGTTTGTACCAGTTGCGCGTGTGTGAGCGTGCACGTGTGTGGAAAAAAAAAGAGTGCGCGTGTGTAAAAAAAAGCGCTACAGCCTACAGCGGCAGTTGTCCTGTTATGTTCATCCCTCAGGTGGGCGGAGCCCGCGACCCATCTCACCTGAGGATCATTTGTTTGTACCAGTTGCGCGTGTGTGAGCGTGCACGTGTGTGGGGGAAAAAAAGAGTGCGCGTGTGTAAAAAAAAAGTGCTACAGCCGACATCGGCAGTTGTCCTGTTGTTGTGTTGTGTTCGTCCCTCAGGTGGGCGGAGCCCGCGACCCATCTCACCTGAGGATCATTTGTTTGTACCAGTTGCGCGTGTGTGAGCGTGCGCGTGTGTAAAAAAAATTGCTACAGACTACAGCGGCAGTTGTCCTGTTGTTGTGTTGTGTTCGTCCCTCAGGTGGGCGGAGCCCGCGATCCATCTCACCTGAGGGTCATTTGTTTGTACCAGTTGCGCGTGTGTGAGCGTGCACGTGTGTAGAAAAAAAGAGTGCGCGTGTGTAAAAAAAAAAGCGCTACAGCCTACAGCGGCAGTTGTCCTGTTATGTTCGTCCCTCAGGTGGGCGGAGCCCGCGATCCATCTCACCTGAGGGTCATTTGTTTGTACCAGTTGCGCGTGTGTGAGTGTGCACGTGTGTGGAAAAAAAAAAAAGAGTGCGCGTGTGTAAAAAAAAGCGCTACAGCCTACAGCGGCAGTTGTCCTGTTATGTCGTGTTTGTCCCTCAGGTGGGCGGAGCCCGCGATCCATCTCACCTGAGGGTCATATGTTTGTACCAGTTGCGCGTGTGTGAGCGTGCACGTGTGTGGGAAAAAAAAGAGTGCGCGTGTTTTAGTTTTAGTTTTATTATTAGGATCCCCATTAGCTGCTATCTCAGAGCTGCTATTCTTCCTGGGGTCCAAAAAGACAAACCACACTAACAATACAAGCCAACTTAATAACAATAACAACAATCATAAAATTAAAATTAAAAATTAATACTAACAATAATAATAATAACCATAATAATAAGAACAATAATAATAATCGTTACCATTATTGCCATTATCATTCTCACCATCACCATAATGACATTATCAACAATATCAACAACTGAATAAGTAAAAAAAATAAAAAATAAATCCGCTTATAAATAAATACAGCAGTAACATAAAAAAGAAGTTTAAACTAAAAAAGACAATTTAACTTAATTCCATTAATTTATATTATTTGTTAAATAATGTTTCTTAATTTGTTTTTTAAACATAAATTTGCCCTCTATTTTAAGTAATGAAACTGGCAATGAGTTCCACTCCTTCATAGCTCTATAAATTACAGTTCGGCACATATAATTAGTTTTTGCTCTAGGTAATTTGAAATAGTTTTTTGTTGTATATCTTGTGGAATTGGTTTCTCTTTCTTTTACACGCTCCATTTGACCATAGAGCTCCACTGGATGTTTTTGTTCATATATGTTTTTAACTAATCTTACAAGGGTCATCTTGCACCTGTCTTCAACCTTTAACCATTCAAGTTTTTCATGCATTTTATTAGTGCTTGTTCTATATGGACATTTTAATGTAATTCTTGCTGCTTTGTTTTGTATTATTCGCGTGTGTAAAAAAAAAAGTGCTACAGCCTACAGCGGCAGTTGTCCTGTTATGTTCGTCCCTCAGGTGGGCGGAGCCCGCAATCCATCTCACCTGAGGGTCATTTGTTTGTACCAGTTGCGCGTGTGTGAGCTTGCATGTGTGTGGGGAAAAAAAAGAGTGCGCGTGTGTAAAAAAAAAAGTGCTACGGCCTACAGCGGCAGTTGTCCTGTTGTGTTGTGTTCGTCCCTCAGGTGGGCGGAGCCCGCGATCCATCTCACCTGAGGGTCATTTGTTTGTACCAGTTGCGCGTGTGTGAGCGTGCACGTGTGTGGGGGAAAAAGGGAAAAAAAGTGCGTGTGATCGTGCGTGTGTGAAAAAAAGTGTGCATGTGTGAGTGTGCGTGTGTGTGAAAAAAAAAGTGCGTGTGAGAGTGTGTGTGATCGTGCTTGTGTGAAAAAAGTGCATGTGTGATTGTGCGTGTGTGAGCATGCGCGTGTGTGAAATAAATAAAGTACGCGTGTGAGAGTGCAAGTGTGAGCGTGCATGTGTGTGAAAAAAAGAGTGCATGTGTGTGGGAAAAAAAATTGCCACAGCCTACAGCGGCAGTTGTCCTGTCATGTTGTGTTTGTCCCTCAGGTGGGCGGAGCCCGCGATCCATCTCACCTGAGGGTCATTTGTTTGTCCCAGTTGCGCGTGTGTGAGCGTGCACGTGTGTGGAAAAAAAAAAGAGTGCGCGTGTGTAAAAAAAAAAAAAGCGCTACAGCCTACAGCGGCAGTTGTCCTGTTATGTTCGTCCCTCAGGTGGGCGGAGCCTGCGATCCATCTCACCGAGGGTCATTTGTTTGTCCCAGTTGCGCGTGTGTGAGCTTGCATGTGTGTGGGGAAAAAAAAGAGTGCGCGTGTGTAAAAAAAAAAGTGCTACGGCCTACAGCGGCAGTTGTCCTGTTGTGTTCGTCCCTCAGGTGGGCGGAGCCCGCGATCCATCTCACCTGAGGGTCATTTGTTTGTACCAGTTGCGCGTGTGTGACCGTGCACGTGTGTGGGGAAAAAGGGAAAAAAAGTGCGTGTGATCGTGCGTGTGTGAAAAAAAGTGTGCATGTGTGAGTGTGCGTGTGAGCGTGCGTGTGTGTGAAAAAAAAAGTGCGTGTGAGTGTGTGTGATCGTGCTTGTGTGAAAAAAGTGCATGTGTGATTGTGCGTGTGTGAGCATGCGCGTGTGTGAAATAAATAAAGTACGGTGTGAGAGTGCAAGTGTGAGCGTGCATGTGTGTGAAAAAAAGAGTGCATGTGTGTGGGAAAAAAAATTGCTACAGCCTACAGCGGCAGTTGTCCTGTCATGTTGTGTTTGTCCCTCAGGTGGGCGTAGCCCGCGATCCATCTCACCTGAGGGTCATTTGTTTGTCCCAGTTGCGCGTGTGTGAGCGTGCACGTGTGTGTAAAAAAAAAAGAGTGCGCGTGTGTAAAAAAAAAAAAGCGCTACAGCCTACAGCGGCAGTTGTCCTGTTATGTTCGTCCCTCAGGTGGGCGGAGCCTGCGATCCATCTCACCTGAGGGTCATTTGTTTGTCCCAGTTGCGCGTGTGTGAGCTTGCATGTGTGTGGGGGAAAAAAAGAGTGCGCGTGTGTAAAAAAAAAGTGCTACAGCCGACATCGGCAGTTGTCCTGTTGTTGTGTTGTGTTCGTCCCTCAGGTGGGCGGAGCCCGCGATCCATCTCACCTGAGGGTCATTTGTTTGTACCAGTTGCGCGTGTGTGAGCGTGCACGTGTGTGGAAAAAAAAAGAGTGCGCGTGTGTAAAAAAAAGCGCTACAGCCTACAGCGGCAGTTGTCCTGTTATGTCGTGTTTGTCCCTCAGGTGGGCGGAGCCCGCGATCCATCTCACCTGAGGGTCATATGTTTGTACCAGTTGCGCGTGTGTGAGCGTGCACGTGTGTGGGAAAAAAAAGAGTGCGCGTGTTTTAGTTTTAGTTTTATTATTAGGATCCCCATTAGCTGCTATCTCAGAGCTGCTATTCTTCCTGGGGTCCAAAAAGACAAACCACACTAACAATACAAGCCAACTTAATAACAATAACAACAATCATAAAATTAAAATTAAAAATTAATACTAACAATAATAATAATAACCATAATAATAAGAACAATAATAATAATCGTTACCATTATTGCCATTATCATTCTCACCATCACCATAATGACATTATCAACAATATCAACAACTGAATAAGTAAAAAAAATAAAAAATAAATCCGCTTATAAATAAATACAGCAGTAACATAAAAAAGAAGTTTAAACTAAAAAACACAATTTAACTTAATTCCATTAATTTATATTATTTGTTAAATAATGTTTCTTAATTTGTTTTTTAAACATAAATTTGCCCTCTATTTTAAGTAATGAAACTGGCAATGAGTTCCACTCCTTCATAGCTCTATAAATTACAGTTCGGCACATATAATTAGTTTTTGCTCTAGGTAATTTGAAATAGTTTTTTGTTGTATATCTTGTGGAATTGGTTTCTCTTTCTTTTACACGCTCCATTTGACCATAGAGCTCCACTGGATGTTTTTGTTCATATATGTTTTTAACTAATCTTACAAGGGTCATCTTGCACCTGTCTTCAACCTTTAACCATTCAAGTTTTTCATGCATTTTATTAGTGCTTGTTCTATATGGACATTTTAATGTAATTCTTGCTGCTTTGTTTTGTATTATTCGCGTGTGTAAAAAAAAAAAGTGCTACAGCCTACAGCGGCAGTTGTCCTGTTATGTTCGTCCCTCAGGTGGGCGGAGCCTGCAATCCATCTCACCTGAGGGTCATTTGTTTGTACCAGTTGCGCGTGTGTGAGCGTGCACGTGTGTGGAAAAAAAAAGAGTGCGCGTGTGTAAAAAAAAGCGCTACAGCCTACAGCGGCAGTTGTCCTGTTATGTTGTGTTTGTCCCTCAGGTGGGCGGAGCCCGCGATCCATCTCACCTGAGGGTCATTTGTTTGTACCAGTTGCGCGTGTGTGAGCGTGCACGTGTGTGGAAAAAAAAAGAGTGCGCGTGTGTAAAAAAAAGCGCTACAGCCTACAGCGGCAGTTGTCCTGTTATGTTGTGTTTGTCCCTCAGGTGGGCGGAGCCCGCGATCCATCTCACCTGAGGGTCATTTGTTTGTACCAGTTGCGCGTGTGTGAGCGTGCACGTGTGTGGGAAAAAAAAGAGTGTGCGTGTTTTAGTTTTATTATTAGGATCCCCATTAGCTGCTATCTCAGAGCTGCTATTCTTCCTGGGGTCCAAAAAGACAAACCACACTAACAATACAAGCCAACTTAATAACAATAACAACAATCATAAAATTAAAAATTAATACTAACAATAATAATAATAACCATAATAATAAGAACAATAATAATAATCGTTACCATTATTGCCATTATCATTCTCACCATCACCATAATGACATTATCAACAATATCAACAACTGAATAAGTAAAAAAAATAAAAAATAAATCCGCTTATAAATAAATACAGCAGTAACATAAAAAAGAAGTTTAAACTAAAAAACACAATTTAACTTAATTCCATTAATTTATATTATTTGTTAAATAATGTTTCTTAATTTGTTTTTTAAACATAAATTTGCCCTCTATTTTAAGTAATGAAACTGGCAATGAGTTCCACTCCTTCATAGCTCTATAAATTACAGTTCGGCACATATAATTAGTTTTTGCTCTAGGTAATTTGAAATAGTTTTTTGTTGTATATCTTGTGGAATTGGTTTCTCTTTCTTTTACACGCTCCATTTGACCATAGAGCTCCACTGGATGTTTTTGTTCATATATGTTTTTAACTAATCTTACAAGGGTCATCTTGCAACTGTCTTCAACCTTTAACCATTCAAGTTTTTCATGCATTTTATTAGTGCTTGTTCTATATGGACATTTTAATGTAATTCTTGCTGCTTTGTTTTGTATTATTCGCGTGTGTAAAAAAAAAAGTGCTACAGCCTACAGCGGCAGTTGTCCTGTTATGTTCGTCCCTCAGGTGGGCGGAGCCCGCAATCCATCTCACCTGAGGGTCATTTGTTTGTACCAGTTGCGCGTGTGTGAGCTTGCATGTGTGTGGGGAAAAAAAAGAGTGTGCGTGTGTAAAAAAAAAAAGTGCTACGGCCTACAGCGGCAGTTGTCCTGTTGTGTTGTGTTCGTCCCTCAGGTGGGCGGAGCCCGCGATCCATCTCACCTGAGGGTCATTTGTTTGTACCAGTTGCGCGTGTGTGAGCGTGCACGTGTGTGGGGAAAAAGGGAAAAAAAGTGCGTGTGATCGTGCGTGTGTGAAAAAAAGTGTGCATGTGTGAGTGTGAGCGTGCGTGTGTGTGAAAAAAAAAGTGCGTGTGAGAGTGTGTGTGATCGTGCTTGTGTGAGCATGCGCGTGTGTGAAATAAATAAAGTACGCGTGTGAGAGTGCAAGTGTGAGCGTGCATGTGTGTGAAAAAAAGAGTGCATGTGTGTGGGAAAAAAAATTGCTACAGCCTACAGCGGCAGTTGTCCTGTCATGTTGTGTTTGTCCCTCAGGTGGGCGGAGCCCGCGATCCATCTCACCTGAGGGTCATTTGTTTGTCCCAGTTGTGCGTGTGTGAGCTTGCATGTGTGTGGGGAAAAAAAAGAGTGCGCGTGTGTAAAAAAAAAAAAAAGCGCTACAGCCTACAGCGGCAGTTGTCCTGTTATGTTGTGTTTGTCCCTCAGGTGGGCGGAGCCCGCGATCCATCTCACCTGAGGGTCATTTGTTTGTACCAGTTGCGCGTGTGTGAGCTTGCATGTGTGTGGGGAAAAAAGCGAAAAAAAGTGCGTGATCGTGCGTGTGTGAAAAAAAGTGTGCATGTGTGAGTGTGCGTGTGTGTGAAAAAAAAAGTGCGTGTGAGAGTGTGTGTGATTGTGCGTGTGTGAAATAAATAAAGTACGCGTGTGAGAGTGCAAGTGTGAGCGTGCATGTGTGTGAAAAAAAGAGTGCATGTATGTGGGAAAAATAATTGCTACAGCCTACAGCGGCAGTTGTCCTGTTGTTGTGTTGTGTTCGTCCCTCAGGTGGGTGGAGCCCGCGATCCATCTCACCTGAGGGTCATTTGTTTGTACCAGTTGCGCGTGTGTGAGCGTGCACGTGTGTGGGGAAAAAAAAGAGTGCGCGTGTGTAAAAAAAAAGTGCTACAGCCTACAGCGGCAGTTGTCCTGTTGTGTTCGTCCCTCAGGTGGGCGGAGCCCGCGATCCATCTCACCTGAGGGTCATTTGTTTGTACCAGTTGTGCGTGTGTGAGCGTGCACGTGTGTGGAAAAAAAAAGAGTGCGCGTGTGTAAAAAAAAAAGCGCTACAGCCTACAGCGGCAGTTGTCCTGTTATGTTGTGTTTGTCCCTCAGGTGGGCGGAGCCCGCGATCCATCTCACCTGAAGGTAATTTGTTTGTACCAGTTGCGTGTGTGAGCGTGCACGTGTGTGGGGAAAAAAGGGAAAAGTGCGTGTGAAAAAAAGTGTGCATGTGTGAGCGTGCGTGTGTGTGAAAAAAAAGTGCGTGTGAGTGTGTGTGATCGTGCTTGTGTGAAAAAAGAAAAAAAAGTGCATGTGTGATTGTGCGTGTGTGAGCGTGCACGTGTGTGTAAAAAAAAGTGCGTGTGTGTGTGTGAGCATGCTCGTGTGTGAAAAAAAGTGCGTGTGAGTGTGTGTGTGATCTTGCGCGTGACAAAAGTGCGTGTTCTGTCCATTTGTTCAAAGCTGAGAAGCCCGGCATGATCAACGCACACTCTCTGATTCCGTTACATTTAAAACTTATTTATTGTAAAAGTGAAATGTTTAGTTGATTTAATCCATGATCCATAATTCTTAACAACTGCATATAATGAAATTGAGAAAATTAAAGCGTGGTCAAAAAGTGTGTTTTACCAAGCTCCCCTCTTTTCCCCTTTCCCCAAACCATCCAATAACATTTCCCCTCTTGACCAAAAACTCAGGTGCTTCATTATCCAAAAGAAAAATAAAAGGACAAAATTCAATATCACAAAGCATAACACATTTCTGCATTTGACACAAAATTAAATGAACTAATAATAAATAATAAATGTATGCAAAATGGCTGTAACAGTGTGAGTGTGTGTGTGTGCATGTGAATAAATCAATCAATAAATAAAAATATTATTAATAATAATAATAATAATAATAAATACTTCTTTCAAAACCCTCATCCAGTGCCAAAGAGTTGTTTGTACTTTTTTATTGTATTGTGTTTTTTTAACTTGAAATACAAAGGCAGGTTGAAGATATTACGTTGATTCACCATTAATAGTTCAACGTCATTTAACATTAACCGTTGTTTCAACGTTGAAACAACAACAGACCGTATTTAAACCATATTTCAACCACATTTTAACGTTGAAGGTCGGTCGTGTGCCAGCTGTGTAATAAGAATTACATAGAGAACACATGTATATAAGTATACTGTTGGAAATTATATTTAAAATTTATTAGCATTACAGTATTAATTAAACTGCTTATTTTAATGTCTTTATATTTACAGTATAAATCAAACTGTTTGTCTGCATAGTATCAAAAGTGTCTTACAGACACTCTAAAAGAGCCAACAAAGCATATTCTAAGTTGCAATAACAGGATGCTTTATTGCATTTACAAACAGTTGACATTTGGAAATGGAAGGCTGGAATCATCGCATTTAGTTCTAGACAATAAATGTATGTATCCGACGTCTGTGACCCCGAGGTGTGAAGAGTGGCTGACAGGTAGTCAATTTTGAGAATTAGGCAGACAAATTTTCAGACTCGCAGAGTAGCAAAGGTGGGGGCTTATACCCAGATCATACTATAAAGTACAGGTGGAAAAGTATGTGTTTGAGAGACCTGCACACAAAGCTACAGAGTAGAGTAGTAAGGCTTTTGTGTATTCTCTCCAGAGCGCTCTGTATTTTTATTTGCTTTTAATAAAAGGTTAAAGACAAGACTGGTTATCTTTTTTGCATCAAACGGACGTGCTGCGCTAAGGTGAAAAAGGATCTAAGCGCAACAACACGCACAGATTAGAATTATTTATCATTCACATCACTTCTTTTATGTACCTCTCTAATTATTGTTGTCAGAGTGTTGTCATGTTAACATCTATGTGTTGAATGAGCTAAACCCATATATGAGCTGAACCCCTCCCTGATTGGGTCTGGAGTGGTGGCGGTGTGATTTGTGATTTGATATTACAAAGGTACATAATTTTGGAAAAACAAATTTTGTTGAAGCTCAATTTATTGCATTACATATGTACATAATAAATGTTATGTTTTGTGGGGCAGTCATGGACTGGAGGTAGGGAACTGGTCTTGTGACCAGAGGGTCATGGGTTCGATTCCCAGACCTGAGGCCATGACTGAGGTGCCCTTGAGCAAGGCACCTAACCCCAACTGCTCCCCGGGCGCCAGGCTAGGGCTGCCCACCGCTCTGGGCACGTGTGCTCCACAGCCCCCTAGTAATCACTGGTGTGTGTGTGTGAACTGCACAGATGGGTTAAAAGCGGAGGACAAATTTCGATTGGGGTGTAAAAAATCACAATTGACAAAATATGGCACAATTACATTTACATGTTTCATTAATGATAAACTCACATGTTGTAGCCACATGTTATATACCCACTGGCACATTTCTTCCCAACCACCCTATCTGGCAATGTTTTTCTATTTCAGCTCGGTTGAACAAGACAGCACCTCCAGCCAAGCCGCTGAAGATGCTCTCCACCATTAGCCAGCTCTCCTCCCTGGGCTCTGAGAGTATCCCTCATCACACCGCCCCTCTGTATGAGAGTGAGGAGTTATAGATCTTAGTAGTATTTGTTTTTTCCTGATGTTAACTGCAGAATGACGAGCACCATTTATCTTTGTACTTACATAATGCAATTATGTTAAAGTAGTCCTTCTCCCATCCTTTGCATTTTGTCAAATGCACTTTAGCTTGTGGTTCTCATTGTATCTTTCAATAAATTAGATGTAAGAAGTAAGTTTGCCATTCCAACAGAATAAACCGCCTCCACCACTGAGAAATGCCACTGACAGGTTGTGACAATGTGATGGTGTATTTTTTTGTTGGGATTTGAACAGTTCAATATCACAAGCTTCAGCACTGGAATTCATTAAAAATTATTTGTGAGGCCTTTAACAAGTGACAGTGTGCTGTGTCATATTTCTGTTTGTTCCATGCATGCTAACCCTAGCCTCTGCCTTCAGAATAGCTTCAGTCCTTCTTAGAATTCTCCTCTGTGCCCAGTTGTGCTGAGATTGGACCAATGAGGACCATTTAGTCATGTTGATCAGTTGGTTTACATTAATGTTTAGAACTCATGATTAGCAAGGCAATGGAAGGCACTTTACTTCATTCTGATGATCATTAAATCACTTTTGAATTTCTTCCTGCTGTGTTTCTGGATTAAATATCTATACATTTTGAAGGTGTGGTGTTTGATCTGATCTTACAAAATAGCCTTATATTCCTTGTCCATTACACAGCCACATACAGCAATCATCTGACATAAGGACAAGAACAGGTTGGTCGTCATGATGTTTCAAAGCTCAAAAATATTTTTATTTATTTATGCATTAATTTGAATTGGATAGGATCTAATTGGATCAAAGGGGTGCTGCACCAGATCTGTACTATCCAAGTCTATACTTGTACAATGTACTTTCATCCCCTTAAGTCGTCGTCTATCCCAGCTAGCTTCAACTTTTGTGGTTTGTCTACACTTTCCATCTGATGCCATGATTTCTGACACTTATCCTCTTACTTCACTAATTAATTTGGCCATTATTGCATCAACAATGTGAGCACAAAAACTATTTGGTCATTTTTCAACTCAGATGTTGTCGTGTAACCTTAAATTGTTTTGAAAATTCTCATATAAAAGTACTGATTCTGTTTCGTAGCTGAAACATAATGGCTTCATGTTCAAAACTATCACCCATATGCTTGCATTTGTAATTATATTTTATTTACTTTTAAATACTTTGTCATGTGTTCTTTCCATTATTTTGTACATCTGTACATCATTTGAAGATTTTGCCTTTCTGTCATTGTGTTTTAAATCAAATAATAATACAAACTATGTAAGGGCCATATATTTACTGTATAAATAAATACCAGCTGCCTTATTCATACATCCTATACAAAATCTAATTATTATATGATTATGTTTTGCTGGCAAAATGAACAAGGTGTTAACTTGTGCAATGGCTTGGGATTGTACAGAGTACATTTACTTAGACCAACCAAAATCTCGCCTAGGGCACCACATTGGTCAGGGCCGGCTCTGACTCTAAGTCAGATATATGTCCTACAGCAGCAAAGAAAACACTGATATAACATGTTAATATAGCATCCTGAACTGGTTTATAATTTTACTTTATTAATGAAATATATATATTTATATAATTTTACATACACCTTTATTACCCCTTCTCTGAAGGGTTAGAAGGGCCTGACTGCACACCACTGCAATATAGTGCTTTTCAAGCACTATAATAATAAGAAGAAGTATGAGGAATAAGCACTGTAATATTTTTGTTGAATTTGCATGTGGGATAGCATTAAGCTCCAGTGATGATTACTAGCCCACCCCAGGTCTTCCACAGACAGCTGTAACGGGACTGTTTTTCCTTCGCGAGAGTGAGCCGTCCCATCACAACTGCGCTTTAGCTGAAACGGAAGCATGTCCGCTACGCACCGCACGCCGTTACTATGTTTTTATATGGAAGCTGCATTTTGATGCGGTTCTCGTCAACACGCTGACGTCACTACGCGGCATTTTAGAATCTAAACAGAATCCCAAAGTTTGTGTTCGAAACGAGACCAGAGTTGGTTGAACTGACGGAAAGTTTTGCGTTTAAAAAGCGTTCAATACAGAAACATCGGTTACATTCTGTTGTACGGCTGTCTGTCTACAGAGGTAAACGGTACAGACTACAGAGGTAAACATTTCTTTACACATTAGTCACTTCTTAATGAAGACGATAAACGATATGATGCGATGGATTTAAATTATTTACTTCAAAGCTAATCTGTAGTCCTGTATGCTAGCTTGTTTTTGTTTGACTGACGATCGCTATGCGGTTTAGCGGCTTTGTCCACTTCTGAAGTGAGAGTGGATTGATTATAAAATCGTATTTGGCAGGTTAGATCGTTTAAAGCTGAAAACAGCTGTCCGCGTTATCCTCGTGGCATGCCGTCCGTCCCTTTCGCTCGTGTTCCGTTTGTTTAACTTGCTGTCTTCGTAAGAGCGTCTCTGAACTTTGGTACCTGTTTAAAACTGTACGTTAGCAGCTTTGGTAACTTATTTTAAATGAGTTATTTATACCTTACACTCATTTTTACCCCATTTAAACGGAACCTAACACGTTAGTTCTATTGATGTGTAGTTACATAATCAGGGATGAAGGTGTTTAGCTGCGCCTGTATTTCTTCAGGTGATGGAGTCGTTGAGTGAGATGGAGCAGCGCTTGGTGCAGGAAGGACTGTCTGTGGACGCCTCCAGCTCTGAGCGTCTGGCTTTGCTGTGGCGGCTCTACGTGGAGAAGGACAAACGCGCGAGAGAGCTCACTCGGAACATACTGGAGCTGCGCTTGGAGCACGCGGCGGAGCTCAAAATCGTGAGTGTGTTTTCGAGCGATCCTGAATTGGCGAGATGAGTAAATGAGGCTATGGTAATTTTTTAGGATCACGTAGGAACAGATTTCTGTATCCAATGCACGTTGTATGTGTTTCTCGTGTGTTTGGCACCACGAAGACACTGCAGCCAAATGGTTTTCAGAAGACCATACTGCAGAGTCCTGAAGAGAACCCAGACCAAGTAAGGCCACACAGTGTGGTTTGGTTTTGTTATGGTTAATAATTTTTTTGTTAAAATGCAGTTTGGCCCAGAGAAACCTACAAACGTTCTTTCCCCACAAGGCTGAGTGCCTGCAAGGGCAGAGTCTGTGGAAGAAGACTCCTGGAGCTCAGACCAGTGCCGCAGACCATGGAGAGGGTTCACCCCGTACGTCTACACTGCTAATGCTTTATTATAGTTTGATAGGAAGAAACGCCGATGTGTGCCTGTCTCCCCCTTCCTGGCTGAGAAAACCAGCAACCTTTCTGTATTTCACCAGCAAATTAACCTGGCCTGCTCTTCCTTCTGACTAACTAACCTTCTAACCCTCTGAGCACAGCAGCCCGACGGATGATGCAGCATGCATGCTCACCTGGGATGGAAAACGTCTACAGCGTGCGTGTTTCTGTCAGGTTCACGAGTCAGTCGTGCGCTGAACACGCATTTTTCTGCCCTGTTTAAGGCGAGCAGGCGTTCTGGTCAGGAGAATCTCCTGGAAGAGCGGAAGTGTCTGGAGAAGGATGTGGCTGAGGCGACCTCCAGGCTGCACATGGCCCACGGGGAGATCCACCGCCTCACTGAGGAGCTGGAGTCAGCCCGCTCGGCCCTCAGAGCCTACGGTGGGTGTCTGAGCAGGGACGGCCTGATCTCATCCACAAATGGTCGGATGTGCTGTCCACTTCCTCCTGTGCAAATAAGGAGGAGGGATGAGGGGAAATTTAAGTTATACTGGCCTGATGTAGTGTGTGTGTGTGTGTGTGTGTGTGTGTGTGTGTGTGTGTGTGTGTGTAAGCAAGCATCCATGCGTACATGTCTAACATAAGCGTGTCCCTTCATAACGTCCTTGTTTCTGTGTTTCTTTCAGAGTCAGAGCTCCAGGCTGCTCAGCTAGAAATTGAGCAACTTAGACAGGAAATAGAGGACTGGAAACGCCATGGTAACACACTCTTTCACATTTTTTTCTATCCTCAGCCAAATTAAATGTACATGATTAATTGGTTTGTAATTAGAAACAGTTGCTCAAGATTTCAAACAAAGAGAGAAACTGTTCTTCCTACAGATGTGGCTGAACACATCAAGGTAGAGGAGGTGAAGGAGTTCCTGGTGGCAGAGGTCCTTCAGCTGAAGACCACTGTTCACAAAATGAACACTGACTGCTTGCAGTTGCTTGAGCTGGTACGAAGAGATGAGTTAAACATCTAGTGTTATAGAAATGTATGGAACTTTGAGGAAGTCATTTCATAAAAGTTTATTAAATGGGCATTGAAGGATCCTGTGGAAGAAAAAATAATGGAATTATGTTTTCATGCAATATAATAATTATTAATATTATTCATAACATCATAATACAAAGTTTTTCAATCCTCTTTGAATCATTAGGTTAAAGACACTGACAGGGATGAAGGTGACAGTGACGAGGCGTTTACTCAGAAACTGTCAAAGGTTAAACAAAGCACCCTCACATTCGTGGAATCTCTAGATCCTCAGCACAAATTCGAAAATAACAGCTGTCTGCTTCCTTTAGAGTCAGATCCTCAGCACGACTTCTTCATCTAAAGTTAAGAGGAAGAAAGCACTACAGGACATCCATAAGAGGTGGGCACTTGATTTTTACTCGCTTTCAGTATTGTCAGTGGTTGTAATAACTGACGAGTCAGTTGGTTAAATGGTGATGTGTGTGACTGATTCTGTAGGTGCCGCGAGGAGATGGAGGAGATGGAGGCTCGGCTTGAGCAGGAGACCCTGCAGAGGAAGAAAGCAGTGGAGGAATGTGAAGATCAGAGGAAGAGGAGGCAAGTGGCGGAAGACCTTACCCTGCAGCTGCAGGAACTGCAGGAGCAAAAAAATTGCGACCATGAGGCTGAAATCCAGCACCTTCAGAAGCAGGTGAGAGTCACCAGAGGGTTAGGGTGAAGGTTAGATGGTGAGGGTTAGATGGTTGTAATCCTGGTGAGGGTAGTATAGGTCTACCAGATGATCAAAGCAAAATGCTGTCTGCTGTGCATTCACAGATAGATCTCCTGGAAGAAATTGATGAAGTCAATGTTGAGAAATCTCAGAGACAGGACAGGAAGTGTGCGCAGCACCTGCAGCTGGTATGGAGGGGAGACGAGTCGCTCTGATGTTTGTGGAACTCTTTGACTCTTAGCTACGCTTTTTGACTAATCCTCTGGCCTTGTGACATTCTTAGCTGGAGTCTCTGACCACTGAACTGGACTGGGTCAGGACCACACTTCATGAAGAGAAAGAGCAGGCCAAACAACAACACTTGGCTGAGCAGGCCAAGGTGAGCACGGGCTTCAGGCTAACATGTAGTAACAGACCACAAATGCACAGAGTGGAAATGCATGGTTATCTTAAACAGGGTTGTTGGAAGCACGTGTAACATGTTCACTTTGACTCAGCTGCAGGACTCCTGGACATGGTGCAAGAGGCTAAATGAGGAGCTCAAGAGGATTCGTGATCTCCTCATGAACAGTGACGAACAGCTGCTTGCTCAGAGTGAGAGGAACAGCCAACATCACAGCAGCATCAACGTCCTAGAGCAAGACCTGGAGACGTGCCAGCCTCAGGAGCAGGACCAGTACCTGTTCCAGCACGAGCAGGTGGACTCTGTGGTGAGAGAGGTAAAGCCTGTTTGCCAAGTGTCTTAATGTTCACAGTGTGGAATGTGAACATGGAATGTAGATGACAGAGTGCCTTACACCTGGCCCTTACACCTGGCCCTTACACCTGGCCTTTACACATGTCCTTTACACTGGACCCTTACACCTGTCCCTTCTTTACACCTGTCCCTTACACCTGGTCTTTACACCTGACCCTTACACCTGTCCTTTACGACACCCAGCAGCTAAATGCAGAGAAGACTCACAGCAAACACACCAACAACCTGGAGCTGGAGCTTAGGGACATGGTGGCTGAGATGTCCACCTTGAAGAATCAAGTGGAGAACTCCCAACAGCAGTGGTACTGAGAGCTGCCATCCACTAGACTAGTGCACTCCACAGACTAGTGAACTCCACAGACAATTACAGTAAAAAGATATGATTTATGACATAGTTGTAAGAAACATAAGGAATTTGTTATGCGGTTCAGATCAAAGTGGCTAGGCTCTACAATATTAGCAAGGTGATGTGTGATAGGCTCCGCCCTCTCTGAAACCTTTTTTTTGCTTCTTAATGTCATACAGGAAGCGCTTAGCAGTGAGGGAGGAGGAGCTGCGGCTGGAGGTGGAGTCACTGCTGGCCAATAACGCTCAGCTGAGTCAGGCCAAGGCGGAGCTTGCTCGGCAGGTCCAAGACCTGGAGATAACTAAGGTGATTCTTTCACACAGGTCTCTGCATGGTTAGGGCCAGGGTTAGGTTAATCTAACCCTAACCCTGCAGTCTCCATACATGACCACTAACCCACCACATAAAACAGTCAGTGTCAGACAGAGCTCCCTCATACATATAGCTGTATCATACACAATATAGCTGTTTTATAGCTGTCGTATAGCTAAGCATGAAGGCTGTTCTAAGAAAGCACTCTGTGTTTTATTTTCAATAAATAAGGAGAAACTGACCCTCAGCCAGCAGGACTATGAGAAAGTCCACACGCAGCTCCAGGAAGCCGATGTTAACTTGTCCTTTCAGATCAGGTAGACAGACGCCTAACCATCATACGTACGAAATTCTCCATTTGAAAGCACTACGCATGCTGGTTTCACGCTGCCATTTTAAACATGCTTAGAAAAGTACTTATTCCTTCTCCATTTCTAAACTGATTCAATGTGTCTCCAGCAAGCAGCATGACAGGAAGCTACGGCACAGAGAGAGACTTTGCAAGGCCAAAGAGGTGTATCTCAGGGAGACGGCCTGGCGAGACGAGAAGATCGTGGAGCAGCAGAGGGAGCTGGAGATCCTCAGCATGCGTCTTCAGAGGGTAAAGCGCATCTGAGGATAGTCAGATACTGAAATATTGAGGTTCAGGTTGTTTCTCTCCAAGAGAGTGACATGGTGAAGATACTGAGATACTGAGGTTGAGGGTGTTTCTCTCCAAGAGAGTGACATGGTGAAGATACTGAGATACTGAGGTTGAGGGTGTTTCTCTCCAGGAGAGTGACATGGTGAAGATACTGAGATACTGAGGTTGAGGGTGTTTCTCTTCAGGAGAGTGACATGGTGAAGATACTGAAATACTGAGGTTGAGGGTGTTTCTCTCCAGGAGAGTGACATGGTGAAGATACTGAGATACTGAGGTTGAGGGTGTTTCTCTCCAGGAGAGTGACATGGTGAAGATACTGAAATACTGAGGTTGTGGGTGTTTCTCTCCAGGAGAGTGACATGGTGAAGATGGTGCAGACTGAGAACGAGGCTCTGCTCCTTAACAAGAAAGAGCTGCTCTGTCGGTTGAATGAAGAGGAGGGTGCCAGAGCAAGTGCTGTTGCCACAACAACGTCCATGCACCGAAGGTTACAACACTGAAACAGTTTCCTCTTTTCTTAATACTGAAGATGGTGACGGTTATCTTCTTCCCATCTTGTGAGTTTTTTTTACTGATAAACATGCACTTTTTCTCATCCAGGCTGGATCTTCTTAAGAAAGAGCTTTGGCAGAGAGATGAAAAGCTGATAAAGTACATAGAGCTTGACAACCTCATTAGACAGCTGCTCAACTGCCAATCGCTCACTGCTTCTGAGGTTTGTGTTTTAAATGAATACCCTTTAATTACTGAGAACACTGAAATGCTGCTGAAAGGTTGAATAACAACTTAAGTACATTTCTTATCAACTCCTCATCATCCTGAGAGAAACTTAAGTGTACTGCCAGCAGCCCTGTGTGACTTTGATGCTCCTGGGGCGATTCTCCCAGGAGACACCTGGCCTGATTCACCGAGCCTCATTCCCTTCTGCTTTCATACAGGACCTGAAGAGGCTGATATTGTTAAAGACCCAGATCAGTGAGGGCACTGTGTAAGGTAAGACTGTTTTTCCATTCCTAATAATCCTTGACTAACATGTCATTGGTTGCTATTTTATTTTGTAATTCTTAATTTAAAAACTAGAACGTTATAGAATAGTGCATTGTTAAATTTGCATATGATTTGCATATGACTACATCACAAAGCTTGGGGTGTTTGAGAGGAATGCCTGCATGACTTTACCTGTGATTATGGGCTGTTATATGTGTAGTGTTGCGTGGAAGCACTCCATATATATTTATGACATGGAAATAAGTTGTTGATTCATTATAGCAGTGGGATACAAAGACAAAACCCAAAGCATCCGGCAAAAAAACACCAGATAAAAATATCAGCTAAAGACATTTCTGATATTAAGGACAGGCCTACTGTTTTTCAAACATTACAAAGCTAAACTATCTACATTTGCACAAATACTACAAATGCGATACCACTCGCTCGCAGAGGTTTAAATTATGCTGATGGCGTGGAGGAACATTCACTGATAACCATACATCTATAATTATAAATCCTTTAAATTTACAGTGCTGTCGGTAACGGTCTACCACTGTAGATTTGTGTACCCTCCTATAATCTTAATTCGACATTATTGTTAAGCAGTATTCTGAACTAGTCATTTAGAGCTGTCTAGATGGATGTCGGCTAGTATCTTTCACCCAGGAGACTGGGGTGACCCCTAGCAAAAGGCAGGGGTCAGCTCCGAGAGGTAAGGTAGCCGGGAGCGGTTACTGGGTGGAGTAGCCTCGCCCCAGGGAGGCACCCTGCGCACTCAGGCACCACGGACGAGTGGGGAGCAGGTTGCACTCCATCCACACACCATGGGGGGCTCAGCGGTCAGAGGCCCGCTAGGGTGTGATGGCCCTGTGACCAACTGGGGCGTGGTTGTCATCTCATTGATGGCCCAGTCGGTCCAGGGCCACGCCCAATGAGGGGGAGCTAACCTATTTGTGTGTTTGTGTTACAGCTCCAGGACTGCAGGAAGCAGGTCTCTGCCTTGTCCCCGCCCAGTGAGGAGGAGCTACTCTGTGTGTTTGTGTTACAGCTCCAGGACTGCAGGAAGCAGGTCCCTGCCTTGTCCCCGCCCAGTGAGGAGGAGCTACTCTGTGTGTTTGTGTTACAGCTCCAGGACTGCAGGAAGCAGGTCTCTGCCTTGTCCCTGCCCAGTGAGGAGGAGCTACTCTGTGTGTTTGTGTTACAGCTACTGGACTGCAGGAAGCAGGTCTCTGCCTTGTCCCCGCCCAGTGAGGAGGAGCTACTCTGTGTGTTTGTGTTACAGCTACTGGACTGCAGGGAGCAGGTCCCTGCCTTGTCCCCGCCCTCCCCCTTTGTTTTGTGTGCTGCCGCTGTGTTCCGCACACCCGGTGGAGGGGAGTGCGCCTTGGTGGGGGGGACTGTCACGGTATGGCGGGCCCCCTACTGGTCGCCTCCATCTACAGTGGCAATTGTCCTGTTGTTGTGTTGTGTTCGTCCCTCAGGTGGGTGGAGCCCGCGATCCATCTCACCTGAGGGTCATTTGTTTGTCTATATTTGTCTTGTGCGCGTGTGTGAAAAAAGAGTGAGCGTATGAGAGTGCGCGTGTGAGGTGAGCGTGCACATGTGTCAAAAAAGAGTGCGCGTGTGAGCGTGCATGTGTGTGAAAAAAAGTGCGCGTGTGTGAGCGTGCGCGTGTGAAAAAAATAGTGAGTGTGCGTGCGATCGTGTGTGGGGAAAAAAGAGTGCACGTGTGTGAACAAAGGAGTGCGCGTGTGTGAAAAAAAAGTGCTACAGCCTATAGCGGCAGTTGTCCTGTTGTTGTGTTGTGTTCGTGCCTCAGGTGGGCGGAGCCCGCGATCCATCTCACCTGAGGGTCATTTGTTTGTACCAGTTGCGCGTGTGAGCGTGCACGTGTGTGGGGGAAAAAAAGAGTGCGCGTGTGTAAAAAAAATTGCTACAGACTACAGCGGCAGTTGTCCTGTTGTTGTGTTGTGTTCGTCCCTCAGGTGGGTGGAGCCCGCGATCCATCTCACCTGAGGGTCATTTGTTTGTACCAGTTGCGCGTGTGTGAGCGTGCACGTGTGTGGAAAAAAAAAGAGTGCGCGTGTGTAAAAAAAAAAGCGCTACAGCCTACAGCGGCAGTTGTCCTGTTGTGTTGTGTTCGTCCCTCAGGTGGGCGGAGCCCGCGATCCATCTCACCTGAGGGTCATTTGTTTGTACCAGTTGTGCGTGTGTGAGTGTGCACGTGTGTGGGGGAAAAAAAAATTGCTACAGCCTACAGCGGCAGTTGTCCTGTTGTTGTGTTGTGTTCGTCCCTCAGGTGGGCGGAGCCCGCGATCCATCTCACCTGAGGATCATTTGTTTGTACCAGTTGCGCGTGTGTGAGCGTGCACGTGTGTGGGGGAAAAAAAGAGTGCGCGTGTGTAAAAAAAATTGCTACAGACTACAGCGGCAGTTGTCCTGTTGTTGTGTTGTGTTCGTCCCTCAGGTGGGTGGAGCCTGCGATCCATCTCACCTGAGGGTCATTTGTTTGTACCAGTTGCGCGTGTGTGAGCGTGCACGTGTGTGGAAAAAAAAAAAGAGTGCGCATGTGTAAAAAAAAGTGCTACAGCCTACAGCGGCAGTTGTCCTGTTATGTTCATCCCTCAGGTGGGCGGAGCCTGCGATCCATCTCACCTGAGGGTCATTTGTTTGTCCCAGTTGCGCGTGTGTGAGCGTGCACGTGTGTGGGGAAAAAAAAGAGTGCGCGTGTGTAAAAAAAAAGTGCTACAGCCGACATTGGCAGTTGTCCTGTTGTTGTGTTGTGTTCGTCCCTCAGGTGGGCGGAGCCCGCGATCCATCTCACCTGAGGGTCATTTGTTTGTACCAGTTGCGCGTGTGTGAGGGTGCACGTGTGTGGAAAAAAAAAAAAGAGTGCGCGTGTGTAAAAAAAAGCGCTACAGCCTACAGCGGCAGTTGTCCTGTTATGTTCGTCCCTCAGGTGGGCGGAGCCCGTGATCCATCTCACCTGAGGGTCATTTGTTTGTACCAGTTGCGCGTGTGTGAGCGTGCACGTGTGTGGGGAAAAAAAAAGAGTGCGCGTGTTTTAGTTTTATTATTAGGATCCCCATTAGCTGCTATCTCAGAGCTGCTATTCTTCCTGGGGTCCAAAAAGACAAACCACACTAACAATACAAGCCAACTTAATAACAATAACAACAATCATAAAATTAAAATTAAAAATTAATACTAACAATAATAATAATAACCATAATAATAAGAACAATAATAATAATCGTTACCATTATTGCCATTATCATTCTCACCATCACCATAATGACATTATCAACAATATCAACAACTGAATAAGTAAAAAAAATAAAAAATAAATCCGCTTATAAATAAATACAGCAGTAACATAAAAAAGAAGTTTAAACTAAAAAAGACAATTTAACTTAATTCCATTAATTTATATTATTTGTTAAATAATGTTTCTTAATTTGTTTTTTAAACATAAATTTGCCCTCTATTTTAAGTAATGAAACTGGCAATGAGTTCCACTCCTTCATAGCTCTATAAATTACAGTTCGGCACATATAATTAGTTTTTGCTCTAGGTAATTTGAAATAGTTTTTTGTTGTATATCTTGTGGAATTGATTTCTCTTTCTTTTACACGCTCCATTTGACCATAGAGCTCCACTGGATGTTTTTGTTCATATATGTTTTTAACTAATCTTACAAGGGTCATCTTGCACCTGTCTTCAACCTTTAACCATTCAAGTTTTTCATGCATTTTATTAGTGCTTGTTCTATATGGACATTTTAATGTAATTCTTGCTGCTTTGTTTTGTATTATTCGCGTGTGTAAAAAAAAAAGTGCTACAGCCTACAGCGGCAGTTGTCCTGTTATGTTCGTCCCTCAGGTGGGCGGAGCCCGCAATCCATCTCACCTGAGTGTCATTTGTTTGTACCAGTTGCGCGTGTGTGAGCTTGCATGTGTGTGGGGAAAAAAAAAGAGCGCGTGTGTAAAAAAAAAAAGTGCTACAGCCTACAGCGGCAGTTGTCCTGTTGTTGTGTTGTGTTCGTCCCTCAGGTGGGCGGAGCCCGCGATCCATCTCACCTGAGGGTCATTTGTTTGTACCAGTTGCGCGTGTGTGAGCGTGCACGTGTGTGGGGAAAAAGGGAAAAAAAGTGCGTGTGATCGTGCGTGTGTGAAAAAAAGTGTGCATGTGTGAGTGTGCGTGTGAGCGTGCGTGTGTGTGAAAAAAAAAAGTGCGTGTGAGAGTGTGTGTGATCGTGCTTGTGTGAAAAAAGTGCATGTGTGATTGTGCGTGTGTGAGCATGCGCGTGTGTGAAATAAATAAAGTACGCGTGTGAGAGTGCAAGTGTGAGCGTGTATGTGTGTGAAAAAAAGAGTGCATGTGTGTGGGAAAAAAAATTGCTACAGCCTACAGCGGCAGTTGTCCTGTCATGTTGTGTTTGTCCCTCAGGTGGGCGGAGCCCGCGATCCATCTCACCTGAGGGTCATTTGTTTGTCCCAGTTGCGCGTGTGTGAGCTTGCATGTGTGTGGGGGAAAAAAAAAGAGCGCGTGTGTAAAAAAAAAAAGCGCTACAGCCTACAGCGGCAGTTGTCCTGTTATGTTGTGTTTGTCCCTCAGGTGGGCGGAGCCCGCGATCCATCTCACCTGAGGGTCATTTGTTTGTACCAGTTGCGCGTGTGTGAGCTTGCATGTGTGTGGGAAAAAAAGGGAAAAAAGTGCGTGATCGTGCGTGTGTGAAAAAAAGTGTGCATGTGTGAGTGTGCGTGTGTGAGCGTGCGTGTGTGTGAAAAAAAAAGTGCGTGTGAGAGTGTGTGATCGTGCTTGTGTGAAAAAAGAAAAAAAAAGTGCATGTGTGATTGTGCGTGTGTGAGCATGCGTGTGTGTGAAATAAATAAAGTACGCGTGTGAGAGTGCAAGTGTGAGCGTGCATGTGTGTGAAAAAAAGAGTGCATGTGTGTGGGAAAAATAATTGCTACAGCCTACAGCGGCAGTTGTCCTGTTGTTGTGTTGTGTTCGTCCCTCAGGTGGGTGGAGCCCGCGATCCATCTCACCTGAGGGTCATTTGTTTGTACCAGTTGCACGTGTGTGGGGGAAAAAAAGAGTGCGCGTGTGTAAAAAAAAGTGCTACAGCCTACAGCGGCAGTTGTCCTGTTGTTATGTTCGTCCCTCAGGTGGGCGGAGCCCGCGATCCATCTCACCTGAGGGTCATTTGTTTGTACCAGTTGCGCGTGTGTGAGCGTGCACGTGTGTGGAAAAAAAAAGAGTGCGCGTGTGTAAAAAAAAAGCGCTACAGCCTACAGCGGCAGTTGTCCTGTTATGTTGTGTTTGTCCCTCAGGTGGGCGGAGCCCGCGATCCATCTCACCTGAGGGTCATTTGTTTGTACCAGTTGCCCGTGTGTGAGCTTGCACGTGTGTGGGGAATAAAAAGAGTGCGCGTGTGTAAAAAAAAGTTCTATAGCCTACAGCGGCAGTTGTCCTGTTGTGTTGTGTTCGTCCCTCAGGTGGGCGGAGGCCGCGATCCATCTCACCTGAGGGTAATTTGTTTGTACCAGTTGCGTGTGTGAGCGTGCACGTGTGTGGGGAAAAAAGGGAAAAAAAGTGCGTGTGTGAAAAAAAGTGTGCATGTGTGAGCGTGCGTGTGTGTGTGAAAAAAAAGTGCGTGTGAGAGTGTGTGTGATCGTGCTTGTGTGAAAAAAGAAAAAAAAGTGCATGTGTGATTGTGCGTGTGTGAGCGTGCACGTGTGTGTGAAAAAAAGTGCGTGTGTGTGAGCGTGCTCGTGTGTGAAAAAAAGTGTGTGTGAGTGTGTGTGTGATCTTGCGCGTGACAAAAGTGCGTGTTCTGTCCATTTGTTCAAAGCTGAGAAGCCCGGCATGATCAACGCACACTCTCTGATTCCGTTACATTTAAAACTTATTTATTGTAAAAGTGAAATGTTTAGTTGATTTAATCCATGATCCATAATTCTTAACAACTGCATATAATGAAATTGAGAAAATTAAAGCGTGGTCAAAAAGTGTGTTTTACCAAGCTCCCCTCTTTTCCTCTTTCCCCAAACCATCCAATAACATTTCCCCTCTTGACCAAAAACTCAGGTGCTTCATTATCCAAAAGAAAAATAAAAGGACAAAATTCAATATCACAAAGCATAACACATTTCTGCATTTGACACAAAATTAAATGAACTAATAATAAATAATAAATGTATGCAAAATGGCTGTAACAGTGTGGATGTGTGTGTGTGCATGTGAATAAATCAATCAATAAATAAAAATATTAATAATAATAATAATAAATACTTCTTTCAAAACCCTCATCCAGTGCCAAAGAGTTGTTTGTACTTTTTTATTGTATTGTGTTTTTTGAACTTGAAATACAAAGGCAGGTTGAAGATATTACGTTGATTCACCATTAATAGTTCAACGTTTGCGCAGTCATTTAACATTAACCGTTGTTTCAACGTTGAAACAACAACAGACCGTATTTAAACCATATTTCAACCACATTTTAACGTTGAAGGTCGGTCGTGTGCCAGCTGTGTAATAAGAATTACATAGAGAACACATGTATATAAGTACACTGTTGGAAATTATATTTAAAATTTATTAGCATTACAGTATTAATTAAACTGCTTATTTTAATATCTTTATATTTACAGTATAAATCAAACTGTTTGTCTGCTTAGTATCAAAAGTGTCTTACAGACACTCTAAAAGAGCCAACAAAGCATATTCTAAGTTGCAATAACAGGATGCTTTATTGCATTTACAAACAGAGTTGACATTTGGAAATGGAAGGCTGGAATCATCGCATTTAGTTCTAGACAAGAAATGTATGTATCCGACGTCTGTGACCCCGAGGTGTGAAGAGTGGCTGACAGGTAGTCAATTTTGAGAATTAGGCAGACAAGTTTTCAGACTCGCAGAGTAGCAAAGGTGGGGGCTTATACCCAGATCATACTATAAAGTACAGGTGGAAAAGTATGTGTTTGAGAGACCTGCACACAAAGCTACAGAGTAGAGTAGTAAGGCTTTTGTGTATTCTCTCCAGAGCGCTCTGTATTTTTATTTGCTTTTAATAAAAGGTTAAAGACAAGACTGGTTATCTTTTTTGCATCAAACGGACGTGCTGCGCTAAGGTGAAAAAGGATCTAAGCGCAACAACACGCACAGATTAGAATTATTTATCATTCACATCACTTCTTTTATGTACCTCTCTAATTATTGTTGTCAGAGTGTTGTCATGTTAACATCTATGTGTTGAATGAGCTAAACCCATATATGAGCTGAACCCCTCCCTGATTGGGTCTGGAGTGGTGGCGGTGTGATTTGTGATTTGATATTACAAAGGTACATAATTTTGGAAAAACAAATTTCGTTGAAGCTCAATTTATTGCATTACATATGTACATAATAAATGTTATGTTTTGTGGGGCAGTCATGGACTGGAGGTAGGGAACTGGTCTTGTGACCAGAGGGTCATGGGTTCGATTCCCAGACCTGAGGCCATGACTGAGGTGCCCTTGAGCAAGGCACCTAACCCCAACTGCTCCCCGGACGCCGGGCTAGGGCTGCCCACCGCTCTGGGCACGTGTGCTCCACAGCCCCCTAGTAATCACTGGTGTGTGTGTGTGTGTGTGAACTGCACAGATGGGTTAAAAGCGGAGGACAAATTTCGATTGGGGTGTAAAAAATCACAATTGACAAAATATGGCACAATTACATTTACATGTTTCATTAATGATAAACTCACATGTTGTAGCCACATGTTATATACCCACTGGCACATTTCTTCCCAACCACCCTATCTGGCAATGTTTTTCTATTTCAGCTCGGTTGAACAAGACAGCACCTCCAGCCAAGCCGCTGAAGATGCTCTCCACCATTAGCCAGCTCTCCTCCCTGGGCTCTGAGAGTATCCCTCATCACACCGCCCCTCTGTATGAGAGTGAGGAGTTATAGATCTTAGTAGTATTTGTTTTTTCCTGATGTTAACTGCAGAATGACGAGCACCATTTATCTTTGTACTTACATAATGCAATTATGTTAAAGTAGTCCTTCTCCCATCCTTTGCATTTTGTCAAATGCACTTTAGCTTGTGGTTCTCATTGTATCTTTCAATAAATTAGATGTAAGAAGTAAGTTTGCCATTCCAACAGAATAAACCGCCTCCACCACTGAGAAATGCCACTGACAGGTTGTGACAATGTGATGGTGTATTTTTTTTGTTGGGATTTGAACAGTTCAATATCACAAGCTTCAGCACTGGAATTCATTAAAAATTATTTGTGAGGCCTTTAACAAGTGACAGTGTGCTGTGTCATATTTCTGTTTGTTCCATGCATGCTAACCCTAGCCTCTGCCTTCAGAATAGCTTCAGTCCTTCTTAGAATTCTCCTCTGTGCCCAGTTGTGCTGAGATTGGACCAATGAGGACCATTTAGTCATGTTGATCAGTTGGTTTACATTAATGTTTAGAACTCATGATTAGCAAGGCAATGGAAGGCACTTTACTTCATTCTGATGATCATTAAATCACTTTTGAATTTCTTCCTGCTGTGTTTCTGGATTAAATATCTATACATTTTGAAGGTGTGGTGTTTGATCTGATCTTACAAAATAGCCTTATATTCCTTGTCCATTACACAGCCACATACAGCAATCATCTGACATAAGGACAAGAACAGGTTGGTCGTCATGATGTTTCAAAGCTCAAAAATATTTTTATTTATTTATGCATTAATTTGAATTGGATAGGATCTAATTGGATCAAAGGGGTGCTGCACCAGATCTGTACTATCCAAGTCTATACTTGTACAATGTACTTTCATCCCCTTAAGTCGTCGTCTATCCCAGCTAGCTTCAACTTTTGTGGTTTGTCTACACTTTCCATCTGATGCCATGATTTCTGACACTTATCCTCTTACTTCACTAATTAATTTGGCCATTATTGCATCAACAATGTGAGCACAAAAACTATTTGGTCATTTTTCAACTCAGATGTTGTCGTGTAACCTTAAATTGTTTTGAAAATTCTCATATAAAAGTACTGATTCTGTTTCGTAGCTGAAACATAATGGCTTCATGTTCAAAACTATCACCCATATGCTTGCATTTGTAATTATATTTTATTTACTTTTAAATACTTTGTCATGTGTTCTTTCCATTATTTTGTACATCTGTACATCATTTGAAGATTTTGCCTTTCTGTCATTGTGTTTTAAATCAAATAATAATACAAACTATGTAAGGGCCATATATTTACTGTATAAATAAATACCAGCTGCCTTATTCATACATCCTATACAAAATCTAATTATTATATGATTATGTTTTGCTGGCAAAATGAACAAGGTGTTAACTTGTGCAATGGCTTGGGATTGTACAGAGTACATTTACTTAGACCAACCAAAATCTCGCCTAGGGCACCACATTGGTCAGGGCCGGCTCTGACTCTAAGTCAGATATATGTCCTACAGCAGCAAAGAAAACACTGATATAACATGTTAATATAGCATCCTGAACTGGTTTATAATTTTACTTTATTAATGAAATATATATATTTATATAATTTTACATACACCTTTATTACCCCTTCTCTGAAGGGTTAGAAGGGCCTGACTGCACACCACTGCAATATAGTGCTTTTCAAGCACTATAATAATAAGAAGAAGTATGAGGAATAAGCACTGTAATATTTTTGTTGAATTTGCATGTGGGATAGCATTAAGCTCCAGTGATGATTACTAGCCCACCCCAGGTCTTCCACAGACAGCTGTAACGGGACTGTTTTTCCTTCGCGAGAGTGAGCCGTCCCATCACAACTGCGCTTTAGCTGAAACGGAAGCATGTCCGCTACGCACCGCACGCCGTTACTATGTTTTTATATGGAAGCTGCATTTTGATGCGGTTCTCGTCAACACGCTGACGTCACTACGCGGCATTTTAGAATCTAAACAGAATCCCAAAGTTTGTGTTCGAAACGAGACCAGAGTTGGTTGAACTGACGGAAAGTTTTGCGTTTAAAAAGCGTTCAATACAGAAACATCGGTTACATTCTGTTGTACGGCTGTCTGTCTACAGAGGTAAACGGTACAGACTACAGAGGTAAACATTTCTTTACACATTAGTCACTTCTTAATGAAGACGATAAACGATATGATGCGATGGATTTAAATTATTTACTTCAAAGCTAATCTGTAGTCCTGTATGCTAGCTTGTTTTTGTTTGACTGACGATCGCTATGCGGTTTAGCGGCTTTGTCCACTTCTGAAGTGAGAGTGGATTGATTATAAAATCGTATTTGGCAGGTTAGATCGTTTAAAGCTGAAAACAGCTGTCCGCGTTATCCTCGTGGCATGCCGTCCGTCCCTTTCGCTCGTGTTCCGTTTGTTTAACTTGCTGTCTTCGTAAGAGCGTCTCTGAACTTTGGTACCTGTTTAAAACTGTACGTTAGCAGCTTTGGTAACTTATTTTAAATGAGTTATTTATACCTTACACTCATTTTTACCCCATTTAAACGGAACCTAACACGTTAGTTCTATTGATGTGTAGTTACATAATCAGGGATGAAGGTGTTTAGCTGCGCCTGTATTTCTTCAGGTGATGGAGTCGTTGAGTGAGATGGAGCAGCGCTTGGTGCAGGAAGGACTGTCTGTGGACGCCTCCAGCTCTGAGCGTCTGGCTTTGCTGTGGCGGCTCTACGTGGAGAAGGACAAACGCGCGAGAGAGCTCACTCGGAACATACTGGAGCTGCGCTTGGAGCACGCGGCGGAGCTCAAAATCGTGAGTGTGTTTTCGAGCGATCCTGAATTGGCGAGATGAGTAAATGAGGCTATGGTAATTTTTTAGGATCACGTAGGAACAGATTTCTGTATCCAATGCACGTTGTATGTGTTTCTCGTGTGTTTGGCACCACGAAGACACTGCAGCCAAATGGTTTTCAGAAGACCATACTGCAGAGTCCTGAAGAGAACCCAGACCAAGTAAGGCCACACAGTGTGGTTTGGTTTTGTTATGGTTAATAATTTTTTTGTTAAAATGCAGTTTGGCCCAGAGAAACCTACAAACGTTCTTTCCCCACAAGGCTGAGTGCCTGCAAGGGCAGAGTCTGTGGAAGAAGACTCCTGGAGCTCAGACCAGTGCCGCAGACCATGGAGAGGGTTCACCCCGTACTCTACACTGCTAATGCTTTATTATAGTTTGATAGGAAGAAACGCCGATGTGTGCCTGTCTCCCCCTTCCTGGCTGAGAAAACCAGCAACCTTTCTGTATTTCACCAGCAAATTAACCTGGCCTGCTCTTCCTTCTGACTAACTAACCTTCTAACCCTCTGAGCACAGCAGCCCGACGGATGATGCAGCATGCATGCTCACCTGGGATGGAAAACGTCTACAGCGTGCGTGTTTCTGTCAGGTTCACGAGTCAGTCGTGCGCTGAACACGCATTTTTCTGCCCTGTTTAAGGCGAGCAGGCGTTCTGGTCAGGAGAATCTCCTGGAAGAGCGGAAGTGTCTGGAGAAGGATGTGGCTGAGGCGACCTCCAGGCTGCACATGGCCCACGGGGAGATCCACCGCCTCACTGAGGAGCTGGAGTCAGCCCGCTCGGCCCTCAGAGCCTACGGTGGGTGTCTGAGCAGGGACGGCCTGATCTCATCCACAAATGGTCGGATGTGCTGTCCACTTCCTCCTGTGCAAATAAGGAGGAGGGATGAGGGGAAATTTAAGTTATACTGGCCTGATGTAGTGTGTGTGTGTGTCTGTGTGTGTGTGTGTGTGTGTGTAAGCAAGCATCCATGCGTACATGTCTAACATAAGCGTGTCCCTTCATAACGTCCTTGTTTCTGTGTTTCTTTCAGAGTCAGAGCTCCAGGCTGCTCAGCTAGAAATTGAGCAACTTAGACAGGAAATAGAGGACTGGAAACGCCATGGTAACACACTCTTTCACATTTTTTTCTATCCTCAGCCAAATTAAATGTACATGATTAATTGGTTTGTAATTAGAAACAGTTGCTCAAGATTTCAAACAAAGAGAGAAACTGTTCTTCCTACAGATGTGGCTGAACACATCAAGGTAGAGGAGGTGAAGGAGTTCCTGGTGGCAGAGGTCCTTCAGCTGAAGACCACTGTTCACAAAATGAACACTGACTGCTTGCAGTTGCTTGAGCTGGTACGAAGAGATGAGTTAAACATCTAGTGTTATAGAAATGTATGGAACTTTGAGGAAGTCATTTCATAAAAGTTTATTAAATGGGCATTGAAGGATCCTGTGGAAGAAAAAATAATGGAATTATGTTTTCATGCAATATAATAATTATTAATATTATTCATAACATCATAATACAAAGTTTTTCAATCCTCTTTGAATCATTAGGTTAAAGACACTGACAGGGATGAAGGTGACAGTGACGAGGCGTTTACTCAGAAACTGTCAAAGGTTAAACAAAGCACCCTCACATTCGTGGAATCTCTAGATCCTCAGCACAAATTCGAAAATAACAGCTGTCTGCTTCCTTTAGAGTCAGATCCTCAGCACGACTTCTTCATCTAAAGTTAAGAGGAAGAAAGCACTACAGGACATCCATAAGAGGTGGGCACTTGATTTTTACTCGCTTTCAGTATTGTCAGTGGTTGTAATAACTGACGAGTCAGTTGGTTAAATGGTGATGTGTGTGACTGATTCTGTAGGTGCCGCGAGGAGATGGAGGAGATGGAGGCTCGGCTTGAGCAGGAGACCCTGCAGAGGAAGAAAGCAGTGGAGGAATGTGAAGATCAGAGGAAGAGGAGGCAAGTGGCGGAAGACCTTACCCTGCAGCTGCAGGAACTGCAGGAGCAAAAAAATTGCGACCATGAGGCTGAAATCCAGCACCTTCAGAAGCAGGTGAGAGTCACCAGAGGGTTAGGGTGAAGGTTAGATGGTGAGGGTTAGATGGTTGTAATCCTGGTGAGGGTAGTATAGGTCTACCAGATGATCAAAGCAAAATGCTGTCTGCTGTGCATTCACAGATAGATCTCCTGGAAGAAATTGATGAAGTCAATGTTGAGAAATCTCAGAGACAGGACAGGAAGTGTGCGCAGCACCTGCAGCTGGTATGGAGGGGAGACGAGTCGCTCTGATGTTTGTGGAACTCTTTGACTCTTAGCTACGCTTTTTGACTAATCCTCTGGCCTTGTGACATTCTTAGCTGGAGTCTCTGACCACTGAACTGGACTGGGTCAGGACCACACTTCATGAAGAGAAAGAGCAGGCCAAACAACAACACTTGGCTGAGCAGGCCAAGGTGAGCACGGGCTTCAGGCTAACATGTAGTAACAGACCACAAATGCACAGAGTGGAAATGCATGGTTATCTTAAACAGGGTTGTTGGAAGCACGTGTAACATGTTCACTTTGACTCAGCTGCAGGACTCCTGGACATGGTGCAAGAGGCTAAATGAGGAGCTCAAGAGGACTCGTGATCTCCTCATGAACAGTGACGAACAGCTGCTTGCTCAGAGTGAGAGGAACAGCCAACATCACAGCAGCATCAACGTCCTAGAGCAAGACCTGGAGACGTGCCAGCCTCAGGAGCAGGACCAGTACCTGTTCCAGCACGAGCAGGTGGAACCTGTGGTGAGAGAGGTAAAGCCTGTTTGCCAAGTGTCTTAATGTTCACAGTGTGGAATGTGAACATGGAATGTAGATGACAGAGTGCCTTACACCTGGCCTTTACACCTGGCCTTTACACCTGGCCTTTACACCTGGCCTTTACACATGTCCTTTACACATGTCCTTTACACTGGACCCTTACACCTGTCCCTTCTTTACACCTGTCCCTTACACCTGGTCTTTACACCTGACCCTTACACCTGTCCTTTACGACACCCAGCAGCTAAATGCAGAGAAGACTCACAGCAAACACACCAACAACCTGGAGCTGGAGCTTAGGGACATGGTGGCTGAGATGTCCACCTTGAAGAATCAAGTGGAGAACTCCCAACAGCAGTGGTACTGAGAGCTGCCATCCACTAGACTAGTGCACTCCACAGACTAGTGAACTCCACAGACAATTACAGTAAAAAGATATGATTTATGACATAGTTGTAAGAAACATAAGGAATTTGTTATGCGGTTCAGATCAAAGTGGCTAGGCTCTACAATATTAGCAAGGTGATGTGTGATAGGCTCCGCCCTCTCTGAAACCTTTTTTTTGCTTCTTAATGTCATACAGGAAGCGCTTAGCAGTGAGGGAGGAGGAGCTGCGGCTGGAGGTGGAGTCACTGCTGGCCAATAACGCTCAGCTGAGTCAGGCCAAGGCGGAGCTTGCTCGGCAGGTCCAAGACCTGGAGATAACTAAGGTGATTCTTTCACACAGGTCTCTGCATGGTTAGGGCCAGGGTTAGGTTAATCTAACCCTAACCCTGCAGTCTCCATACATGACCACTAACCCACCACATAAAACAGTCAGTGTCAGACAGAGCTCCCTCATACATATAGCTGTATCATACACAATATAGCTGTTTTATAGCTGTCGTATAGCTAAGCATGAAGGCTGTTCTAAGAAAGCACTCTGTGTTTTATTTTCAATAAATAAGGAGAAACTGACCCTCAGCCAGCAGGACTATGAGAAAGTCCACACGCAGCTCCAGGAAGCCGATGTTAACTTGTCCTTTCAGATCAGGTAGACAGACGCCTAACCATCATACGTACGAAATTCTCCATTTGAAAGCACTACGCATGCTGGTTTCACGCTGCCATTTTAAACATGCTTAGAAAAGTACTTATTCCTTCTCCATTTCTAAACTGATTCAATGTGTCTCCAGCAAGCAGCATGACAGGAAGCTACGGCACAGAGAGAGACTTTGCAAGGCCAAAGAGGTGTATCTCAGGGAGACGGCCTGGCGAGACGAGAAGATCGTGGAGCAGCAGAGGGAGCTGGAGATCCTCAGCATGCGTCTTCAGAGGGTAAAGCGCATCTGAGGATAGTCAGATACTGAGATATTGAGGTTCAGGTTGTTTCTCTCCAAGAGAGTGACATGGCGAAGATACTGAGATACTGAGGTTGAGGGTGTTTCTCTCCAGGAGAGTGACATGGTGAAGATACTGAGATACTGAGGTTGAGGGTGTTTCTCTCCAGGAGAGTGACATGGTGAAGATACTGAAATACTGAGGTTGTGGGTGTTTCTCTCCAGGAGAGTGACATGGTGAAGATACTGAGGTTGAGGGTGTTTCTCTCCAGGAGAGTGACATGGTGAAGATACTGAAATACTGAGGTTGAGGGTGTTTCTCTCCAGGAGAGTGACATGGTGAAGATACTGAGATACTGAGGTTGTGGGTGTTTCTCTCCAGGAGAGTGACATGGTGAAGATACTGAAATACTGAGGTTGTAGGTGTTTCTCTCCAGGAGAGTGACATGGTGAAGATGGTGCAGACTGAGAACGAGGCTCTGCTCCTTAACAAGAAAGAGCTGCTCTGTCGGTTGAATGAAGAGGAGGGTGCCAGAGCAAGTGCTGTTGCCACAACAACGTCCATGCACCGAAGGTTACAACACTGAAACAGTTTCCTCTTTTCTTAATACTGAAGATGGTGACGGTTATCTTCTTCCCATCTTGTGAGTTTTTTTTACTGATAAACATGCACTTTTTCTCATCCAGGCTGGATCTTCTTAAGAAAGAGCTTTGGCAGAGAGATGAAAAGCTGATAAAGTACATAGAGCTTGACAACCTCATTAGACAGCTGCTCAACTGCCAATCGCTCACTGCTTCTGAGGTTTGTGTTTTAAATGAATACCCTTTAATTACTGAGAACACTGAAATGCTGCTGAAAGGTTGAATAACAACTTAAGTACATTTCTTATCAACTCCTCATCATCCTGAGAGAAACTTAAGTGTACTGCCAGCAGCCCTGTGTGACTTTGATGCTCCTGGGGCGATTCTCCCAGGAGACACCTGGCCTGATTCACCGAGCCTCATTCCCTTCTGCTTTCATACAGGACCTGAAGAGGCTGATATTGTTAAAGACCCAGATCAGTGAGGGCACTGTGTAAGGTAAGACTGTTTTTCCATTCCTAATAATCCTTGACTAACATGTCATTGGTTGCTATTTTATTTTGTAATTCTTAATTTAAAAACTAGAACGTTATAGAATAGTGCATTGTTAAATTTGCATATGATTTGCATATGACTACATCACAAAGCTTGGGGTGTTTGAGAGGAATGCCTGCATGACTTTACCTGTGATTATGGGCTGTTATATGTGTAGTGTTGCGTGGAAGCACTCCATATATATTTATGACATGGAAATAAGTTGTTGATTCATTATAGCAGTGGGATACAAAGACAAAACCCAAAGCATCCGGCAAAAAAACACCAGATAAAAATATCAGCTAAAGACATTTCTGATATTAAGGACAGGCCTACTGTTTTTCAAACATTACAAAGCTAAACTATCTACATTTGCACAAATACTACAAATGCGATACCACTCGCTCGCAGAGGTTTAAATTATGCTGATGGCGTGGAGGAACATTCACTGATAACCATACATCTATAATTATAAATCCTTTAAATTTACAGTGCTGTCGGTAACGGTCTACCACTGTAGATTTGTGTACCCTCCTATAATCTTAATTCGACATTATTGTTAAGCAGTATTCTGAACTAGTCATTTAGAGCTGTCTAGATGGATGTCGGCTAGTATCTTTCACCCAGGAGACTGGGGTGACCCCTAGCAAAAGGCAGGGGTCAGCTCCGAGAGGTAAGGTAGCCGGGAGCGGTTACTGGGTGGAGTAGCCTCGCCCCAGGGAGGCACCCTGCGCACTCAGGCACCACGGACGAGTGGGGAGCAGGTTGCACTCCATCCACACACCATGGGGGGCTCAGCGGTCAGAGGCCCGCTAGGGTGTGATGGCCCTGTGACCAACTGGGGCGTGGTTGTCATCTCATTGATGGCCCAGTCGGTCCAGGGCCACGCCCAATGAGGGGGAGCTAACCTATTTGTGTGTTTGTGTTACAGCTCCAGGACTGCAGGAAGCAGGTCTCTGCCTTGTCCCCGCCCAGTGAGGAGGAGCTACTCTGTGTGTTTGTGTTACAGCTCCAGGACTGCAGGAAGCAGGTCTCTGCCTTGTCCCTGCCCAGTGAGGAGGAGCTACTCTGTGTGTTTGTGTTACAGCTACTGGACTGCAGGGAGCAGGTCCCTGCCTTGTCCCCGCCCTCCCCCTTTGTTTTGTGTGCTGCCACTGTGTTCCGCACACCCGGTGGAGGGGAGTGCGCCTTGGTGGGGGGGACTGTCACGGTATGGCGGGCCCCCTACTGGTCGCCTCCATCTACAGTGGCAATTGTCCTGTTGTTGTGTTGTGTTCGTCCCTCAGGTGGGTGGAGCCCGCGATCCATCTCACCTGAGGGTCATTTGTTTGTCTATATTTGTCTTGTGCGCGTGTGTGAAAAAAGAGTGAGCGTATGAGAGTGCGCGTGTGAGGTGAGCGTGCACATGTGTCAAAAAAGAGTGCGCGTGTGAGCGTGCATGTGTGTGAAAAAAAGTGCGCGTGTGTGAGCGTGCGCGTGTGAAAAAAATAGTGAGTGTGCGTGCGATCGTGTGTGGGGAAAAAAGAGTGCACGTGTGTGAACAAAGGAGTGCGCGTGTGTGAAAAAAAAGTGCTACAGCCTATAGCGGCAGTTGTCCTGTTGTTGTGTTGTGTTCGTGCCTCAGGTGGGCGGAGCCCGCGATCCATCTCACCTGAGGGTCATTTGTTTGTACCAGTTGCGCGTGTGAGCGTGCACGTGTGTGGGGGAAAAAAAGAGTGCGCGTGTGTAAAAAAAATTGCTACAGACTACAGCGGCAGTTGTCCTGTTGTTGTGTTGTGTTCGTCCCTCAGGTGGGTGGAGCCCGCGATCCATCTCACCTGAGGGTCATTTGTTTGTACCAGTTGCGCGTGTGTGAGCGTGCACGTGTGTGGAAAAAAAAAGAGTGCGCGTGTGTAAAAAAAAAAGCGCTACAGCCTACAGCGGCAGTTGTCCTGTTGTGTTGTGTTCGTCCCTCAGGTGGGCGGAGCCCGCGATCCATCTCACCTGAGGGTCATTTGTTTGTACCAGTTGTGCGTGTGTGAGTGTGCACGTGTGTGGGGGAAAAAAAAATTGCTACAGCCTACAGCGGCAGTTGTCCTGTTGTTGTGTTGTGTTCGTCCCTCAGGTGGGCGGAGCCCGCGATCCATCTCACCTGAGGATCATTTGTTTGTACCAGTTGCGCGTGTGTGAGCGTGCACGTGTGTGGGGGAAAAAAAGAGTGCGCGTGTGTAAAAAAAATTGCTACAGACTACAGCGGCAGTTGTCCTGTTGTTGTGTTGTGTTCGTCCCTCAGGTGGGTGGAGCCTGCGATCCATCTCACCTGAGGGTCATTTGTTTGTACCAGTTGCGCGTGTGTGAGCGTGCACGTGTGTGGAAAAAAAAAAAGAGTGCGCATGTGTAAAAAAAAGTGCTACAGCCTACAGCGGCAGTTGTCCTGTTATGTTCATCCCTCAGGTGGGCGGAGCCTGCGATCCATCTCACCTGAGGGTCATTTGTTTGTCCCAGTTGCGCGTGTGTGAGCGTGCACGTGTGTGGGGAAAAAAAAGAGTGCGCGTGTGTAAAAAAAAAGTGCTACAGCCGACATTGGCAGTTGTCCTGTTGTTGTGTTGTGTTCGTCCCTCAGGTGGGCGGAGCCCGCGATCCATCTCACCTGAGGGTCATTTGTTTGTACCAGTTGCGCGTGTGTGAGGGTGCACGTGTGTGGAAAAAAAAAAAAGAGTGCGCGTGTGTAAAAAAAAGCGCTACAGCCTACAGCGGCAGTTGTCCTGTTATGTTCGTCCCTCAGGTGGGCGGAGCCCGTGATCCATCTCACCTGAGGGTCATTTGTTTGTACCAGTTGCGCGTGTGTGAGCGTGCACGTGTGTGGGGAAAAAAAAAGAGTGCGCGTGTTTTAGTTTTATTATTAGGATCCCCATTAGCTGCTATCTCAGAGCTGCTATTCTTCCTGGGGTCCAAAAAGACAAACCACACTAACAATACAAGCCAACTTAATAACAATAACAACAATCATAAAATTAAAATTAAAAATTAATACTAACAATAATAATAATAACCATAATAATAAGAACAATAATAATAATCGTTACCATTATTGCCATTATCATTCTCACCATCACCATAATGACATTATCAACAATATCAACAACTGAATAAGTAAAAAAAATAAAAAATAAATCCGCTTATAAATAAATACAGCAGTAACATAAAAAAGAAGTTTAAACTAAAAAAGACAATTTAACTTAATTCCATTAATTTATATTATTTGTTAAATAATGTTTCTTAATTTGTTTTTTAAACATAAATTTGCCCTCTATTTTAAGTAATGAAACTGGCAATGAGTTCCACTCCTTCATAGCTCTATAAATTACAGTTCGGCACATATAATTAGTTTTTGCTCTAGGTAATTTGAAATAGTTTTTTGTTGTATATCTTGTGGAATTGATTTCTCTTTCTTTTACACGCTCCATTTGACCATAGAGCTCCACTGGATGTTTTTGTTCATATATGTTTTTAACTAATCTTACAAGGGTCATCTTGCACCTGTCTTCAACCTTTAACCATTCAAGTTTTTCATGCATTTTATTAGTGCTTGTTCTATATGGACATTTTAATGTAATTCTTGCTGCTTTGTTTTGTATTATTCGCGTGTGTAAAAAAAAAAGTGCTACAGCCTACAGCGGCAGTTGTCCTGTTATGTTCGTCCCTCAGGTGGGCGGAGCCCGCAATCCATCTCACCTGAGTGTCATTTGTTTGTACCAGTTGCGCGTGTGTGAGCTTGCATGTGTGTGGGGAAAAAAAAAGAGCGCGTGTGTAAAAAAAAAAAGTGCTACAGCCTACAGCGGCAGTTGTCCTGTTGTGTTGTGTTCGTCCCTCAGGTGGGCGGAGCCCGCGATCCATCTCACCTGAGGGTCATTTGTTTGTACCAGTTGCGCGTGTGTGAGCGTGCACGTGTGTGGGGAAAAAGGGAAAAAAAGTGCGTGTGATCGTGCGTGTGTGAAAAAAAGTGTGCATGTGTGAGTGTGCGTGTGAGCGTGCGTGTGTGTGAAAAAAAAAAGTGCGTGTGAGAGTGTGTGTGATCGTGCTTGTGTGAAAAAAGTGCATGTGTGATTGTGCGTGTGTGAGCATGCGCGTGTGTGAAATAAATAAAGTACGCGTGTGAGAGTGCAAGTGTGAGCGTGTATGTGTGTGAAAAAAAGAGTGCATGTGTGTGGGAAAAAAAATTGCTACAGCCTACAGCGGTAGTTGTCCTGTCATGTTGTGTTTGTCCCTCAGGTGGGCGGAGCCCGCGATCCATCTCACCTGAGGGTCATTTGTTTGTCCCAGTTGCGCGTGTGTGAGCTTGCATGTGTGTGGGGAAAAAAAAGAGCGCGTGTGTAAAAAAAAAAAAAGCGCTACAGCCTACAGCGGCAGTTGTCCTGTTGTGTTGTGTTCGTCCCTCAGGTGGGCGGAGCCCGCGATCCATCTCACCTGAGGGTCATTTGTTTGTACCAGTTGCGCGTGTGTGAGCTTGCATGTGTGTGGGGAAAAAAGGGAAAAAAAGTGCGTGATCGTGCGTGTGTGAAAAAAAGTGTGCATGTGTGAGTGTGCGTGTGTGAGCGTGCGTGTGTGTGAAAAAAAAGTGCGTGTGAGAGTGTGTGATCGTGCTTGTGTGAAAAAAGAAAAAAAAGTGCATGTGTGATTGTGCGTGTGTGAGCATGCGCGTGTGTGAAATAAATAAAGTACGCGTGTGAGAGTGCAAGTGTGAGTGTGCATGTGTGTGAAAAAAAGAGTGCATGTGTGTGGGAAAAATAATTGCTACAGCCTACAGCGGCAGTTGTCCTGTTGTTGTGTTGTGTTCGTCCCTCAGGTGGGCGGAGCCTGCGATCCATCTCACCTGAGGGTCATTTGTTTGTCCCAGTTGCGCGTGTGTGAGC
Organism: Brachyhypopomus gauderio; assembly: GCF_052324685.1. Taxonomy (NCBI): domain Eukaryota; kingdom Metazoa; phylum Chordata; class Actinopteri; order Gymnotiformes; family Hypopomidae; genus Brachyhypopomus; species Brachyhypopomus gauderio. Next base: position 24,555,975 of record NC_135221.1, on the reverse strand, counting down.
GTGCACGTGTGTGGGGAAAAAAAAGAGTGCGCGTGTGTAAAAAAAAAGTGCTACAGCCTACAGTGGCAGTTGTCCTGTTGTTATGTTCGTCCCTCAGGTGGGCGGAGCCCGCGATCCATCTCACCTGAGGGTAATTTGTTTGTACCAGTTGCGTGTGTGAGCGTGCACGTGTGTGGGGAAAAAAGGGAAAAAAAGTGCGTGTGTGAAAAAAAGTGTGCATGTGTGAGCGTGCGTGTGTGTGAAAAAAAAAGTGCGTGTGAGAGTGTGTGTGATCGTGCTTGTGTGAAAAAAGAAAAAAAAAGTGCATGTGTGATTGTGCGTGTGTGAGCGTGCACGTGTGTGTGAAAAAAAGAGTGCGTGTGTGTGAGCGTGCTCGTGTGTGAAAAAAAGTGCGTGTGAGTGTGTGTGTGATCTTGCGCATGACAAAAGTGCGTGTTCTGTCCATTTGTTCAAAGCTGAGAAGCCCGGCATGATCAACGCACACTCTCTGATTCCGTTACATTTAAAACTTATTTATTGTAAAAGTGAAATGTTTAGTTGATTTAATCCATGATCCATAATTCTTAACAACTGCATATAATGAAATTGAGAAAATTAAAGCGTGGTCAAAAAGTGTGTTTTACCAAGCTCCCCTCTTTTCCCCTTTCCCCAAACCATCCAATAACATTTCCCCTCTTGACCAAAAACTCAAGTGCTTCATTATCCAAAAGAAAAATAAAAGGACAAAATTCAATATCACAAAGCATAACACATTTCTGCATTTGACACAAAATTAAATGAACTAATAATAAATAATAAATGTATGCAAAATGGCTGTAACAGTGTGAGTGTGTGTGTGTGTGCATGTGAATAAATCTATCAATAAATAAAAATATTAATAATAATAATAATAATAATAATAATAATAAATACTTCTTTCAAAACCCTCATCCAGTGCCAAAGAGTTGTTTGTACTTTTTTATTGTATTGTGTTTTTTGAACTTGAAATACAAAGGCAGGTTGAAGATATTACGTTGATTCACCATTAATAGTTCAACGTTTGCGCAGTCATTTAACATTAACCGTTGTTTCAACGTTGAAACAACAACAGACCGTATTTAAACCATATTTCAACCACATTTTAACGTTGAAGGTCGGTCGTGTGCCAGCTGTGTAATAAGAATTACATAGAGAACACATGTATATAAGTACACTGTTGGAAATTATATTTAAAATTTATTAGCATTACAGTATTAATTAAACTTATTTTATTAAATAATTAAAATTAATTTAAACTTATTAAGCTTATTTTAATATCTTTATATTTACAGTATCAATCAAACTGTTTGTCTGCTTAGTATCAAAAGTGTCTTACAGACACTCTAAAAGAGCCAACAAAGCATATTCTAAGTTGCAATAACAGGATGCTTTATTGCATTTACAAACAGAGTTGACATTTGGAAATGGAAGGCTGGAATCATCGCATTTAGTTCTAGACAAGAAATGTATGTATCCGACGTCTGTGACCCCGAGGTGTGAAGAGTGGCTGACAGGTAGTCAATTTTGAGAATTAGGCAGACAAGTTTTCAGACTCGCAGAGTAGCAAAGGTGGGGGCTTATACCCAGATCATACTATAAAGTACAGGTGGAAAAGTATGTGTTTGAGAGACCTGCACACAAAGCTACAGAGTAGAGTAGTAAGGCTTTTGTGTATTCTCTCCAGAGCGCTCTGTATTTTTATTTGCTTTTAATAAAAGGTTAAAGACAAGACTGGTTATCTTTTTTGCATCAAACGGACGTGCTGCACTAAGGTGAAAAAGGATCTAAGCGCAACAACATGCACAGATTAGAATTATTTATCATTCACATCACTTATTTTATGTACCTCTCTAATTATTGTTGTCAGAGTGTTGCCATGTTAACATCTATGTGTTGAATGAGCTAAACCCATATATGAGCTGAACCCCTCCCTGATTGGGTCTGGAGTGGTGGCGGTGTGATTTGTGATTTGATATTACAAAGGTACATAATTTTGGAAAAACAAATTTCGTTGAAGCTCAATTTATTGCATTACATATGTACATAATAAATGTTATGTTTTGTGGGGCAGTCATGGACTGGAGGTAGGGAACTGGTCTTGTGACCAGAGGGTCATGGGTTCGATTCCCAGACCTGAGGCCATGACTGAGGTGCCCTTGAGCAAGGCACCTAACCCCAACTGCTCCCCGGACGCCGGGCTAGGGCTGCCCACCGCTCTGGGCACGTGTGCTCCACAGCCCCCTAGTAATCACTGGTGTGGGTGTGTGTGTGTGTGTGTGTGTGTGTGTGTGTGTGTGTGAACTGCACAGATGGGTTAAAAGCGGAGGACAAATTTCGATTGGGGTATAAAAAATCACAATTGACAAAATATGGCACAATTACATTTACATGTTTCATTAATGATAAACTCACATGTTGTAGCCACATGTTATATACCCACTGGCAAATTTCTTCCCAACCACCCTATCTGGCAATGTTTTTCTATTTCAGCTCGGTTGAACAAGACAGCACCTCCAGCCAAGCCGCTGAAGATGCTCTCCACCATTAGCCAGCTCTCCTCCCTGGGCTCTGAGAGTATCCCTCATCACACCGCCCCTCTGTATGAGAGTGAGGAGTTATAGATCTTAGTAGTATTTGTTTTTTCCTGATGTTAACTGCAGAATGACGAGCACCATTTATCTTTGTACTTACATAATGCAATTATGTTAAAGTAGTCCTTCTCCCATCCTTTGCATTTTGTCAAATGCACTTTAGCTTGTGGTTCTCATTGTATCTTTCAATAAATTAGATGTAAGAAGTAAGTTTGCCATTCCAACAGAATAAACCGCCTCCACCACTGAGAAATGCCACTGACAGGTTGTGACAATGTGATGGTGTATTTTTTTTGTTGGGATTTGAACAGTTCAATATCACAAGCTTCAGCACTGGAATTCATTAAAAATTATTTGTGAGGCCTTTAACAAGTGACAGTGTGCTGTGTCATATTTCTGTTTGTTCCATGCATGCTAACCCTAGCCTCTGCCTTCAGAATAGCTTCAGTCCTTCTTAGAATTCTCCTCTGTGCCCAGTTGTGCTGAGATTGGACCAATGAGGACCATTTAGTCATGTTGATCAGTTGGTTTACATTAATGTTTAGAACTCATGATTAGCAAGGCAATGGAAGGCACTTTATTTCATTCTGATGATCATGAAATTTACATTTACGGCATTTAGCAGACGCTCTTATCCAGAGCGACTTACAAAGTGCTTTGCTTCTGATCACAGAAGATCACAGTGATTCAAAAAAATCACTTTTGAATTTCTTCCTGCTGTGTTTCTGGAATAATATCTATACATTTTGAAGGTGTGGTGTTTGATCTGATCTTACAAAATAGCCTTATATTCCTTGGCCATTACACAGCCACATACAGCAATCATCTGACATAAGGACAAGAACAGGTTGGTCGTCATGATGTTTCAAAGCTCAAAAATATTTTTATTTATTTATGCATTAATTTGAATTGGATAGGATCTAATTGGATCAAAGGGGTGCTGCACCAGATCTGTACTATCCAAGTCTATACTTCTACAATGTACTTTCATCCCCTTAAGTCGTCGTCTATCCCAGCTAGCTTCAACTTTTGTGGTTTGTCTACACTTTCCATCTGATGCCATGATTTCTGAAAATTTATCCTCTTACTTCACTAATTAATTTGGCCATTATTGCATCAACAATGTGAGCACAAACTATTTGGTCATTTTTCAACTCAGATGTTGTCGTGTAACCTTAAATTGTTTTGAAAATTCTCATATAAAAGTACTGATTCTGTTTCATAGCTGAAACATAATGGCTTCATTTTCAAAACTATCACCCATATGCTTGCATTTGTAACTATTTTATTTACTTTTAAATATTTTGTCATGTGTTCTTTCCATTATTTTGTACATCTGTACATCATTTGAAGATTTTGCCTTTCTGTCATTGTGTTTTAAATCAAATAATAATACAAACTATGTAAGGGCCATCAGTATATATTTACTGTATAAATAAATATCAGCTGCCTTATTCATATATCCTATACAAAATCTATTATATGATTATGTTTTGCTGGCAAAATGAACAAGGTGTTAACTTGTGCAGTGGCTTGGGATTGTACAGAGTACATTTACTTAGACCTTAAACCTTGTAATGTATAGCCTTGGATATTGGTCACACTGCATTTATTTACTGTTGAATCTGGCATTGTGTGTACTTGCTTTCCAAAGTACATTAATCCTAATAATACCCATAATGTCCATATTCCCTCTTCACCCATAATGTACTATATGTGGTGGATTGCCTGTTGTCTTACTGTACCTCTGTACAGCAATAATAACAATGTTTGAGTTGCAAATAAACATTAAGAAGAGATTTGCAGAATCTTATCAAACTTCTATTGCTATAACCAGTCTAACGCTGAGGCACTGGGAGAAGGACGAGGCACGAGTCCAGTCTCAAACACAATAACGTTACTTTTATTTTATACAAATAAGCGCAGACAGCGCACGTAGAACAGTAACACATAACAGCACGTGTAGAACTCTAACAAAGACAAGCACGGGACACTGCGCGAACGCACATTAAATAGACAAATCACATAAACCCCACGTGATCACGGGCCGAACCACAGGTGAGACCAATGAACACGCTCGGACACACCCACACCCACGAAGATCCACAGGCGCAGACGACTAGACTAGACGACATAAACACACGCCCAAAGCATGGCTGGATTACTGACCGGGCCAGTGGGGCCGGCGCCCAGGGGCCCTTGAAGTCAGGGGGCCCCGGGGGGCCCCTGGCCGAAAACTTTTTGCAATGCCTATCAACATTTATGGTACAATATATTTTTATTTCCGAGGGCCCTCCATTTTAAGGATCCTCTGACTATTAGGGACTTTGACCCCAGGGCCTCTTGGGGGCCTTAGCCATGCTTTTGGGCCCCTTAGGAAAATGGCTGAGGCGTTGTGGCACTGCTCTGACTTCAACTTCTGGCTATTAGGGGTCCTAGGAAAGAGGAGGGCATATTTTTAGAGGACCCTGGTTATGAGAGCCCCTACCAGGGGGCCCTAGAGAAGAGCAGGGCATACCATTAGAGGGCCCTTGATCACGAGGGCCCCTGCTATGAGGCCCTTGACTTCCATAGAAGTCGTTTACCATGGCTCCTTGACTTTCTAGGGACCTACAATTTCAGGCCCTTACTTAATGTTTTTCAAAATGAGGAGGGCAAGGACCCCATGTAACGTCGGTGGGTAGGGACTACACACCGCGTTAGAGAGCAAGGGAGAGGTGGAACCAAGTGCCACAATACGACAGAACCTAAAGGATAATCCTAACCTCAGAACCTAAGGAGACGCGGAAATCTCAGCGCGCAAAAAGAAACAAAGGAAACTAAAGACGCCAAGGGAAGTAGCTGGCTGTAAGCAATAAACACTGCTCAAACAAAAAACCCTTCCCAAACAAACAGCAACGGGATAGGAAGGGAAACAGGTTGGGGAAAACTTGAGGGAGGTCAGGGAGCGACGCAGGAGATAGATACTTGAAAAAGGACAGGGAAAATAGAAAGGAGAGGTAGGTGACGAGACACCTATAGACGCAAACGCTGCAATAGAGAAAGCAGAGAGAGGCTGAGACCGCAAAGGCATAACCAAAACAAATCAGCAATGATCCGTCTCCACAAGCTTCCTTAAGAAGTCATGGCAACAGGTGAGACGGATCATTGCTGATTGCGTCGTTGAAGTCTAGGACTGACTCGGGTGCCCCTTGTGGAGGTAGATGGTGTGGCATCCGAGCCAGCCCTGACACCCCAACTCCTGGTGTGAAACGGTCAACGACCCTGCTTTATGGCCCTGTACCATTACCGACCAAGCCAAGTCGATTCTTGTTAGTAGAGTACCCAGCCTCAGTCAGGGATAGAGGCATTGGGGGTACCAGTAGGAGCTTTACAAATGCTCTACTCAGTTGCTCTCTACCCAACGGGCAAACTGTGACTAGGCAGTGGCTACTTTACTCTCCTTCAACTGGCTGTGTGTATTGTTTTGCTTGCAAACTGTTTTCCAGTAAGCACAAAACTTTTGTTCATGGATTTTCTGACTGGAAACATTCAGAGCGGATTGGTGAGCATGAGGGGAGTGTGGAGCCTAGGGCTTGCATGCTAGCATTATATAATCACTCCAGAGGCACAGCAACAATTGATTCTGATATTGTCAAACAAATTGACACAGAAAGACAATACTGGCGGGAAGTTTACAAAAGAGTTGTTGCAGTCATCCAATTTTTGGGAGAGAGAGGACTTGCTTTCAGGGGAGATGATGAGCTATTAGGATCAGCCCACAATGGTAATTTTTTGGGCATCATAGAACTCTTAGCCAAATTTGACCCATTCCTAGCTGAGCACCTCCAAAGGTTTGGAGGTAAGGGAAAAGGTTCTGTGTCCTACTTATCATAAACAGTGTGTGAAGAATTTATCCATTTGATGGGACAGAGAACAAAGCAGGCAATTGTTAATGAGATCAAAGAATCAAAATACTTCTCTGTTATAGTTGACTCCACTCCAGACCTTGCTCATGTGGACCAACTTACTTTATTTTCAGGTTTGTTAATAATGACGGACATGTAGTTGAGCGTTTTCTAGCTTTTGAGCCTATTGAAAACCATAGTGGGGACAGTTTGGCAGAGTGTGTCGTTGCTATGTTGGAGAATCTGGGCCTAGACCAGGGGTCGGGAACCTTTTTGACCGAGAGAGCCATGAACGCTACATATTTAAAAATGTAATTCCATGAGAGCCATACAATATCAGGGTTGCCAACTTGCGAACGTATGTTGTAGACGGGGGGGGGGGACACAACACGAATTAAGTATTATATCGCATATCGCAATCGATCGATCGTCAGTTCGTCAGTGGGTGGCGCCAGAGCGAACTAGTAACCCATTGAGTCATAGATATGGATCAGAGGTAAATCAACTAGATTTTGTTTCGGTGTGAGAAATCGGATGTGTGGCGTGTGAAGACGGTCAAATGCGTGTGTCGCACGCTCAATGCAACCCTGCAATATGTTTAAAAAAATAAAAGACCAACCCTTTTAAAGTATAATAGGTCTCGGAATTCTTTTTTTAATAACGTTGTTAAGCTGTTAACAATGACTAATGCAACTAATGGTTTTGCTGATGGTTGGTAGTCTGGTTGATACGTGGCGAGGTTAAGCTTCATGCAGGCGTTGAGACTTCCATCCGCTGCTCACATGCATACGTAGAGCCAAACATTGTCAGTACAGCAACACTCACACGCTGCAGTGTGTGTATGATGGGAAGCGCGTTCCAGGTTTGGACAATCAACTGGTCCGCGATCCAGAAAAATCTCTGAGACACCGGGGATGTAACTTAGATCAGCGTTGTCCACTGCACACTCGTATGGATGGGTGATAAATTTAAAAAGACAAGTACACACACGAAAATCTCCAACGCGCACTTTAAATGACTGCAGAAGTGATTGCCACCCGCAAATGTGAGCGGCAAGAAATTAATGGATTGAAATACGTTTATATTTTAGCATTATTAGTTTTAGTGAAAAATTGTCTCCGAGCCATATGCAGCCATCAAAAGAGCCACATCTGGCTCGCGAGCCATAGGTTCCCGACCCCTGGCCTAGACTTATCCAACTGTAGGGGCCAGTCATATGATAATGCAAGTAACATGTCGGGAAAGTACAATGGAGTCCAAACTCATCTTAAACAAAGAAACCCTTTGATTTGTTATGTCCCCTGTGCAGCACATTCACTGAATTTAGTTGGTGTCAATGCTGTTGAGAGTAGCCCAGAAGCTGGACATTTTTTTTGACTTTGTACAGGCAATGTACACATTTTGTGCATCATCTACACACAGGTGGGGAAAGGTTTTCCGTGATACTGATATCAAACTCACACTGAAATCACTGTCAGGTACTCGATGGAGCGCAGGAGCTGAGTCAACTAAGGCTCTTTGCAGGGCCGGCCCTTCCATTAGGCGACATAGGCAAATGCTAGGGGCGCCGTCTGTCCGGGGCGCTCGCGTGCATGCGTTTTTTTTTTTTTTACAAATGAATAATTAATAAATGTGAAAACAAGCAAAGTCCACATAATCATAATTTCATTGTTTAATAATATTAGTCAAATTAATAATTCTTATAATAACAACACACGACACCTATCACCCACGCGCCAACCCGCGCTCTGCGCACCTCGTTACTGTTTCTCTGTGGGGGAAAAAGACAACACCACAGAGTGAGTGACATCTCCCCGTAAAGATGTCAAAAAGGCAGAAGTCCTCTGGTGCCCAGGGTAGTAAAAAGAGAAAAGTGGAGGAAGAAAGGTGGCAAAAAACAGGTAATATAATGGTAATATGTGGTGAATTAACACTATACCATTGGCGAACCGTCAGGGACTTCAACGCATTCTCTGAAGGTTAATTGATCTTAAAAAGGATGCTTTATCTATTATATGTAATATATATTAATAACGCTTCACCAATAATTTGTATTTTTCCTATAAATCGGCTTTTAAATCCACTTTTCGTACTTTCGTGCTGGAAAAAAACCTCAGCGGTGAAATAAAAAATCAACCAATCAGAATATTTCACACAGTTGTTTCTAGGTAAAAGATAGAAAGGACCTTTTACATTGAGAGCTTTTATTATAGATTGGCAGTTTTATCAACCAATCATATTATCGAATTAGAATCACGGGGGCGTGCGCCAATGGTCTCTCATTTTTATTTGAAACAAATCCAAAATGTTGCCAATCTGTAGCTGTTGAGTTTTTCTTTGAAACCAGCTTGCTTGACTCACAACTAACACTCATTCGTCATTGTGGCTTTTTCCCCCTCTGTATGATCTTAGTGAAAACCGCCACTGTCATCATATTTCCCAATCCTAGTAGGTGCTATGATAGCTTAGATCAGCAAATTTTAAAATAAATATGTATTAAAACACACATATGCTCCTCTGTTCATTGCAGATGCACTTTTGAAATAATAATGTTGCAGGAGGCAAATTGCCCTGATTTGCACTGGTGGTAGTTGTTGTTTTTTATTTATTTATATTTAAAAGTTGTTCTCTGCACTACGTTATGTAAAATAGTTTTAAAATATTTTTTGTGCAACACCTTTATATTTATTGCTTGTTATATGGTAATATTTAAGTAATTTGCTTTTTATTTGTTTCTTTAATAGTGACACAATCAACAAAATGATTGATGATGCAGGGGGCACCAACCAAAATCTCGCCTAGGGCACCACATTGGTCAGGGCCGGCACTGGCTCTTTGGAAATATGCACAACTGAGAGAGGCATTGAATGATATGTCTAAAGATATGGAGGAGAAATGTGTAACTCGATGTGAAGCCTCTGCACTCTGTGACAAATTGGACAAGTTGGAGATGGCCTTCATGGCATACTCCTGGCACACAATACTACAGAGGTTCCAAGCCACAAACCTGCAGCTGCAGAAGCATGATATTGACATATGTACAGCTACACAACTTCTCTTGTCTTTACAAGACTTTGTGGCAGCACAGTGAGATAACTTTGAGGTGTTTGAAGGAGCAGCTTTAAATGTCATTACTGCTGTCTCCCAAGAGTACAGGCATGACCTCCAGCGTACAAAGAAGCGCAAAATTATGTCTGATTCACCGTTTGAATGCATACACACACTTAACTGAGCTATTTGATGTTCTTTTCATGCCTGACAATATGTCCAACAGTGAGCTCACTTTAAAGGCTAACTCACTTGCTGCAGCATATCCTTCAGATCTGAACATGAGCTTGGCTGATGAATTGATACAATACAAATCATTCATAACAGAAAAAGAAAAACATCCTAGTAAAATGCTCAAAACCATGATAAATTTGAATTTACAGTCAACCTTTCCAAATGTCTACATAGCACTTAGACTTTTTTTGACTGTGCCTATCATAAATTGTGAAGGAGAGCGTTCATTCTCCTAACTGGCTCGTATTAAGAATGAACTCAGGATTAGGACGCACCAAAACCGCCTGAACTCACTGTCACTTCTGACCATTGAATCAGATTTGGTCAGACAGCTTAATTTTGATGAATTAGTGGATGACTTTGCAAGAAAGAAGAGTAGAAAGAAACTTATATAAAATAGACTCTTGAGTTAGGGTTAGTTAGTGACAGGTTGTTTAATGTATTAATTTATGTATGTTTTTGGGGAGGGGTGGTGCGGGGGGGGGTGTAGGATTAAGACTATCCTTAATCCGTCCTTGGCCCAAAGGGGGGGGGGGGGGTGTCAAGGGCTGTAGAGTGACACAGTCCATGTGGTTACTTTCGTTTTGGGGTCAATTACAGTAGTCTTAACCTTGATATTTGAGGATTGGTAGAGTCTTTGGCCATTGGTGAATTGGTACTCTTAGATTCCATTTGATTTAGAACAGGTGTGTGATAGAGTGAAGGTTTAATTTTGCTTCATTATTCATTTTGTTTGTATCTAGAATCTTTCTACATTAGACATTGTCGGCAGTTTTGCAGAAATCAGAGGATCAGACCGTAATGACAGTTGCACATTGAAGGTAAAGTTAAAAGATCTTTGATATGTAGGCATTAGGATAAAATCTTGCAGTAAACCACTAAAAGGTCAAAGCCATCTTCTATGTGGAATCTGGTGGTGAAGGCAGGTATTGTTAAAAACAGATAATTCCAAAGACAGAACCAGGGGCGATTTTAGGATCTGGTCTTTAGTAGGGGTGCACAATATGGACTAGAATTGCGATGTGCGATAACATTGTTGGATATCCCGATATCGATGTGAACCACGATAAATTAAGATTAAAATACAGAAATGTAGTGTCTCTCTGAACAGCAGCACGTTAATTTGTTTTGTTTTTTACTGTGTAATGAATCCAGAATAATTCCAAATATTTTGCAGGTTTATTCAACAATAGATTCAATCTAGGTTTATACTTTCAGGAGTGAGCGACTCCGCACACCTCGTTAACCTCCGCGAACGGCGGAAGCGTTTAATCTTGCCGTGTCACATTCTTTGCAGTGTTGTCCGAAACGATATGTAGGCCTAGTAGTATAAAAAAAAAACACCCCTCAAATACAGGGGAATGAACTTTTACCTGACCAATATTAATGTTGCTTTGTGTTTCATGTTTGAAAAGTGCTGGAATTTAGGCTAAAGTATTTGAAAAGGCTTGAAATTGTAACTACTTCGTTTCACAACAAATATCTGTCTGACTGAACAATTCTCTTGTATTACGTTAACAAATATGAGCCTCTTGTAATTCCAGGACGAAACATGAGAGAACGTGAAGACTTTAAGTTTGGGCGTTTTGAAAATAAATATCCATTAAATAATGTGATAAAAAAGCGAATTATTTCGAATCATTTAGAGTATATGTATAAATATTTAATTCAATAACGTGCTGGGAATTATTGAAATGGACCTTGAAAGTGACGTACAAGTGCTTGAATTCCACCTTGTATAGGTGTATGAACCCTGCAAACATGACTGTTCTCATTGTGCCGAGACGCGGCGCGCGCGAACTTTAAATAAATAATAACATTAAATAATGTGATAAAAAAGCGAATTATTTCAGTATATGTATAAATATTTAATTCAATAACGTGCTGGGAATTATTGAAATGGACCTTGAAAGTGACGTACAAGTGCTTGAATTCCACCTTGTATAGGTGAATGAACCCTGCAAACATGACTGTTCTCATTGCACCGAGACGCGGCGCGCGCGAACTTACAAAATTCGAGAGGTGCACGACCTCGTGAATCGACAGCGTGCGAGGCAATTGCACACGGGCGAAGCCACCGCGATTACGTTATTTTCGCCAACCAGGCTTAAACCAAATCGCGTGTCTGATGAGCGTGTTCACCTCACTCCAGGGTTGCCAGGTCCTACAAAAGTTTTCCGCACAAAATCTGCGAGTGTAAGTTGTCGGCGGAGGGGGGGGGTGTTGCGAGTGTGAACTGGATACAAATAAAGTATTATATCGCGATCGATTCTTAGTGTTGACTTGTAACTTCCGCAGTAGCCCAACTCAAAAGTAGCCCAAAAAACCGCACCCCGCGGCCCCAGAATTTTTACCCGCAGCTGGATTTTCAAACAAGCCCAATTTGGCGTGAAAACCGCGAACCTGGCAACTCTGCCTCACTCTGCCTCTTGCCTACTTACGTCACGTGATCATAGTCTGCAGCGCGAATAGCTCCCTCTATTGCTGGACGAGGATAATGCAATTTGAGTTTGCTGTTATTCAAGGAGTTATCGTGGCTCTTTCGATGTGTTTATCGTGAAACTTCACATCGCGATAACGATAAAAATACGATTAATCGTGCAGCCCTAGTCTTTAGGGGTGCCCAGCCCCCAGTGCTCACAGAGGCACAATACCAAAGTATTGCGCAGGTGCAGAGCAAGTTTTTTGCATAATATAATATTTAAAAAATGTGTTGAGCCAGGGGGTGCTGAGCAACTTCACGGTGGTGCTCTAGCACCACTAAAAATACCCTAGCCTCGCCCCTGGACAGAACTGCAAGAAAATCCTGCAAATCTATGAAGTCATTCTGGATTAAATGTTTAGGTCACATAACGGTGTTCTGAAAATCTGATTTACGTTGCAATATGATTAAATACGATAAATGGGCAAATCTCACCGTTAATACAAGAGAAAAAACAGCTGGCTGCGGAAGATTATGGGCTACGCTAAACACTGACGTGAAAGAATCGTGCGCATGCGTAGTAGTCCTAGGTAGGACATTCGATAGGTAGTACAGATTTTCAGAACACAGTTAAGGGTGAAGCTGTGCGCCTCTGGGATAATTACAGCTATCACAATTCATCAAGATGTACTCCAAACCAAAGTTGTACTCAGTCAGGTTCAGCATCCGTCTCTTCTCAGTTTCAACACTAGATGGAGCCAGTCATGGAAAAGGTGCTTCTCCACTAAACAAAATTAAGCAAAGAAAAAAAATATTTCGCGCGTCCTCAGAAATCTGAAAAATATCTAAATATGAATGTAGAAGTTTTCAAACACGGTGGAAAAGAAATAAACGGAAAGTTGCAATGAAGCTGTCGCTGTGATGAAAGAGTATAAATGTCCGTCGGCATTATGAGACCAAATATCAGTTCTACATGTCTACACCAGTACCGAACGAACACAGAATGTCTAGCAAATGGCAGCTAGCCTGCAAGATCAACAACAGTTTTTTACGTACTAACAAAATACAGGAAAACGCCACGTTTGTGAAGTTATGAAGTCACTAAACTTATAGCCCAGCACGGCAAACCGTTCTTAGACGGTGATTTGATAAAACAGTGCTTCATGAAACTCACAGAATTAATATGCCCGGAAAAAGTGCAGGATTTCACAACGTGCAGAACGTGAGCTTAGCAGCATTTTATATTTCACCGGAAGATGGCAATGTATACTATACTATACTATACTATAGGCCTACTATACCCTGGTCTAAACTTTGCAATTGTAAAGCAATCTTATCTTCTCAGTTCTCCAAAGCGACCACTTAAAATTAGATGTATGTGACAGCTGGTGTGTGTCACTGATTGTTGTAAAAAGCGCTGTACAAATAAATTTCACTTTGACTTAATGCACACAGCCAGATATCTAATGTGAGCAAGATACTAACGTTAGTTATACAGGTAACTAGGTTACCGAACTCTGTTCGCCAGAACATCCACTCAATGCACAACATATGTGCACCCCAACTAATGCACAACATGACCCTAATGTATCTAAAATGACACATCTTCATTTCCAGTTATTTAATGCTGGCAGGGCTTTTTTCTGTCTTTTGAAATCTATCCATTTTATCACTGAATATTCAAAGCATTCATTAGATATCTTGTTTTTGATTACTGCTGACCAGTATCCATCCATCTATTATCCAAACCACTTAATACCACACTAGTTGGGGGCAACAGGCGGAGTACCCCAAGTAAACCCACACAGGCACAGGGAGAACATGCAAACTCCACACAGAGCGGCCCAGACTGAGAATCAAACCTAGACTGCTCTGCTGTGAGGCGAAAGTGCTAACCACCACACCACCATGCTGCCCATCTGCTCATCATTATATTTATTTTTACTTTAATACTTTATGAAAAACAAAGTTTTTATATTAGTACATTTTTATATTAGTACATGGAAAATACACACATAGGTCAAAAAGACCCCTTCATCCAAGTGTGTTATAAAGTATAAAGTAACATAATACTATAATAACTAGCTTTAAGTAGTTACTTTAGTAGTGAGTGGAGCCAAACATTTATTTAGTATTTTCAACATATTTGTCATTTTGTCACACACGTCAGGTTTTCAAAGTGGCGACTCAAATGCAGACACCATAAGCAGAGGGAGTTTGAACGAAGCATCTTTAACATAACGAATAAAGGGTATAGGCAAGTGTGTTTTTGTGCTATGTCAGTTGAGGTTACTTTCTTTTTACCAAGAGTTTTCGTACTCTGCATTTTCCTGCTTACACCCACTGAACGTGGCAATCTCGAGTCAGAATCACAAGACATATTGGGATCCATGTGCAGATTATAATGGGGCAGAGCAAAGATGGAGTAAAAAAAAAAACAGGCAAAAAAGGTAAAAAAAAAAAAAAAATCCAGAGATCCAAAAACAGAAAAGGAACAAAAATGGCAACATCAGAAAATCACGGGCAGAACATCAGAAAGGAGGAAGCACTGACCAGAAAAATATTCTGAAGAAAAATCGCGATATTTCCATATATAAAAATTGGTAAAAATGGAAAAAAGCCTAAAATGCCATATAATTGAGTGTGCCTCATCTGTCCAGTGTAGCAGAATATTTTCAGTCCAATTTTGAGTCAGTGGTTCACATGACCTTGAAGCTATTGAAGAAAAATCATGATATTTCCATATAAAAATATCTAAAAATGGAAAAAAAGCCTAAAATGGCAATATAAATTAGTGTGCCTCATCTGTCCAGTGTAGCAGAATATTTTCAGTCTAATTTTGAGTCGGTGGGTCAAATGACCTGGAAGCTATTGAAGGAAAATCACTATTTTTCCATATAAAAAATTACTAAAAATGAAAAAAAGCCTAAAATGGAATATAAGTGAGTGTGCCTCATCTGTCCAGTGTAGCAGAATAGCTTCAATCCAATTTTGAGTCAGTGGGTCACATGACCTGAAAGCTATTGAAGCCAAATCGTGATATTTCCATATAAAAAATAGCTAAAAATGGAAAAAAAGCCTAAAATAGCAATATAAATGAGTGTGCCTCATCTGTCCAGTGTAGCAGAATATTTTCAGTCCAATTTTGAGTCAGTGGGTCACATGACCTGAAAGCTATTGAAGAAAAATCGTGATATTTCCATATAAAAAATTGCTAAAAATTGAAAAAAGCCTAAAATGGCAATATAAATGAGTGTGCCTCATCTGTCCAGTGTAGCAGAATATTTTCAGTCCAATTTTGAGTCAGTGGGTCACATGACCTTGAAGTTATTGAAGATAAATTGCGATATTTTCAAATAAAAAATTGCTAAAAATAGAAAAAAGCCTAAAATGGCATTTAAATAAGTGTGCCTCACTGATGTAATCTTTTTGGCATGATTTGATATCATTTTCCACTCAGGTGGTCATAAGACAATGATTTATAATTATTTTGGTTTCTCAAGAGTTTCTAGTTGGGAAATTTATTGATGGTCCCTAAGTGAACCTCCGCGCGTGAGAGGAGGGAGCGACAGAGAGTGTCTGGCCGAGTTCATAGTGCCTGATTCGTATGGGGTCAAAAAAGGGTCATAAAGATTTTGCATTTGTAAAACAATAGTCACAAATGTACTGAAACTTGCAACTGCGTTTAAACAACTACATGCACGTAAAATCTAACTACATGCATGTAAAATCTATCTCCACAAATGAACTGGGATGTGCTAATGTGGAAAAACATTTCAAATATATAAAAAAATATATATATTTTTAATTTGTAGAATAAAATGCATTTGTAAATCCAATGTTGTGAATGTGTGAATCATATGGAATTTGTGAGGTTATAAATGTGACAGTGAGCATTTTTCAGTGTGGAGGTAAAAATTCTCGCATTCACCTTCTCTGCTGCAGTTGCGAATCTCTTGCTGCAGTTGCGAATTTTGACCCTGTTTTGAGTCTAATTATTGGACCAATAGGAAAGCTTTAGTTGGACCAATCAGATTGCGAGGTTGTTTAACCAATCATAACACTGATTTGGTTCTGTCACTCAACTTCGGCGCGCTGTTGGAACACGCCTCCCAATCTCTGTCATGGCGCTTCCAGGCACAAGCACGGACACAATGGAGAGTCAGGTAAGGAGCAATGCTAGATCATGTTTCTTTAGCAAAAAGTTCGTTTTAAAGAAGATAACAGCCAGGCTCTGTGCAGTGGTTTTATTTATACTACTGACTGTTGTGCTAGCTTTGGATAACTGTAGCCAATTAATTAACCGTCGTTAGCTAGCTAGATAAACAGCCTGCAGCAGCAGGGAACATAGCAAGAAAAGTGCATCCCGTTTGTTTTGCTCCATAGTTTCCCCCCGTTTTTATATCAATGCAGCACAATTATCTTGTGTAATGGCAGACAGACTGTATCTTTTGATTCCTTTTGGTTCTGCAGCCTAGCTAACTAGCTAGTTAACTAACACAGGCATTTGCTGAGCTTCGGTCAGTTAATGCAGTAGAAAAAAACTCCATAGGACACTAGTTAGCCAGTATATCAGAACACACAATAATTGTACAGCACCTCTTGCTTTACTAGTAGTTAGCATGATCAACATATCTTTTAATTAACTGACTTCAGGAAATTCAGAAAATGTATGAAATTACTCATTTATAGGATGATCCCCTGCAATTATTTGAAATGTGCTTTTACTTAAGTGTTGTAATATTGGCATTGCTAGTTAGTTTAATATTGTGTTTTTGGTACACATGAACAGAACTCCATGATTGAAAGAGCAGTCCGGAGTTTTGTCAGCCTGGTGTCAAATGCCCACTCAGGAGTGCAGGGTCCAAGTACTACTCCACGTCCTGCGTCCACATCCAGTGTTCAGCGTGATATGGAACGGTAATTAAATCTCTATATTCAATACAATAATTTCATGATATTTCATGGTATTTTCGTGATACTCTTGGCGATATGACAAAACATTGATAAAAAAATATTTTGAGAATACACTACTGCAACAAAATGAAAATTACATTTTATTATTGCATACAGTATGATATGGCACACCCTAACTGAGATATTTAAAAATACAAGAATTTTCATCAGATTGTAACAGAAGTCAATGATTCAGAATGAATGATACTGGACAGATAAAATCTGTCTCTAGTAGATATATAATGAGAAATGAGAAAAGTTGGAATTTTTCTTTTGCTAAAAACAGTAAAAAAAAAGTAATACCCTGATGTGATAATTAGGGATGGGCGATATGGCACGATATTTCAGGTTATAATTTCATTCACGATATTCAAAAATGTTGGCAATATTATTGTGTATGATACGATATGGCACACCCCTAATTGAATGGTTAAGGAAATTTGTGTGCCTGTAGGGGTAAGGCGGAAAATCATTACTGAATATTGTTAAGCTTGCATCATTGGGTGGCAATGCATTTCTGTGGGCCTGGGAATACTGTTAGGAATAACTGTTGTCTCTAAACAATATTTGTCACTGCAACCGCAAATGCAGGTCAAGTTAATACTGCGTCATAGAGCAGGTTTCCGGACAAAGATTATGCATCGTCTTTGACTATATTAATCTTCCACTGGAGAATATCTATTCAAAATGGGTAAAATAACAACATGACCATCCATACCTTCATACAATATGGACAAGTTGCACATCTGTGGAAATGTTAATTTGTGAAATCTGCAAACAAATAAATGCGATGTAAAACATGATTTAACAATGTTGTTAACATGGTCCTGGCCCAACATTTTTATTATGTGCTGCAGGCAGTTTAGAAAAATGAATGTATAACAAGAAAGAAACAGAATTTACTTAATCAGTGCTTTTTCTTTTTTCAGCATGTTACATATAATTTCATGGACTTGGTATTTGCACTTTAGTGTTGCTATTCAGAGTATATGTAGCACCTTGCTTTGTTAAATTAATCATGTCTAATAATGATTGATTAAATTCATTTTGTTTGTTCGTAACAGATCTTTCCCAGTTATGTTTAATGGGAGAAGAAACAGAGGAAAGAGGCCAGTCCAAAGTGTTGTGCTTCCAGCGGTCAAACATCTGGAATTTCATTTCTGGAATTTCATTTCTTTCAAACAATATTTGTCACTGCAACCGCAAATGCAGGTCAAGTTAATACTGCGTCATAGAGCAGGTTTCCGGACAAAGATTATGCATCGTCTTTGACTATATTAATCTTCCACTGGAGAATATCTATTCAAAATGGGTAAAATAACAACATGACCATCCATACCTTCATACAATATGGACAAGTTGCACATCTGTGGAAATGTTAATTTGTGAAATCTGCAAACAAATAAATGCGATGTAAAACATGATTTAACAATGTTGTTAACATGGTCCTGGCCCAACATTTTTATTATGTGCTGCAGGCAGTTTAGAAAAATGAATGTATAACAAGAAAGAAACAGAATTTACTTAATCAGTGCTTTTTCTTTTTTCAGCATGTTACATATAATTTCATGGACTTGGTATTTGCACTTTAGTGTTGCTATTCAGAGTATATGTAGCACCTTGCTTTGTTAAATTAATCATGTCTAATAATGATTGATTAAATTCATTTTGTTTGTTCGTAACAGATCTTTCCCAGTTATGTTTAATGGGAGAAGAAACAGAGGAAAGAGGCCAGTCCAAAGTGTTGTGCTTCCAGCGGTCAAACATCTGGAATTTCATTTCTGCCTTTTGGCTGAAAATTCCACCAAAACTCCTAAAAACGAACTGAAATTATTACAAGCAGGACTGGGAAGACGGACAATAACGATACCTGACAGTGCTGATCATGATGAGGTTGGTTACAGAATGATTAATTTATGATTACAAAGCATCTATCAATTTATTTTATTTTTGGTTGGTGTGATTGCAGTAGGCAATGTATACAGCTTTTTGATCAGTTTTTCTAACAATTGTGATTAAATGATATTGTTTCCCATAGAAAGGAATAGAGAGCAAATGTTTGTGCTCTTGACTTGTATTATTATAGATGTCTATTAGTAACACACCTACAGTTGAATTTTCCTCAGCAAATGCACTTTTCTTATTAGACACAACTTTTTGTATTGTATTTTACAAGAGTAAACATAAGAGCTGCATTCCAGACTAAATAAAAATGTCAAAAACATTTCAGTTTCATATACATTTCAGTGCTTAATGCAGTACAGGCTGTATTAATTACCAGGGGGCATATATAACAGTGCATGGAACATTTTGTAAGTTGCACAACCCTGTTTAAAATAAATGAACAAAAGGAAGCTTTTCTTTTTTTATGTTCATACCAACGTGTGAACCAAACTGTGCATTTTGTGTAGTGCTACTATGTAGTGCTGTGCAGAATAGGTTGCAGTATAGAGTTCATTCTGGTACAATATGTATTTGCAGGTATTTTGAATATGGCCATGTAACTAATACCTGACTACTTTTGTGTTAAGTAGTCTTATTTTTCATAAAACATAATTTTTACATAAAAAAATAAAAAAAAAACATAAAAAAAACAGTTTTTGTTTGACAATTGCAGATTACCAGAACACTGCACAACGAATACCCTAAAATGATGAACCTTACAGGAGGCTGGCTCCTTTATAAGGCCACAGGTATGAAATTGCAGGTATTTTAATAAGTTACAATTTATTGAATTCACTTGAAATTGCTGCAGAAAGTTCTATAACAATGTATTTTATAAGTTTAGAAGAGAGAGACTTTAAATGGAAAGCTTTAGCTATATCTTGCCATCTTATCTCTCCACAATTGCATGCAGTAGTTTTAATAACACTGCAGTAGAACTAAAACAATGCACTGCAATAGTTTGTGCATTAGACAGGTGTTTAAGCTGCTTAATGAAACTTTTTTATCTGTTCTGTAGATTGATGGAAATATTGGTGTTACACAAGCAGAACATATTCAGATAACGTTTCCCTAACTAGTATGTACACAAAATAAGTAATAATACCAAAATAATGGATTAACCAAGTATTCTTTTCTTATATTGAAGGTGGTAATGGACAAAGGACTCTGTCAGTACTGACACAGGGATCTCAAGGCTACACAGCAAAAATGCTGAAAACAAGTTCCAACAACGGAAAACATGTGCTTTACATAATGCCTCTTCAGGAGCGCCTTGACACAGCTCCTCTGCCACACGATGCTTGGGAGTTTTCTAAAATGCCAAAGTCTGAATGCAAAAGATGTGGGACCACTATGCCATTGCAGTTGCTAGTTACACATATTCAAAATTGTGGTGTAAGTATATTAAAGAGAACAATATTTAAAAATCTCATAGCCAAGGAAAAGCACTGAGAATACATGTGAAATTTTATATTGTTCTATTACTTAAATTGAATCAGGGGTCTGAGTCTGAAAATGAAGAAATCCAAGAGTGTCAAGAACCGGAAGATCGCTCAACAGAGTGTCCAGATGTTTACCTGACTGAATGTAAACCCATGGTTGGTAGATAATGTTACTTACAATACTTTGACCACAGTACTTTTATAACTTTTATATACAAATACATAATAAGTTAAGTCTTTTGCAGCTGGCAGTTCATTTTATTGTTGCGTATGAACAAGTAATTGTTTTTCTTAGGATACCTGTCCTGTTTGTGGAGTTCAGTTTCCACCAGATATATTGTTTGCTCATGCCAGTTCATGTGGGGAAAGGTATTTGTTTTACATATGCTTTAAAACATAAATACTCTTTACATTAGTAATGTCAAACATGTCTTCTATATTGTCAAAATGCTAATTCCCTTCAAGCTTTGACAATGAGAGGCCATCTTCTTCAGCTGACCATGACGTGGACGAAGCAACAGCAGTACCCCATCAGAATCAAGAGACGAGCAGTAACTCCACAGTTACAAGTATTGTTACAGACAATAATGGTAGGAGCTCATATCATAAATGTAATTTATTAGAAGTTGTGTGAAATTGCAAGAACTGGCAAGTATTGGCATTCTTGCTACATCTTTTCTTTTTTAGAACTTTTACTCCTTCACAACGTAAACATGCTTAGTTATGTTGAGTATAACTAAAATCTTGCTAGTTGTAATGCCACAGTAGAATATCAGCTATAAACTTTAAATGTTACTTAAATTATATATACTATGTAATGTTTTCTTTGTCTTTCTTTCACTGCCTTTACCACTACACCAGCCTGGAAAAAGGGAGAAGACCCACAGGGTGCAGCCCTACTCTTTCGAAGACAAATTCTCCAACAGTATGAAAGATCCAGTCCACTTACTGCTATCCTTGATCTTGGTGACAGTGTGCTGGATAGAGAAAGGTCAATTTTGACATTTTACAAGGCTCTAAAAGTGAACTGGGTAAGCCCTCTCCACTGCACATTGAGAGGTAAACTCTGTTTCTGTTGTGTGTAATTGCTGTTATGACAAATAACATTGTTTCAATAATGTTGTTTCAAATGTCCCAGGTGTAAACAGGTCCTAAACAGCTCATGTTTTAAGCTAAAAAATGTCTGGCCCTGTGGACTGGTTTAAGTTCTAGTGAGGACAGCTGTAAGAACCTTTTAGGGTTCTCTGTAGCACCCCACACACCCATGTAAGGAATGTGTGTATAAAAGCATTAATATATACTTACAATTTGATTTGCAGGGGACGCTGCCGTTGGAGATGGTGTGAACCGACATTTTATAAGCTTGACCATGAATACCCTACAGCATGGCTTTCGATTGAATTATGGTATGTGATGCTTGTTTCCATTTTTATTCTGGTGGCCATACTGTAATATGTGAGGATTATGTGTAAACATTATGATGTGATCCGGTCCATACAGGAAACACGGATGTCATGCTTCTCTTTGAGGGGCAGCCAGATCACCTTGTGCCTTGCACATCACAAATTCTTCTAGATAGTGATCTTTTCCTTATTGCTGGCCGAATGGTGGGACACTCATTCCTGCATGGTGGTCCCGCTCTGGCTGGAATAAGTGAAGCAGTTGTTGATGTGCTGTTTGGGGCCTCTCCAGATATGACCACCATCACAGTTGAGGACTGTCCTGACCTTGAGCGTCGTCAAATTATTCAGCTGGTATGTTGAAGGACATTAATCTTTTGTTTATTATATCACATGGAATGATTGTTAGTAATGACTAAAAATAATTGAGTTGTGTATTCTTTCTAAAGTTAGATGGTAACAAAGACCTAAGTGAGGAAGAAAAAGATGCAGTCTGGATTCTAGCAGACATGTGGGATCTCCCAGGGGTGACCTCTGACAACCGCAAATGGCTCTTCAACCGTCTTCTTCACCATGCTGTAATGAACATTTATAGTTGTATCTGTGATGTTTGAATATTCATATGACAGGTCAGCAATATTTGGCAAACACCTCGCTAAGCTGAATTCTGTCCCCTCCCCTCCTCCCCTCTCAGGTCCTGGGAAGAACAGAAAAACAGATCAAGCAGTTCAGACGGGGCCTGAAGGAGACCTGTGTTTGGCAGTTACTTACAGAAAGGAAGGATGTAATTCCTCTTATGTTCCCCCGTGAGAGAGACGTTGAAATCAAGCCTCATGTGAGAAATATTTTTTTCTGTATAAGTGACAAATAACAGTACCTTAAATTGTACCTATGGTAACAATATGAAACACTTGACACAAATCCTATGATCATAAATTCAAAGTTTTTTTTTTTTTTACTGAAAGATTAAATCATAGGGTTTGTGTCGAGTGTTTCATATTTATTTATTATTTATATGATGTGAAATCCTCTATTCCCACCCCACATTAAATATTTGTGTTGTGTCTCTAATAGATGGTCCTTGACCAGATATTGTGGCCTCTGGAAAAGACGGATGAGGAGGATGAAGATTACCCAGTTGAAACCAGGTGCCGCATAGCTGGATATCTTCGCGAGTTTATCGCAACAGGTGATAAAACAAAAAAGCCACCAATATATATGTGAAGCAAGTTGTTTAAAAAACTGTTTAAAAATATCCGTGTGTAAAATCAATATATGTGCATGATGCAACACTTTTTGGGTCCTTCTAATTAGCTTCATTACTATTCCTTAATAAGATTAGTGCATGTTTCCCTCAAAAATAAACTCAAGAACAACATGTACAGCTTAGAACTATTGCTACTAATCTCAGTGTTTACCTAGTTACTGACACGCCCCCAATTGGGAAACTCAGGGCTTATCTTAAAATCTGAGTGCCCACTTGTAAAGTTTGTGGAGGCGTTCATGTGCGCACATCTCGCAAATACAATATTTCCAGCACGACTTGATGGCAGCATTATACATTATTAAAGGAACACTGCACTGTTTCTTTTCTCGTTTTTTGCAGCTTCTCAATCATCTCTGAAGGGCCTTGTCCAGTTTTGGACCGGATGGGAGGTCCCATCTTCTGACATGCAATTGGAGATAGTTCAGGGCAGTCTCCCAAAGGCATCTACATGTTTCAAGTCCCTCCGCCTACCAGGCCACTACACTAACTTTAAAGATTTCAGTCGAGATCTAAATTCATGTGTAGCAACCTGTGACACAGGCTTTGGCTTGGTTTAAACTGTTTTGAAGATTATCCACAGCCTTGTGTTCATTTTGCCAGTTATATGTTTGTTCACAGAGCTAGTTACACATAGGTGAGCAGTGTATTCTCCTGCCCTACAATCTTTCGGCTGTTACGATAATAACATAGCTGTTCAAAGGAACATTGTTGCAGTAAAATAATATATATTTTTTATACTTTTATTGAATAAATAGACATTATGCGTTGTTTCAAATGCACATTTTATTTTCTATTCATTTTTCTCTTCAAAACAGCTGCTTCAGTTAAAGATCAAAGATCCATCAAGTGCGATTAAGTGTGTAAAGAAATGTTAAAAATAAATTTAAACACATCATAAAATGGGCTGCAAGTCTGTTAATGCAAGGGACTAACAACTTGATTCAGTCACACCTTCAACATACTGTACCACTGCCCTGTAAATATCTAACGACTTGATTCAATCACACCTTCAACATACTGTACCACTGCCCTGTAAATATCCTCCCCAAAGCATGCTGAATGGGCAACAGGATCAAATAGCTCTCTGAGCATTTCTAAGTGTTCAATGGGCAAAGGACACACCAGTTCAGGAACCTGAATTCCTATTTGATCCACATCTGTGTCTTCGAAAGGCAAGTAGTTGAAATCCTGAAATTAAAACATTTGGATTTAACTATAGACATGTTTAAAAAAGTGTTTACTTAAAATAATTTTACTATGATAAAATCACCAACAATGGAGAAAATCCACAAACCTCAACAGAGTCAGGATGGTCATCAGGACTTTGGATTAGACCAATTTCCCACAGTTGGTTTGGGGTAAGATTGTGTTCAGTGCGTAGTGAGTGGTCATTCCATCCCGCTCTAAATGCATCAAGGTCATCCTGGATTCGTGGTATGAAAACATACTGGACACAGAAGAGATGTACACTGTTGGCCAAGTCCAGGACACCTTCCTCTTCGAGAAAATGGAGTAAATCATAGTAGATACTGGTCACACTGTTCCACACGTCCCGCCAAAGCCGTTCTATTCTGCCAGGAGAGAGTGCAGGGGTAATTGTAACACCAGCATCAACAAAGGCACTGTATTCTCATGAACAGAATTATTGTGAAGAAATATCTGAAAGTGACTGACAGCTGATTGACAGCAAACTGCAAGTTACCTTTGATTATGAACGCTTTTTCCAGCAATGAAACTGCCTCTGCCACAGCCACGAGTCTCAAACATGTAGCGTGCGATATCTACATTCTCAGAACCTTGGTCTCCTCTCACCCTTTCTCAGACACAACACACATAATTAAGTACTATAATTATGAATTAAAGATTCACATTTTTCTTACACACATGCAAATTAACACATGGCTTGCTCATTAGGGTTCTGGACCCATAGTATTAACCTTGTAAACCCTGTAAAGCTGCTTTGCGACAACTTGAGTTGTTAACACTAGAAGCGCCGCGCCTCATTTACATACTTATACCTAGAAGCGCGGAGGGCCGGTCATCTGACCGATTTCACCACCTCCTACTAGCGCCGTGTTGTTTTCACCTACTTAAAGCGCGCCTCGGGCGGTCAAAAGACCGCTGAGTCTTTACACAGGGGAGCTGGTACTGACACATAATTAACGCTAGATGGCGTTTTGCACAAAAGGAAGAATGAGCCGCCCAAACAAAATATTCGTAATGGTGACATTTGCAAGTAACGTCAATATGTTAACAAATTAATGTGACTAAACCTTTTAGAATCAGTGCCTTGTGACCTTGTTCTCAGTAGCTTTCCCATTGTCAGTTTTGTTTAGTTTCATATAGCATTTCCTGGTTTGTGCGAAAACGTAAATGCAAAATATAGTTTCAGTTTTGTTTCTTGGTTAGTGTAATAGTTTGCTTGGTTAGTGTAATAGTTTGCTTATTTGTCTGTGTGTTATTCTGTTGGCATATATGTCACTATATTATCATGTTCGTTCGCCACACCACTAACCCACTGGCCCGCACCCCCACTGTGAAGCGTTCACGTCTTTTGTCTTGCTAATGAAACAGACTGCGCTGCAGCCTTCCACCCCCACATCCACAAAAAGCTTGTTCGATACTCAGAGTAGCAAAGTGAAGCCCGTAGACCGAGCTAAAGCAAGTTTGTTTGTATACTCAATGTTACGCCATTTCAAGTTTTAATGTCTAAAAGTTGTGTATGTTAGTGAATTGTAGGCTATGGTGAACATAACAAATCTACAAATAAATGTCTATAATGTTTTGTGTTAGACAAAGAACAAAAAGCATAAATAGGCAAAATAATTACAAAAATATCATTATAAAAGGTAGGCTATGTACCTTTGCGTAACAAAACGCAAAATTATTAAAATGATACGGATGGCTTCACGAATATAGTTGCC
Source organism: Brachyhypopomus gauderio (assembly GCF_052324685.1). Classification (NCBI taxonomy): domain Eukaryota; kingdom Metazoa; phylum Chordata; class Actinopteri; order Gymnotiformes; family Hypopomidae; genus Brachyhypopomus; species Brachyhypopomus gauderio. The sequence continues at coordinate 24,529,842 of NC_135221.1, read as the reverse complement.
TCTGTCCTCTCTAATGTTCACTTTTTTATCTTGCCGTATTGTGTTGCCGTTTCAAATGAGGTGTTTGATCGGTGAATAGCCGATGTGTGATCCCACGTCCTAACGACCGTGTTATCACCGAGCGTTATCACCATTCGGTGATTTACATGTATCGTATATTGCATAAGTTTCGTTCCCCACCTCAAATTAAGTTCCATTTATGTAGTGAATTGTGAACTTGAGAATAAACCTCCGCCGCTGTGGTTAATGTTCATGCACTGTTTGAACAATATTTATTAATTACAGCCAGGTTTTGGAGGTTGTAGAACACAGCTACAGGCCAACAACGGGTGCATCCCGTCTCTCTTTAGCGTATATTGCATAAGTTTCGTTCACCACCTCAAATTAAGTTCCATTTATGTAGTGAATTGTGAACTTGAGAATAAACCTCCACCGCTGTGGTTAATGTTCATGCACTGTTTGAACAATATTTATTAATTACAGCCAGGTTTTGGAGGTTGTAGAACACAGCTACAGGCCAACAACGGGTGCATCCCGTCTCTCTTTAGCGTATATTGCATAAGTTTCGTTCACCACCTCAAATTAAGTTCCCTTTGTTTTGATTTGTGTGTCAGCTTCACACAACTCAACATTCAAAACACAGCTTAGGTGCAGTCTTTGCACATTTGTGTTGCTGTTCGATCGCCCAAACCGAGCTTTCAAGCAAACTGTGTTGCTGTTCAAACGCCCAAACCGAGGAGTCACGCAAACTATGTTGCTGTTCAAACGCCAAAACCGAGCTTTCAAGCAAACTGTGTTGCTGTTCGATCGCCCAAGCAGAGTTTTCACTCAAACTGTGTAGCCGCGTCCCGACGAATTTATAGCTCACGTTGCCTCATGAATGCTATTGTGAATAAAGTGTTCATAACAGCACCGCCCATGCCATCATCTCAGTTTCGCTCGCAAAGGTATGCATTTACATACGTAACTTGCATTCTGCTTAATTCTTTTGTAATGCCAGTGTGTCAAAAGCAGCCATACATAATGTATGTATCTAACAGCTAGCCCTGGCGAAGAGGGATTATACCCGAGAGATCATTTATTTGAGATATTGACTTGATAAGTAGGCTAATTACCATTCGCAGAATTCCTGCAAACTACTAAAGCATTTATTAGGCAAAGCAAGACGCTCTCACGGTTTGAAAACCATTGATGTAAACTTATATATAGTATATATTAAATAATATTAATAAATAAAGTATATATTTTAAGACTTTGGAAAGTGAAACACTTTCACTTTCGTTCAACGGACGAATTCCGTTTTGTCTTTACACAATAATCAGTTTGAACTTTGAATAATTTAGTTTTGAAAACTATTGATCTTTATTTAGTTATACTAAATATTAAATGACATACGAATCTTTGCGACACCCGCTGGCAGAAAAGAGAATCACAGTCTTGAAGTGTAGGCGACGACGACAATATTACAGAGATACGAGCGAAATCGATTGAAACTAGCATGTGCAGGGTTTCTTTTAACAATGTAAAAATACTAGTTTATTAAAAGGACAATTCTGGGAAAAGTCATGAAAGGAGGGTTCTGAAATTGGATCCAGTGCAAAGATATTATTATTTTTTGTGCTGCTGCGGTCAAGTGACCGGTGCTCGGCGCTTCTAGGTATAATTAGGTCGACCAGAGGCGGCGCTTCTAGTAGACGTCACAGCGGTCAAATGACCGGAGCTTTGGCGCTTCTAGTGTTAAAAGCACTATACAAATAAACTTTGATTGATTGATTGATTAATCAATCACGTGTATATACAAAAATAAAAATAAAACAAAAATAGCTACTACCTTGATGGCAAACCATGCTCCCTCACAGAACCAAGAAAAAAGTTGAAGGCTGTGGTTGCCTTATTGTTGTTTGCTGCCTGCAAGTAGACAATCTAGACACACAGTTGTAGACTGAAGACCAAGGTGAACTAAGGATTATCAAAATACAGTACACAGTGCTAGTGAAGTACACTGAACAATTATCTGTACATATTTAAAACAAGTATGTGGTACGTTACCTTTCTTGAAAACCCGTCAATCCCTCCAAACAAAACAATGCCATATCTGCACAATAAAAGTGGCAGTGTTAATGACACTGCTCACGTTAAACATCAACACACTTTTATATATGGAAGTACAGCATGAACTATGTATGACCAATTATTATGTGAACCACAGTGACTGGTTGTACAATTTCATAAAAAAAAGAATGTGTATGGGTAATTTCTGTGGAAATGGTCAGGTTTCTGGAGTCATAACACTCTGAGTACAGTATTGAGTAACGTACGTCATACAAACATGGCAGCATGACAACCATCTTAAACATCATTCAGTGCAGTTTACTGTGTGTGTTGCAGACTTGCTTCAATCACCAACACAAAGAAGTTGATGTTTTTAAGTTTCTTTATAATGACTTACACATAATTAACTGAAATACAGCTGAATTTTGAAAAGGGGGACCATTTCCTTACCTAATTAACTTGTGATTGGTGTCCACATGCACAAGACAAAGAGGACTGGGGACGCTGTAGGTTCTTCTTACAACGCATCCAACACTTGCCAGTCTTTCAAGTATCCCAACTGAATCTACGCGATGCATCGAGTCCCAGACTCTTGTCCACTGGACTTTGTAACCCAAGGCCTTCAAGTGGCCTTTAACCATCCTGTGACCTAAGATAAAGTGACAATCACCAAACAATATTGTAAGAGAAAGTGTAACATTGTAACACTGCCATTTTGAACCGCAGCCCTTTGGAAAACCCTGATAAAGCTGAATAATTAATAAAACAAAGTGACAGGAGTTTAAATGTACCTAAATTTGGTGAATCTTTTTTGACAGCAAGTACCAAGCTGTCCAGCTCCTCATCAGATACTTGGCTGTAGGAGTCTCTCACAGAAAGGTTCCATTCAGTCATACGACGACGAATCGTCTTCTGCGACACCCCAATTAATTTACATATATTTGGGACAGCCAAACCCATTTCTAAAAGGTGCTCAAGGTGGTCTTTGGAAACACAGAGCTTTGGACGTCCTCTTGCACCACCAACTGCATCAACCAAAATGGTGGTTCTTCTTTGATCCAGCTCAGTGCTGATGAGTGTAATCAGATTCTGAAGCCCTTCAAGTACCTTTTGGAAATATTCACAATATCTGTAATGAACACACTTATTGTAGAACCCTCATGAAACATCAATACAACATTAAAATTAACTATAAAAGTACAAAGTACAAAGGCATGTATTTCTTATCAGAGATGTACAGATCAATCAGCTATGTATAAGCACTTTTAGGTTGTGCTTACACCATGTTCAGACTGCTAGCCAAAATCCGATTCTGGGCATATCTGAATTGAATCCAGATTAGAATTGGATTTGTACAGATGTGTTTTACAATTTCAATTTCCCTGCAGTCTGAACACTGCTTCCACAGTGCAGTTCTGTAGCTATAGGAATTCACAGACTCTCAGCAGGAGCTCTGAGTTCCACACCATTTTAATGAGGTTGATTCCAAAAAGAAAACCATCTCTAATTCCTATGGGCAGGTGGTCAGTCCAAAGATCTTCAACCTAGTGCAACTTTATTACATTTTACGTACCTCTTGGGGGAATGTGACATGAGGAGCCAGTGATCTTATGAGTGTCATCTCACTGACACACACAAATTCTAAATAGTCTAGATCCAGAGGTTGCCTCTGAAGGGCCTGCTCCAACCTCGCCTGTAGTCTTAGCAAGACTTCTCTTCCGATCATCACCTGGGAACGAGATCATGATATTTGTCTATTAAAACATCCTTCAGCTTAAACATCCATGGCTAAATCCAATGTAGTGTACTGTTTTTTAACTCAAATTAATCAGACACATAAAAAACAAAACTATTTGTAAATAACAGTGGTAACTGGTATCAAAGTCATAGGGTACACAGCACATTGTGAAGGCACAACTCCATCAGCCCCAAACAGGCTGCTGATCCCTCTACCTGGCAAATATGAGCACTTTAGTACAACCATTCCTAGTGGTAACTTACTGAGTACTGCATTACTGCACTTGTGCTGTGATGACTTTTAAAACAAATGTGAAAAGGATCACTGCCTGCACTTATGAAATGGAATCATATGAACAGTTTTAAGCAAAAAACTCACTAGATAGTATTACAAAAAATAAAAAATAAATGACAGCTAATTAGGGCAATGTTGAATGTTGAAGACTGACACAATTAAAAACTACTAGTAAAGCAAGAGGTACTGTACCATTTTTGTGTGTTCTGATATACTGGCTAACTAGTGTCCTATGGTGTTTTTTTCTACTGCATTAACTGACCGAAGCTCAGCAAATGCCTGTGTTAGTTAACTAGCTAGTTAGCTAGGCTGCAGAACCAAAAGGAATCAAAAGATACAGTCTGTCTGCCATTACACAAGATAATTGTGCTGCATTGATATAAAAACGGGGGGGAAATTATAGAGCAAAACAAACGGGATGCACCTTTCTTGCTATGTTCCCTGCTGCTGCAGGCTGTTTATCTAGCTAGCTAACGACGGTTAATTAATTGGCTACAGTTATCCAAAGCTAGCACAACAGTCAGTAGTATAAATAAAACCACTGCATAGAGCCTGGCTGTTATCTTCTTTAAAACGAACTTTTTGCTAAAGAAACATGATCTAGCATTGCTCCTTACCTGACTCTCCATTGTGTCTGTGCTTGTGCCTGGAAGCGCCATGACAGAGATTGGGAGGCGTGTTCCAACAGCGCGCCGAAGTTGAGTGACAGAACCAAATCAGTTAAACAATGATTGTTAAACAACCTCGCAATCTGATTGGTCCAACTAAAGCTTTCCTATTGGTCCAATAATTAGACGTCAAAACAGGGTCAAAATTCACAACTGCAGCAAGAGATTCGCAACTGCAGCAGAGAAGGTGAATGCGAGAATTTTTACCTCCACACTGAAAAATGCTCACTGTCACATTTATAACCTCACAAATTCCATATGATTCACACATTCACAACATTGGATTTACAAATGCATTTTATTCTACAAATTAAAAAATATATATTTTTTTATATATTTGAAATGTTTTTCCACATTAGCACATCCCAGTTCATTTGTGGAGATAGATTTTACATGCATGTAGTTAGATTTTACGTGCATGTAGTTGTTTAAACGCAGTTGCAAGTTTCAGTACATTTGTGACTATTGTTTTACAAATGCAAAATCTTTATGACCCTTTTTTGACCCCATAGATTCGGAACAACCGTGAAGTAGATGCCGCAATCTCCGCGGAGCTTGAATATCCAATATCCAACTTGAAACTAACTTCACCGCGTAAGGCAACGGCCGAAACTCCAGTGGCACAAAGGACCACTGGTCGCAGCCCAGTGAAAGGCAGGGAAAACCTCATTTTAAACAGATTAAATATGTTAATTCCAGATATTAACTCGTTAATTAATTCGTTAAATATATTAATTCGAGATAATAATACGTTGAAAATATGGAGATATATATTTTTTGAAAATATTAATTTGGAGAAGATATTAATTAATATTAATTTGTAGAAGATATATTCGTTTGTTGATTTCTTTCCAGAGCAAATGCAAAAGTCTCTTGTCTCTTTGGGGGTCGGTAAACGACTGAGGGATTTTAGATATTTTGTTTGGAGTTTCACCTTGGCGATCTACCTTCATATCAAAACATGTTTTTCTCCATGACATGCAGAAACACTTAGCAACGTAAGGAAAAGCAAATGCTAGCAAAATAATGACCTGTTGCAGAGTATTGGACTAAAATGATCCATAATACATAAATGACATAAAATTGTCATTTTATTTAAGGCTAATTTGCTCAGACGTTTTTATTGTTATTTTTATATTTTCTTACAAGCCAGCTTTGCAACTTTTTATTTCCTTCATTCACGCATGCAGTCATTATTTAAAGAGAACATCTGAAAAGTAAATTTAAAAAATCTATAATTTTTTTTTTTGGTCAGTGATCAGTTCACTGTTCATTCATGCATGTTCTTTAGCTCAGTCTGTTCAGGTTGTCTTATTCCCGTTGCGATCTCTGTTGTTGTGTCTGCGTAGTGAGTATTAAGAATTCCCTTCAATAAATCTCGCTCTCCTCAGCGTTTGTGTCCGCCTCCTAGTTCCGCAGCGCGCAAAGCGTTACACAAACTATAGAGGGAGGAATATTACACTGGAAACACATAGCCTAAATTATTACAAATAAATAAAATGTAGCTTCAAGAGAGGGGAAATAAAAGAAAGTAGAAATAGTTTCTTATAGACAGTTTGCTTTGGTGCTTACTAAAATTTCCCTGGTGGAAATTCTCATTAAAAAAAATTATTTAAAAATAACTAGGTTTTAAATAAGTACAAGTGTGCTACAAATGCACAACATAACATATACGTTTTTTATGTAGCTGGGTAAATTATATTACTATATTTCAAGTTTGCTTTAAATGCATCAATGCATAATACATCAAATATAGCTGGGCAAATTACAAATTATAGACAACACATTACTGAATAGTTTACTAAAACTATTAGGGGAAGGGGGACTGCAGGTGTTCACAATACACACCTTGACTAGCTAGCCAGGTATTTTAAAATGAAATGAAATGTGTGCACATTTCACATGTCATTTCATTTTAAAATACCTGGCTAGCTAGTCAAGGTGTGTATTGTGAACACCTGCAGTTCCCCTTCACGCCTCCAGAACTCCACTCTGCAGTGTCTACTGAGTCTCTCCTGCTTCTGGAGCCCCATCAGAGCTCAGTGCTCCAGCTGGACGGATCCATCCAGCTGCCAGATGCTCAGGTACCAGATCAGGAACAGAGGATTCACATGTCTAAATGAACTGTTCAAATATGAGTGCTTAGGGAGGTGTTGTGATGCTGAGAGAAATAAACCACTTTGGTCTCCCTGTTACTGTGTGTTTTGCAGATTTGCAGCAAGGCAAGCTCACTAGTCGTAGCTCTTCACAGAAGAAGAAGCTCCTGAGAGCCCTGAATGCCTGTATTTCAGTCAGATGACCTGTGTTTGGAGAGGACTACCAACAGGTTCAGCTAAACAACCCTCTGAGCCATTCAGAACACATCAGAACCACATGCAGTAGCCTGCAGGAACTGCACACAACCTTCTTTGTTATCTCAGTCTGCTGCTGCTGAAGTCCAGGAGCAATGCCCTTCTGATGTACTGTCTTCCACAGGATGCTCATGAGCAGAGGTGGGCAGTAACGAAGTACATTTACTTAAGTACTGTACTTAAGTACAGTTCTTGAGTATTTGTACTTTACTTAAGTTGATTTTTTAAAAAATACTTATGACTTTCACTTCACTACAGTTGAATAACAAATACAGTACTTATCACTCCACTACATTTCTGTCCAGCTCTCGTTACTCGTTACTTCCACACACAACTCTCCTCTCCTCCCCCGATAGTATTTTCACAGGTGACAGCCTATCAGCAATCAAGGATGTGTCTGTGAGGTGTAAAATCAAGTTCGGTGTCGCTAGTCGTTATTTTCCTAAATAACAGCAACATGAACGAGACGGCGGTGATGGAGCATGCCAGGGTTGCCAACTTTTCAAGATCGCTTGGAGGGAGATTTGAACCTGGACTTGGTGGCGAGTGTAAATTGTTGAACGGGGGGTGGCGAACGTTACCGGGGCGGTGAAAAATGGACACAAATTAAGTATTATATCGCGATCGCCGGTGGTTGATAGATATAGATCAGAGGTAAATAAACTAGATTTTTTTTCGGCGTGAGATATCGGAACTGTGGCGTGAGAGCGTGTGAAAACGGTCAAATGCGTGTGTCTCGCGCTCAATGCGTGAGAGCTGGCAACCCTGGCATGCTCTTTTGCACCCATGGCTGTATCTCGACAAAATGTTCCAGTTTTCTGAACGGATGAATCATTCCTATCGTTTTAAATGCATGCTTTGTTTGCCAAAAACAAACTATATCACTGCATACAAAAATTCACCGTCCCACCTAGGAAGTATATTACGGTATGCAGCCTAAATGTTTTGTTAAGTAACTATGTAGTCAGAGGAGCTTTGCTGTAAGGCTAGTGAAATGACTTTGCCTGCTCACTCCACTGCTAGGTCTGCTAGGATCACTATAAATAATGTTAACATTATATTGCCAAGTAATTCAAACTACGGAAACATCAATAAGGGAAACCGTGTGGGTTAATCGAATCTTGTCAAATAATGTTTCCATTCGAATGTCAGTGTAGAATTAATGTCAATAATTCTAATGTGGCTGTGATTTCTAGTTTGAAAAGAGTTTGTTAGCATGTTGGGTGGCATGGAGTTGGTGGGCTTTAGCCATAGCTACTGCAAAAGGTTGTAGCAAGGTTAGACTACCAAGATGCCACACTGCTAATTTTACTTTGTCTTTGTTTATATTGACTGTAGCATAATGTTGTATTGGATGACTGAATGCCTAACTAGCAAAGAGAGAAAACCGTCATTTTATTATTGACTTTTAATATGGTAACATAATTTGCTTAAACAGGTTAGGCTAGGCTAATCAGTGAATTGTGGTTTTAGAAAATGTTTTTGTTCCTTAAACTAAAGTGTAGGTTAAACTTTTCTGCTACCACTACCTGAATGATGTACATCATTGGAATATGCCTTATGGATTATTATCAAAGACTGTATGATTATTATGCCCAAAGAGGATTTGGTAGGATGTATAATACTTTTAAACTATAACTTTTTTACAAATGTGACGGAAGGTGTACTTTAATACTTAAGTATTTTTAAAAGCAAGTACTTCAGTACTTTCACTTAAGTAAAATTTTGAACATGCAACTTTCACTTGTATCGGAGTAGCATTTGACCAGTGGTATCTGTACTTTGACTCAAGTAATGAAATTGAGTACTTCGTCCGCCTCTGCTCATGAGTTCCTGATGATGTGTTTGCTTCAGCTGAAGGAGGAGGGAGAGACACTCAGGGTTTCCTCCTTCTCTTACATCTGCCCTGTGGCAAATTTTGAGTTTCACCTCAAATCCATGCGCACCTGCAGCAGGTAATTCTGTGCTATATCCCCACATCTCCTTCTTGTAAATCAGCTGGTCTTAACATGATTTTCTTCAAAGTGTGTGTAGCGCCCCCTGGGGGTGGCTACTAGAATTTTTCAATATTAAAATACAATGATAAATGATGGACCAGTTAGGTTCGCTCTGGAGGCAAGGATAATAAAGACACAAAATACGATGAGATAAATTGCAATAAATATATTAAATACCTTAAAACAGGGGTATCAATGTGCAATGGGGAAAATCAGGTGAGAAAAATAAAAACACATTAACAATGTTCACACACAGTATATTCAAGGTTTAGTTTCTCTATTGTTATACACAAAATATTAATCAATACCCAATGGTAGAGTTTATGGTGTTTCCAGAATTAAATATTTAGTACTCAGTCCTCAGGGGTAACAAAGTTGATATCTTAAGTTCTATTTAGATTATTAATCAGAGGTTTCATTTAATTTCTAGGTTTTATATCAATGTTTATCTCACTAGCTGAGGTAGGTATAATTATAAGGCACCGTCTACAATTTACATTAACACGGTTAACACGGACGCAAGTGGCGGTAGTAAAGGCCCCAGAGCACTGCGCGCTCTGTTTTTTTTTTTCAATAATTTTAATATATTTTCAATGATCCATCATAAGACCACCAAACAAGTTGTATTACACAAAGTGCATCCTAAATACCAATCTACAACTTTTATATAGTTGTTATTTAGGATGCACTTTGTGTAATACAACTTGTAATACAACGGGCAGTCATGATCTGATTGTAGGGAACTGGTCTTGTGACCGGAGGGTCCTGGGTTTGATTCCCAGGCTTGAGGCCATGACTGAGGTGCCCTTGAGCAAGGCACCTAACCCCAACTGCTCCCCGGGCACCGGGCTGCCCACTGCTCTGGGCACGTGTGCACCACAGCCCCCTAGTAATCACTAGTGTGTGTGTGTGTGTGTGTTTGTGTGTGTGTGTGTGTGTGTTCTAACTGCACAGATGGGTAAAAAGTGGAGGACAAATTTCGATCGCGGTGAAAAAAAATCACAATTGTCAAAATATGGCAAATTTATATTTATGCACCAATTTGTGGTGGTCAGTTTTTGTCTAATTATGTCGATAGCTTTTAAATGGTGCATCATAAGATCATAAAACAAGCTCTTATATATTAAGTGCAATCCTAAGCAACAACCTATAAGTCAGATATGGGTATTTCTACCTCTTACTTAATAGTGGTGGTGAGTTTTTATCTTTTAATTTCAATAGCTTTTAAACGGTCCATCAGAACAGCACCAAACAAGTTGTATTACATTAAGCCCATGATGACCAGCAACCTACAACTCAGATATGGGTATTTCTAACTCTTACCTAATAGTTATGGTGAGTTTTTATCTAATTATTTCAATAGCTTTTCATAATATTCTTATTTTATGAACAGCACATGTAAATACCCATGTAAGAGTTGTAGGTTGTTGTTTAGGATGCACTTAATATAAAACTACTTGTTTTTCTTCCCCATGACTGTGTAGCATACAGAACTAGACTGAGAGACCACTTTTAGTTCATTATTTAGCTATTTAATATTGTCTTCAATATTGAACCTTTTCACAATATTCAAATTTTCTTAAATATATCAGTCTGCGTGCAACAAATTAGTATAATATACAAGTTTCACCTTTTGAATGGAATTACTGAAATAAATAATATACCAATATCTGTGTAACGTGGTGGGTTGGACACAATCGAGATGAAGGGCTGGCACATTAACGGAGCTAGTCTCCTCTAAGTAGGGTGACCAGAGTTGGGTTTCTGAAAAGGAGGACACCTTTTGTGCTGGGTGGGGGTCATCGGTGTATCGGTGAATGATTTAGGTGGATGGTGTGTGTGTCGAACGTTTTTTCTCTTAACTCCTCCGTAAACGTACACTTTCGTGCAGGCACACGTGCTTTCGCTTGTAAACACTTTTGCACTGTACATGTATTCTGTTTGAGGCAGTCAAACAAAATCCCGGACGATTTTGAAATTCCCCCCGGACATTTTTTAGGTCTCAAAAGTAGGACATGTCCGGGAAAAAGAGGACATCTGGTCACCCTACCTCTAAGTGAACCGCGCCCACACGGAGAGTGCGCGACTTACGAGGCATACCGAGAACACACTTCACAGAAACACTCACGAAGGAATATAAAGGACCACAGCGATTATGAAAGGAAAACGCGTTTATATTATAAGTATGAATGCTGAAGTAATACAAGGCACAGAAAACACGGCAGAGACTAAAGTAAACGAGCACTACAAAACACGACAAATATTAACACCGGACCACTATCATCACTGGATACCCATTTGCTGCAACGTGCACGAAATCTCTGCATGCGTCTGACCACCTTCAAATAGGTTGTCTATACCAATATAGACCATGTTCCAATGTCTAGGCTACAATCAGAGTAGAACCAGTACTGCAGTGCACCCCCGTGCAAACGAAGACCACGAAGAACAAACATATCAGTAACTTCCGGGGCACACAAATGGGTCAAGTTAAAAAATCTAAATGAAGTTCGGCTCCGAATCCGATTTTTAATTTAGCTATTTTTGTTTGGATAATCAAATAAAAAACTGAAAAATACAAGCCTGGTTTGTTTTTTTGTTTTCATTTTCAAAACGAAAAACAAAATATTGAATTGTTTTTTTTATTTTCCGATTTTGATTTTCAGTTGAATATCAAATGAACGAATGATACACGGATTATATATGTATCTATAAAACGTATTACCAATGCACACAAAACCAACCCAACGCGTCAGCCTTTAGGAGAGCATAACTTAACTCACCAAATCGGATCCGGAGTTCAGTAATTGGGCGCCGAAACTCAGCTCACCGCGTCGATAATCCAGTCACAAAGTACTCATTCAATTTCTCGTTCTGCCTGATTCGCGATCCGAACGGCTCAGATTTGCGATCGTCGTTCACGCAAGACGCGCTGGACTAGCTAACCCAAATGCTGATTGGTTGGTTTTTTGCGCAGTGGCTGTTAAGAGTTTTCATTGGCTAAGTAGTGTCGGGTTTAGCGGTTCTATTACCCAGCTACTTCAGGGTTTTTACTGGTCAGTTTTTGCCGCAGGAGCGGTCCTATTGCTGCCGTTTGAGCTTAAATATAATAATTATTATTTTAAAATATTTATTTCTACTAATTTATTAATTATAATTTATAAATTATAATTTTAACTCTAATATTATTAAATTAAATACCCATTTTTAATTCCTAATTAACTAATTATATTATTATTTATTAATATTTTCATATCCCATGTCAACCAACCAACCAGGATTCCACAACCTCCAAACAACCACTTGGAGCAGTATGTCCAAGGGGTGTCAGCCCCAGTAGCCTAACCTGGGTTACATCTGCATTTACAGAAAGTATGCACACACTTAGTATGGGATAATGTGGGTTATTCATGTGTGAAGGTTGTAATCTCTCCATTTTTGGTGTGTGTGTTTGAAAGCTGTGGACTGCAGAGCTCCAGAGTGGAGGACTTTAATCACCTCTACATTGACTCACACCCAACACAGTTACTTCAAGGTCTGTCACCTCACACACCCCTACAGGACAATTTTTTTTACCAGTTTGTTAAGTTAGGGAGCCATCCTAACCATTGTCACTCTCAGTGAAAACTTTTTTCAGTCAACGGTTTTGGAGTTCAAATGTGAATGTGGTCAAGCCACCAAAGCATCTGAAGTGGTGGAGTTCTTCACGTTGAGTCTCGCTTTATGTAAATGGCCAGAAACAATGAGTTTAAAAGCAGTGAACTCGTACAGTTCTTATATGATTTTTCCTTTTGGAACAGAGTTCTGATCCTCCACATTAAGCGGTTTGACATGCTGGGCCAGAACCTAACAAACCTAATGGACATCCCATCAGAGCTGGACCTCTCTGTCCTCCCAGGAGTGGCTTCACTCGGGCAACCGTTAAGGTCAGCTTGTACAATGGCCTGAGCATACGCACTCTCATCTCTGTCCACCCTTTCACAATTAGCAATGAAATGCTTACTGAGTGGCTTTGTGATTTGTCCACAGTGGACCAGCATACACCCAGGACAAACCACATGAAAAGCAGGAGGAAAATAAGGTAAACATCAGCCATTTTCCTACAGTGATCAGTTAAATTTTGGATTTACTGCCTCTCTACGTTTATAGGTACCTGCCATAATGATGTAGTTCTCTTAACCCATTAGTAGTCAATGAGAGCAGAGAAGGACAGGGAGAGAAAGTACAGCACGTCAGCCCACTGGTGAGGAAAGAGATAGAGAGATGAAATGAAGAGAGAGATGCTCAGAGAGACTGAGAAAGACAGGCTGAGAGACATGAGAGACCCATATTAACGATCTAAGATGCATTCTTATTTTAATCATATGAAAAAACAGATGTGCTTATTTTGCAGGAATGTTCCCACGGACACCTACACCACGCTGTGGTGTCTCATTTGGGTGGCAGCATGGACAGTGGTGAGTACTCTGACATTATCCACAAACATACAGTATAAACTAAAGTGACTAATGACATCTTGCTACCCTGACAGGGCACTACATCAGTGACGTATCTGAGGAGAACGGAGAGAGCTGGTTAACATTCAATGATTGAAAGGTTTCAAAAATGATTGAGCCAGCCATCCTTAAGCACAGGGCAAGAACAGCCTACCTGCTCTTCTACATGCAAAGGTAGTAGCTCACCTTCTAACTGAGGTACATTTACTAAAACACATAGAGAACTGGCTGAATTCCAGCTGCTCCTGTTTTGCTGTTGTCTCCAGTGGGGCTGGAGAGAAGAACGTGGTCCTATGGAAGGTGGACCAGGTGGGGAAGTAGCAGTATCCCCCTAAACCATGGGTTAAAGCAAGAAATTTTCATTTGACTGAAAATTTTTCCTGGCAAAAGACAATGCCAGCAATTACTGAAAATGTGGTGTAGTTGGGAAATGGCCTCTTTTGCCTAATTCTACACAATAAACACATTTATAAAGTATATTTATCTAAACAGCCTGTGTAAGGAGAGAAAAGAGAATGAACATCTGAGCAATAAATGTACATAAATGTGTATTTAATGGGAGTTATCTGGGGGTCCTCTTCCAGAAAATGATTTAAAGATCAAGTCAAATTTAGTGAATCCTGGTGAGTTTTAAAAGGTATGAATCTCTCGTTTTTATCAGATTCACCATCGCAAAAACATAAGCCGTAAGATTACCTGCTTTAAGTAGGTATGTTACAAAAAATGGCAAATTTAAATCACACCACTGGATAGAGCTTTTAAATACAAACAGAACAACACCATCCATGTTAATCCTGGTTTAAGCCTTTATACTTGACGCAGCACGAGTGGCGTGAGCAGCGCGAGGGTCCGCACGCCGAAAATGACGTAATCGCGGTGGCTCAACCCGTTACAATTTCAAGCATTTTAAAGTACTTTAGCCTAAATTCCAGCACTACTGCAACATTAAAATTGGTCAGGTAAATGTTCATTCCCCTGTTTTTGAGGGGTGTTTCTTTATACTACCACATATCGCTTCGGACAACACTGCAAAAAGAATGTGATGCAGCAAGTAGCCTCCGCCGTTCGCGCAGGTGTACAGAGTCACGCCAGGCAGGAGGGGGGTAAAAACTTTTCTACTGTCCGCATATCTGAAGGCGGAATGAACCGCAAGTCAATCAAATGACACCGCCGTCATCCATCCAGCGCTGATGAGTGCCAGTGAGAATAATATTTCGGCCACAAAACAGATAGCACGCGCGTGTGTGGTTTATTATGATTTGACGGATTTTTTCCCCAAAAAAATCAAATGACGGAAATCCGTCGTAGTGACGGAGAACTTTAACCCATGCCCTAAACCCAACTCCATGCCAGGTCCAAGTGAGGATACACATGTAAGCACCTACATTCACACTTAACAAGACAGGCTACACATCTGCTCAGTTCAGTTCAGGTCTACTCCTGTCTGTTTCTGTCGTCCAATCGTAGGAGATAATTAATTAAGAATCGTTTTTCTCCACACCCCCATACATTGGCAATAGTTGGAACAGCATTGATTTTATACCTGAAATCAGCATATTCATTTAAGATGATATAACCTTAATTTTTTATCCGTCATCACCAGTAGAGATTTATACCTCCCTATTCTCTACCCTCAACACTGCAAACACTGAAATAATTGGTTCTTGTCCGAGCAGCAGGAGAGAGGGTTTAAACCCTCCTATTTACATGGGTGTCACTTCTACATGCCATCACCACATGGCCAAGGTGCTTCACTCACACAGGAAGAGCTTCAGTACATTTTGAGAAATAACCAACGTGTATTCTTATTTGCATATTTCAGGAGTGATCCTGAAGCTCTGACGTGATGATGATGTAGGACCAGATGTAACAAATTCTTTAACATCACCAAAACATTAAAGACCTGTTAAGATTCCACTGCTACTTCAGTTTTATAGAGGAGCATCCTCCTACATGCAACATGTCACACTCATTCAAAATCACACAAAGAAACTACTAGGACCCATGACACTGTGTAGAGATCTCGTCCCAACTCCTTTGATCTAATCATAGTACAGATCCTCTCCCATGCCCATCTCATGCATTCCCTCAAACACCTATTAGTCAGCAGTTGGCAAATATAGAGTGATACATTTTTAAAGACTTTGGGCAGCTTAGGTAATTAAAGCAGTTTTTAATAAATGATAACAATAAGGAAAGATGGTAATATTATTGTCTAATTTCTGCACCTGCATTCCTGCGTTCCTTGTGCACAGCAAACAAGCTATACTGACTCTGCTTGCTTCAGAAATATATGATGAAAGTGGCTGGCATGCACCCTTCTGGCCACTAGAGGGCCTCATCAATCAATCAAATTTTATTTATATAGCGCTTTTTACAACAGTTGTTGTCACAAAGCAGCTTTACAATTGTCCGAGTC
Organism: Brachyhypopomus gauderio; assembly: GCF_052324685.1. NCBI lineage: Eukaryota > Metazoa > Chordata > Actinopteri > Gymnotiformes > Hypopomidae > Brachyhypopomus > Brachyhypopomus gauderio. The sequence goes on along the minus strand of NC_135221.1, from coordinate 24,513,827 downwards.
CAAGCCCCCTGTGAGCAAGCCAAGGGCGACAGTGGCAAGGAAAAACTCCCTAAGAGCATGAGGAAGAAACTAGGGCTGAACGATTTTGGAAAATAATTTAATTGCAATTTTTTATCTATAAAAATAAAAAATATATAAAAAAATGCACTTATTAAAAGAAAGACAATCATAAAAATCCCTAAATGTGTATACATTCATAGTGTGACTATGTCAGTTAGTACAACATCTATGTGTTCTTTTATGTGATTTGTGGGTTCTGGATCACTCCCCAGTCGTGGGCCGAGACCTTTCAGACTATTTGGAGATGCCCCCCTTCATCTCCCACGGTCTCGTGACTTGACGTTGTCCCCGAGACCCAGGTCCCGCCTGTTGGGAGATCACCTCGACCCGTTCTATTAATGTGCCCATGTGTCATGCATATTACTTTTAAGCTAGTGAATCGGCTTTCATGTGCTGTTGGTTGTGCTCTAATGTGTGGTGCGTCTTCATTCTTCATCAGTCGCAGACGCTGCCAATACCTACAAAGCAAGCATAATTAATCAAAAACAACAAGTTTTTCACACAGAATCGTCTTCTTCAGATGATATGTCATCATCATCCTCCGCCATCAGTGGCATAGTGTATGGTGGTGGGTTCTTTGCGTCCCCCTTCTCAATCGCGGCTGTGATCAACCTTTGGGTGAGAGATCTGATACATGGTATACAACAACATCCACAAATAACAACAATTGCAATAAACACTGCTACTGACATAAACAAGGACATAATTAGTGCCTTCCATTTCCCAAACACCTTAGTGAAGCACTCCTCCATGGGGTTACTGATACCTGAGGCCTCCTGCATCTCCTTAGATAAAGCCTTCAGTCCGTCCAGAGCTCTGGTCACCGACCCGTCCGGTGCGGTGTTATTGGGAATAAAGGTACAACAGTTGTCGCCAAACATAAAACATACACCCCCTTTTTCCGCCAGGAGCATATCTAGAGCCATTCTGTTTTGTACGGCCATCAGTGAGGTAGCTCTCAGTTGTTCGCTCAGCCCCTCTATTGCGTCTCTCTTAGGTTGGTTAATCTTAGTACATTGTAATGGACAAAGTTGATCCTATCTACATTCTTGTTCGGTGTTACTGGAAACAAGGCTGATATAATTGGAATGTTCTCAAAGCCCGTAGCTATTTGATCAATTAGCTTGTATTCATTGGGAACCCCCCGAGGCACTCCTATGGAGTCAATGTATGTTGGTGACCCTATGGACCATGTCACCCGCGAGGACGTTATGAGTTGCCCGCGGGCTTGTTTTAAAAACAGCTCACTATATTGCCATGCACCAAAGCGCTGCATCGTTTATGTTTTTGCTGCTATTAGCGATTGTCCGCGGTTGCTAGCGGTCTTCCCGCTTAGCAATTGACATGCGCACATGAACCCAATACCCCCCCCCCCCCCCCCCCCCCGCTCAACAACTTTCGTTCGCCCTCCGCAATAATTGGTATCCAAGAAGTAGCTCCCAACTTCAAAAAGGTTGGTGACCCCTGCTATGGACAAATCAAAGGCATCACGCTTCTTTCTCCCTTGGGCTGTAGCAGGCTGCGGTGTGATTTCCCTTAGCCCTATCATTGTTATTGGTGTGATTAGTCTAACCATAGCACAGATTCCTTTAGCTTTTCCTGGTATTAATGCCAACAGAGTGTGTCCTCCGCAGTACCACCAGATCCCTGCCCGGGCTACTCTCCCTATCCCCGGGACCTTCGTTGTGGCGTTACACCAGTCAGGCTCTATTTCTCCCTCACTTATGATTGTGTCTTTCTCGGTCAAGTTAAAACATTGGTATTGCCCTGTAAGTTTTACTGGCACGAAAGGAGCGTTACCTCCTTCCAAATTTTTGACATACGGAAAAATACTGTCCAGGCTGGAACAATTTGGGGTCGTAATACTTCTCACCTTAGTTAAATTCAACATACACTGATATCCTACTGGATCTGTTTCAGGATTCAGTGGGGCTGGTGAGGTCATTAACGCGGGTCGGGCCGCTGCACAGGCCACACAACCTTCTAACCCATTTTCTCTACTGTTTTGTTCTAGCCATGACAACCACAAATTCGAGCCGCTGTAACCGGTTGCTAATTCTATTAACTGCTGGGACGATAATTTAGTGAAATCTGTGGTTAGAGTGAACTTGTCTGCTGAATCCTCCACCTCTTCTATTTCTGCCTCAGGTTTTGCTGGACTGAGCGGCTTGGGTTTGGCTAAATAGCTGAGTTTAATTATTCCCCATATGTCACGTCCTGATTGTTCCACCCCCAGGGTGAAGTACAACGGTCTGTTATTACCCCATATCTGCCCATTCCATCTGACAGAAAAAGTTACTGGATTTTGGGACACGTGATAATCTCGCTGAAACGACACATCGACCCACCATTTGCTCAAGGAGGTCGTGGACGGGTTACCCTTCTTATCTCCTAATGTCAGTTTCCATCTCCCCGAGTACTTTATCACTGACCCCCAACCAGGACACCAGTCTGCACTATAGAAACTCCCCCTTCCTTGACAGCCCGCATTAACTTGATTGGTCCAACATATGTACAAATCACATCCTCTGTATGAGGCATTGGCTCCCCCGCAGTCCACTACCTCACATAAGTCAAAAGTCCAGCTCGAGGCTGTACCATCTCTATAACTCAATTCCACACCTCCGTATGTCCGTACACACCGGTCCTTGGATTGTCCTACTGGCTTGGTTCCAGCTTCTCTTGGTTTTCTTACTTTAAAGTCTATTTTCTCTGGTTTGGTCGCGTTTACTAGCGGGTTAGGGCTGGGGGTCTCATCAGGCCTCACTTCTTTGCAGACAGTGTGATTGTCGTCCCACCGACACAAAGTTACGTTCACGTTATTGGGTTGTTTCTGATTTCCTACACTAAATATTACCACCGCTCCTATTATCACCGCGGCTAGAAATGTTCCCCCCCATAGCCAAGTCCATGTTCTCAAAGTTAATCTCCCTACTCTAACATATTGTTGGTACTGAGCCTCATCTGGACGTCCGACACGTCCCGACAACATGTCTCTTATTTCCCACAGTTCCATCCTAGGATGGAAGATGGTGCACCACCACCTTGGTACCGGTTGGTTTAAGTAAAGTTTTAATGATTGGTTTCACAGTCCTCCAGTCTAATCCGTCTAGTCCACAACCCAGCTTCGGTATGGCTAGAGTGTTAATGTTCAATGATATTAACAATGTGACCAGGTGTTGTATGCTTGAAATCAGATCTCCTAATTCTGGCTTCTCCCTGTAATATCTTTTGGTCACTAAATGGAATATGATGTGTGTCTGTGTGGTTTGTGTGGCACACTTGTCTATGGGCACCTTGGCTATACTTGTAGTGCCAAACGCTTGTCTGATCTGCAGAGCCACTCCAGCTCCCAGGTTCAGGTCTGCGCTCACACAGTGTGCTATAGCCTCACAGTCAGTCTCCAACAGGTCTCCTTCACCTTCCTCCCACCAGTCCTCGGCTGTGATGTATTCTCTGTAAAAAGCTACACTGGGGTCGGTACTCACCACCAACTCCTTCCCTGAGGCTTCTCCTGTCTCCTCCAGGTGTGTCTTGATCTCTCCGGTGGTTCTTGTTGGTTCTTTTGCTGCAACACAGTGTGAAATGTGGTACCAAGTCTTACCTTTGTCTTTCCTCACTTTCACTGAGTGCTCGTTGGCACCTTCGACCTCCCACGGGCCTGTCCACCGTGGCTCGTTCCACTTCCTCTTGTGCACCTTGATCCTTACCCAATCCCCTGGCTTCACCTTCACCTTGGGTGGTTCCAGGTCTTCTTTTCCTTTTTCCTGTTGAACAGACTTATTGATTTCACAAAGCAACTTGGTTAATTCTCTCATGTACTCTGACATCTCCTGTTCCTGGATTTCTAAAGCTGGTCCCTCAATCCTCGGTCGAGGGCACCCTGGCATGGGTCGTCCTGTCATGAGCTGGTGTGGTGAGAGATTGTATTCTTCCGTAGAGGTCGCTCTCATGGACATCAACACTAGTGGCAGCGCCTGAACCCAGTCCATGTCTCCTGCTGCGCACACTTTGGCCAGTTTAGTCTTAATGGTCTGGTTGGCTCTTTCCACCAACCCCTGTGACTGTGGGTGGTAGACAGTGCCAAACTTGTGGGTTAGGCCCAGCTTTTGTTCTACTTCTGCCAAGTGTTTGTTATCAAAGTGGGACCCATTGTCACTCCTAATCACTTTTGGTAGGCCGTACCTGGGAATCAACTCATTTGCAACCATTTTATGACTGATTTTGAATCTTCCTTTTTGGTGGGTATAGCTTCTACCCACTTGGTGAATCTGTCTACCATGACCAACAGGTACCTGTACCCCCTTACCCTGTTGTCTGGCCCCATGTCTGTGTAATCGATCACAATCTCCTCAAATGGCCCCGCGGGCACTGGGTATCCTCCAATTCTCACCCGGTATGGTTTCTTTACATTGTATGACTGACAGATATCACATTCGCTCACGTATTGCTTCACATGGTCTCTGAGGTATGGATGCCACCATAAACATTCTAATTTGGTCACCATGGCCGACACTCCGGAGTGAGTTGGCCCATGTGCTTCGCATAGTATCAATTTCATCTTCTCTAAGGGCAAAACTACCCTCCCTTCTGGACTCCTCCAGAATCCTTTAGTGACTGTGGCTCCCCGGTCTATCCACAATTGCTTCTCATAGACCGTGGCTTGTTCTTGGATCTGTGCCAGGTGGCTCTCTGTCAACTCAGGCATGTTATGAGTTTCCAGCAACAACAAGCTCTGTGGGTTGTACCCTCCAGCAGCTTTGGCTGCTCTGTCAGCAGCTTCATTACCTCTAGAAACAAAACTGTCATTACCCTGATGTCCTCTTACCTTTATCACTGCCACTTCTTTGGGTAACATGATAGCTTCACTCAACTCATGTACTCCTCTTAAATGTTTGATTGGCTGTCCTGTGGCGTTAGTGTACCCATTATCCATCCACCTGACTAGTTCATGGTGGATGACCCCGTGCACGTATGCTGAATCTGTGTAAATGTTCACAATCTGTCCTGACGCGTGTTCCAGTGCTCTAGTGAGTGCGACCATTTCTGCCAGCTGAGCTGAAGCTGGTTGTGGAACCCCTCCTGATTCCACCTCCTCCCACTCTTCCCCACGTGCTTGTACCACAGCGTAAGAGGCCTTCAGTTCGTTACCTTGTCTCCAACAACTCCCATCTGAACAGAGTTCCCATGCTCCTGGTTTAGTAATTCTGACCTTGTGCAGTTCTAGTCTGAGCTGAATGTATCTCTCTGTGGCGTCAGCGCAGTCATGTGGTGTCGCATCTTCGGCTACTTCAATGTTATCAGTCAGATTCACAAGTTTTGACGCAGTGTTGTACGTGATGTGTGGCTGTGTGAGTATGGCTTTTATCTTGTTCTGTCGTGCTCTTGATAAAGAAAAGGCTTGTGAGTTTATGAACGCCATTACTCCGTGATTGGTGCTGACTATTAGTGGGTGACACATTACCAAGTGTGCTGTCTTCTCTATCGCTGTGGTGAGTCCTGCCATGTATGTTGTGCATGGTCCTGTTCCTATCACTGGTTGATCTAATTTGGAACTGTGAAAAAATAAAATGTTCCTTCACTCTCCCCCTTCTGAAAGAGACAAGCATGAACATGATTGTCTCTTACAGAAACATTTAAATGAAAAGGTTGTGTGTAGTCTGGTGCTGCTAATTCAGTAGCGCTAGCAAGTGCTTGTTTCAGAGTTATAAAATCCCTCTCTGCCTCAACCGTCCAGTCAAGCTCCACCTTCCCGTTACTCAGACCTTTTGACACTGCGAGTTTTCTGAGGCTGTGAGCTAAATCACTGTAGTTAGGTATGTAGTTGCGGCAGTAGCCTGTCAGGCCTAAAAATGACATCATTTGGGACACTGTAGTGGGCTTTGGAAATGACAGTATTGACTGTCTCTGATTTGGAGTCAGGGTGTGACCTTTGTGTGAGATGTTTCTCCCCAGAAAGGTGACCATCGGTCTGGCCACCTGGAGTTTTGACTTGTTCACTTTGTAACCTAATTCAGCTAACAATGTTAGAATGGTTATGGTGTCTCTAAGGCACTTATCAGGTGAAGTACTAGCTATTAACAAATCGTCCACGAACTGTATTAGTACGGTGTTAGGGTCAATCAAATCATTGTCAGTTAATCTAAACAGATCTTTCAACAGACATTGATTGAAGATGCCTGGTGAGTCTTTGTAGCCTTGAGGTAGCCTGTTGTATGTGTACTGTTGACCTTTAAAGGTAAACGCAAAAATGTCTTTCACATTCTCATCAATTGGTATAGAAAAGAAAGCATTAGCTAAATCTATGCATGAAAAGCTGCAGTGTTCAGTCGTCAGGTTCTGCAAAGATCGATAGGGGTCAGGTACTGGTATGTTCTCAGTTACAGTGACATCATTAATGCGCCTCAAATCATGCACCATACGATACTCATCTTTTCCAGGTTTTTTAACAGGTAATATGGGCGTGTTCCACGGTGACGTCGTGGGTTTCAGAACTCCAACTTTGATTAAATCTGCAATGGTGTCTGTAATACCTGCCATGGCTTCTGGCTTGATTCGGTACTGTGGCTGATGAACGATTGTTTCTCCTGGCTTTAACCTAATAGGAGCCATGTGGTGTGATGCACATCCTACATCTACCTTTGTCGTGGTCCACAAGTTGGCTGGGACCGTCTCTAGTTGTTCTTTGGCCTGGGGGTGATCCAACAGTGCTCTGCCGTGTGTGGCTGTCAGGGGCTGGTTACAGAAGTACGCCAAGTCACTGGTGTCACATGCGACTCTCCAGTACTTACCATTCGACGTACCCTCTACCCCTGGCAGACAGGTTGGGCGAAACTGTTCCTTCATGGCAGTGGCCAGCATGGGGCCCAGCTCACGAGGTTCGTGTCCAGCCGAGACCAACAGCGAGACATGTGGTAGTGAATCCTGCTGGTCCGGGTTTCTCCAGTACGTCATCTGTTCTCCTGTTAACACAACTAGTGCAGCCACACCTTCAGGTCCAACAATCATTGATTCACAAATTATATTTTGTAATTGACCTTCAATGTTATTCCACAGCTGTCCGTAAACCCCATCCTCCCCTCTGATGTAATTAAAAGTGCAGTGTGTGCTGTCTATTGGTGGGGTCATACTCTGAAGTGACAGGAACCATGGTTTCCATAAATTAAACGTGTAAAGCAAATTTTTAGCAGTTGCTTGTTCCTCAGGATGTTGTAATGTGGCCCAGTAAATGTGAGCTGGGCCATCCGCTGCTTGTTGATTAAGTATTCTGAGGCGCTCATCGTGGTTGGTGACAGAGACAGCTAATTTACCTTCACTCGGTGTGCATTCAATAATGGGTGAAAATTGACACAACAAATCTCTACCTAACAAATTAATTGGGCACTGTTCTGAAAACAAAAATGTGTGCTCGACCTGTGGGCCTGAGCCCACTGACACCTTCAAGGGCACAGTCAGTGGCTGCAGTGTGGTTTTTCCCAGAAATCCAGTAGTGGATAGTGACATCTTCGACAAGTAGCTTTTCCACTTCCTGTCTGTTAAGACTGACGTGGTGGCTCCTGTGTCGACTAAAAACTCTTTGCACCTATCTAAGTATGACATCGGGTCTTCATCTTCTTTAGGTTTAACCCCTGATAAGGCTGCCGTGTCAAACGTGTCCTGATTCTGCAATCTCAGCTGTCCCCACAAAGTACTTCTTAGTCTACCAAACGGAGCCTCATCGGCCAGATGCTCTGTTCCAGCTGCCTTCTCGGCTGTAGACAACATACTTAAAACTCCCATGGCTTTAAACAATGTTCTTATGTCTCCCAAACCCAACATGTCCCCAGCCGTGTACTGTTCAAATTTAGACAAGAAATACTGAATGCCCTTTTTAGGATTGGGTAATTTATCTATCATAGTGTGCAAATCTCTGTGTGTCCACGGAGCGTATGTGTGTGCGTAACTGCTCCCTGGTACTGCCATTATCGGATAATGACCACCAGGGGTCGACATGTTCTTGGCTTTTGATCGCGTGACTACACCGTGCCTGTCATAGTAGGCGGGCACTCTCACCCATTCCTCAGATTCAGTCAGGTTAATACATTCATCTCCCACCTCGCTCTCCTCTGAAGAAGGAGTTTTCACTCGTCTGTTCGCCCCACCCTCGTCATTCTCCGCTTCCCATTCTAAATTTTCACCAGTCACAATCAATGTTTCTCTACAGTCAGGTGCACCTCTATTTCTCCTTTTATCATCCGCAGCGCATTTCTTTTGCTGTCTCGCACGCTCTTTTTCCAACTTAGCCTCTTCCTGCCTGATGGCTTTCTCCACATCACAGACCACTTTCTCTGCTCTGTTCAACATCTGTTCAAACCGGGTGGGGGCACTCAGACTCAAACTCTCATCCATTCACTGTTCAATTCTTTGCAATGCATTATTTATCTCTGTTTCTCCAGCTTTCTCGCGATCACGGTCTTCGAGCCTCGCTAGTCTACTCTCTATTTTATCCATAGCCACATCACTGACAACCTCCATTACCACTTGTCTCCCCTCATCACATTCACGCTCTCTCACTGATTTTAGACGTGCAGAAGCCCCGTCCACATCAACGTCACTCTTTTCTCCCACAGACACAGGCGCTATCAGCGCTGCACGCGGACGTTGAGGAGCACTGGGTTCACACGCTTTTTCTGCATAGGGAGGGGGCACAGGGGGTTCTGTCTTTTTGGTTTCAACTCGTTCTTTATCATTAATCTTCTGACAAATTTTTCGAAATGTTCTCACATACGACAAATAAGTTTCAGCTTCTTCTAGCTGGATTTTACTCTTTTGCTTAGTTAGGGCTCCGCTAGCCTCTAATCTTTTTTTCTCTTTATTAACCTGTGTGACCCAATGCTTCTCGATCTGCTCCCAATCAACCTGAGACACACCACGGTCGTCCGGGTCTGGCCACAATCCTTCGGATCGCATCTTCTCAAAACATTTTTTCACATACATCACCGTGTCAGACCTCATTCTCGGCACAGCACGTTTCTCCATAGTATCAACCAAATAGTCCTCCAAACCCTTAATATTCTCCATGATATAACTCCGGTTTTTAAACTACTTCCAAATTACTTTTTCTGCAATTCGATTCCGTAAAAACACCTTTTTCGTTGTACTCACTAGCGCTTTAATACCCCAGAATCAATTCAGAAAACTTTATCACTTTATCGTCGTGTTCGCAAGCGCTTTAATTCGCCAGCGCGCACCCCAAGGGCAGACAGACACAAGTTAATATCTCCACACTCCAAACAACTCCAGCTCAACACAGCTCGCGCGAGTTTCACTTCCAGCACTTAAATCGTACGTTTACGGAGCGTCATAAACCAAATTATAATTTCATGCATGAAAATATATAATAGTTTTTGTTTTACACTTTAACCTCTTATGAAATGTTTCTCTTGTGCTTGTGTACACAATGATGAACGTCTTTCTTGGGGGCTCATGTAATTTACTCAGGGGTTCAAATGTCCTCACATAAGAGGCTCATGGATTTATGGGCGTGGGTTTGTAAGTCCCCCAATGAAAGGCTCTCAAGTTTTATTATAGCACGTATGCTCAAACAATTTATACAGGTCTTTATTCAACATAAAACCACACGGTACATGAAAACCAACCCAACACTGCAATTTTGCAAACACACATACACAGATACAGCTGTAGTTTCACCAATCACGCACGCAATTTCAACAAAACACACGGGGGCCCCCCAAAACCGGCTGAGCGCGTCCTCCGGGATTTCTTTTGAATAATCTATTATTCTTGGAATCCCAGGCTACCTACTCATTCATTTAACCGTGACCGAGCGCATTCTCCACCGTTCTCTTTTTTTTTTTTTTTTTTAGAACAATAGTTCCCCTTTTTTTTGAACGTGGGCTACCTACTCGTCACCTGAGCGCGTCCTCCACCGTTCTTTTTTTAGAACCAAAGTTCTTTTTAAGAACGTGGGCTACCTGCTCTTTCTCTGGGCACGTCCTCCACCGTTCTCTTTTAGAACCAAGGTTCTTTTTAGAACGTGGGCTGCCTACTTTCTCTGAGCGCGTCCTCCACCGTCCTTTTATGACCGATGGGCTACCTGCTCTTTAACCGTTTACTGCAGTTACAGGGCGTCCTCCTCACGACTTTATGAGTCGTGGGGCAATCCTCCTGTCTATATATCGAGTTTGTAACACGTATACAATTTCAATACTAAATTTACAGAGAGTATTTCGCCTCGACCATTTAGTGACTGAACTTTACTTTAGCCTATGACGTAGTAACATCAGCCAATAGGAGAGAATGGCTCCTTACCTTTTTTCAGACCGCGCGGTTTAGTTCAGTCACCTCACGGACGGATTGACCTCCTCTCTTGTCCTAATTGCAGAATTCGACTCCAGCCAAAAACCATCCTCTGCTACCAATTTGTTGGGAATTTTCTTCTCCGACCCAGACGGGCCCCAACACCGCCCCAATGAACCGACTGGTTTTTGACTGAGTGGTCCAAGCAAAGTCTTGACAACAAAGGTTCTTTTAAAATGATTTATATAGAATATAATTGAATGCAATATAATAGAAGTATACGTGGTACAAACTCTTCAGTGCACTGGTGCTAGTTTGCTTAGGAATCTACCTAACCCAAGTGGATCTCAGCAGTGTCCAAGCGAAAAGCCTCTCGTGCTGGGCAATGTCCTTTCTTTCATACTCTCTGTCCATAAGTTTCGATTTGTTAAGTTTCGATAACTCCCCAATCCTGGCTGCTCTCCATGGAAATTCACCTGCTCCTCTTCTCCCAGCCTGTGTGCCTGGTTATCTAAAAACTGCTTGCTACACATCCTGCACTGAATAGGCCCCTTCTGTTCTCCTCAAGGCCACTGAGGCCTCCTTACTCCTGCTTTCCCACAGTCTTCCTGAAAAACACTAAATTGACACATCAAGTTATTAGCCTTTAATTTTCTTTTTTCCAACAGAACCTATTGTTTTTGTAAGTTTCAGGTTCTTTGGTATTATTTATTTTACATTCAATGTTATATTCATAATTGCTCTGACTGAACAAATGCAAGTTGTGTTGTTTTTACATATTTATATGTGTGTTTAAGTGTGCTATACTTGTAATTCAGTATGTCTGTGTTTAAAAAAATGTTTTAAGTCGATTCAGCACAGTTTTACTCTATCAGATCGGTATCGGATCAGTATCGGCCGATACTAAGCCTCAGATATCTGAATCAGTATCGGAAGTGAAAAATGTTAATCGGTGCATCCCTAGTCAATATGGGGGGGGGGGGGGGGGGGGGGGGTGTAGGGGGGGCGCAAAAATATTCTCATCTACTAAAGGGGGGCACGGCAGAAAAAGTTTGGGAACCACTGAGTTAGAGTAACTTTTATTAAATGAGTTAAGTAGCTCTAAAACTAAGTGTTTTGTGTACTTACTCTCTTGCTATGAGTAAATATATGTTTATCATTCATTTTAAGCAGGGCTCTCAAGTTTTGAATTCATTTCAGAGTGTGAGAGTCGGTGGCGAACGTAAGTTGTTGGGGGGGGCTTGTGAACGTAAGTTGTAGAGCGGGGGGGGGGGTGAACGTAAGTTGTTAAATGGTGGGGGGGGAACGTTGGGGGGGGGAACGTTGTTGTTGTATTTCGCCAGTGGAGGGCGACATATATATGGTAAATAAACTAGATTTTTTATTTTTTTCGCCGTGTGAAATCGGAAGTGTTGCGTGAGAGCGTGTGAAGACGGTAAAATGCGTGTGTCACACGCTCAATGTGTTGATTTGAACTGTTTAAGTTGTGATCACTGATTCAGACGAAGGAAATAAACCCCTCCTATTTCTGACGTCATCACTGAGCTTTGCACACGGCACTAAGGTGGTTCGCCCAGACTTGTCCGCCATTAGAAGCAATTTTCAACACAAAGAAGAATTTTAGCCACACTGTGAAAATTACAAGGTAAACATTTTTCTTTAATTGTTGTAAATGCTTATATAGAACCTTCAGGTTAATTTATTAGACCATTTTGTGCAGAAAAAATTAGCTTACTAGCAGACAGAGTTTGCTAGCAGACGGAGTTTGCTAGCAGAGAGTTTGCTAGTGTAACGGTGGCTGGCGGCAGACGGAAGAGACACGGATCCGCTGGTTGACTCACGGTTACTTTTATTTAACATAAAGATTGCGCAATAGCGCACGAGAAACATTCAGCACACACACACACGACGTGCAGAACATAGACAACGACGAGCACAGGACACTGCACGAGTGCACATTAAATAGACAAACCACATTAGCCCCACGTGATTACGAGACTGGTAACAGGTGAGACGGATTATCACAGGACATAACCACACCCACGGAGTTCCACCGACGCAGACGATGCACGTGGACAACGTATACACACGCCCAAAAGGGAGGGGCCGGTGTCCTCACCGTGATAGATGCCCCCTCCAAGGGCACTACCCGTCCCGGGGTGCCAACAGGACCGAGTGCCCCAAACCCACAACGATGGGCGGGTCCGACGCGCTCAGTCCTGCGTCTGGGATGTGACCGCCCTCGGAGAAGCGTCCGCCACGGACCGCCTAGAACACCCTCCCTGGGAATACAGGGGAAAAGACGTTAGACAATGGCACGGTCACAAACACACAAACAAGCACGCTTACACACATAGGCACAAACGGGAAGAGGGGGTTTGGTAGACATACGGGCAGACTTACGAACACAGGCACACACACACATGCAACAGGCGCCAGGCTGCGCGCCAGGAGAAGAGCGATGAGGGGAGAGAGATCGGGAGCCACTGATGCAGCAGGCGTGGCGGTGGGCGGTGTTCCTCTTGCCCCTGCTGCAAACCCTCCACCTGCCCCGGGCTGCCACCCCGGGAACAGTCCATGTCGCTGGCTGGGGAGCGCTCGAGGGATGAACCCGCCTCTGGACTCCTCCTCCTCTTCACCGTCCTGGCGGACAGTTCCGAGGGGGGAGGGCTCTCCTCCTCCTCCGTGTAAGAGCCCTCGGACGGAGGGTAATTCCCGTTCTCCTCTTCTCCTCTTCTCCTCCTCTTCGCACCTCAAAGAAAATACATAAGGTTTTTGCAGTTTATTGGACACTGGCAAACCTTCCAGTTAAATCCCGTTCTGCTCTCCACTGCACTCAGCTCGCTCTCTTGTGCAATTATAATGATGTACGACTGTTTGGGTATCGGAAAATGTTTGCACCACTCTTAAATGATCTGAAAACCCTTGAAGAAGTGGGTGTCTACATTGATACCCTTGGTGAATGTCTTAAAGGCACCATCTACTCTGTTGTGGCAGATAACCTTGCTGCCCATGGGCTTGCTGGTTTCAATGAGAGCTTTAGGTCCACACATTTCTGCAGGTTTTGTTTTGCCACGCAAACAGAAATGCAAACAGAAAATGCAGTAACAGGAGATTATGTGATGAGAACAAAAGATTCTCATGATGATCTTGTAAATAAGCTTCAGAGTGATGGCAGTGAGGAAAATTATGGTGTTAAAAACAGTTGTGTCCTTTCTGACCATCTCTCCCACTTCCATCCTGTTTCGGGCTTCCCACCCGACATACTGCACGACCTGTTTGAAGGTGTTGTTCCAGTGGAGTTGGCACATTGCTTAAAAGGTTTAATTTCTAGAAAATATTTTACTCTAGAAGACTTAAACAGAGCAATACTCCACTTTCCATACCAACATTCTGACAAAGTTGATCGCCCTCATCCAATACCTACAAATTTTGCCAGTCGAGGGACCATTGGTGGCAATGGACATGAAAATCATCCTCTTCTTAGACTGTTGCCTCTTCTCATTGGTTCGAAAGTCCCAGAAAGAGACACATTTTGGGAAGTTCTGATGGAATTAAAGGATGTCGTTCAACTTGCCTTGTCTCACACTTTTAATGAAGAAACCATTCAGTACATGGCTTGTAAAATTTTGGACCACCGACAACTCTTCCAGGAGGTTTTTCCAAATGTTCGATTCAGGCCAAGGCATCATTACATCGAGCATTATCCACACTTAATAAAGTGCTTTGGTCCCTTGGTCCATCTTTGGACAATGAGATTTGAGGGAAAGCATAAGGTTTTCAAAAAAATTGTTCATGACACTCGCAACTACAAAAATGTCTTAAAAACTTTGGCAGAGCGACATCAAAGCATGATGGCTTTTTACTTGTCATCATCAAAGTTTTTCAAACCACCTGTACAGACATCCAAAATGGAGTCTTTGTACATTGCATCGTTACCTGCAGATACACAATTATTTATCTCAGGTATTGCTGACAGTAACACCGTATATGGTACAAAACAAGTAACAATTGATGGCACAAAATTTGTTACTGGCATGTTTGTATGTACTGGTGCCTATGCTGCATTGCCCGAGTTCAAAGAGATTCAAAACATACTACTCATCAGAAACAACATTTATTTTCTCTTGAAAGACTATGACACTTGGTATGTTGAGCACTTGAGATCATACAAACTAGTGGAGCATCAACCGAATGGTCATAGTGTAAAATCTCTGTGCCAGCTGTCTGACCACATGCCACATTCTGCTTATAAGATTGCAAGTGAACTTATTCTAACAACAAAACATTTCATTCCAGTGTCTGACTAAAGGAGCAAAACTGAAACATCAGTATTTGTCCCCAGCTCTTTAGCCAAGGTAAAGGAAATACATACATGACATTTCAACACACATTGTCATGTAATATCACTATAATATTTGATACCCTGTATGTTACAGAAACTGCAACCTTGGATGGAGGCAATAGAGAGATTGAAGCTGAGGGTCATCCTCGATACAGATGATGCTGAAAGACTTATTTTGCCATCTCGCCTAAGCAGTGTACAAGCACTCATAGATGAGATCAAAACTAGGCTAAAATTGACTTTTGACTTTCGGCTCCAGTTTCATGACCCAGATTTTGATCATGCATTGTGTAATTTGGTTGAAATAGAACACCTGCCAAGCACAGCATCAGTCAAAGTGGTCAGATTAGTTGAGCTGGAATGGATTTCAACTAGCACCAATGACACAATCATTCTGACTGATAGCACTGATAGCACAGACACACCTGAGCATAGTAGTCAGTGGCCAGAGGTTTTTATTGTTCCAACATTTTCTTATGAGGTGGAACATGTGCTAAGGGAAGGTAATGCAGCATATGAAAAAGATGGGAAAGTAATTAGACTGCCTAGAGATAAAAAACACAACATACTTGAGACAATGGGGGACGAAATCTATAAACTAAAAGCATATCCTAGCAGCACACAAATTGGCAAGGCTGCAGAAGCTTTAGTTCGAAAACATCCCTGCCTGAAGGAGAACTCTGACACTGGGTGGGAAGGGTGGAAGAATAATCTGAGACATAAATTAGGAAACCAACGAAAGAAGCTGGCTAAAGCTGGCATCAAAGATGTAGCTGTAAATTCTGGGAAACGCAGCAGAACAAACCCAAAAGTTGCTGCACCAAGGGCTAATATTAAAAGACCTAGGAGAGGTGAGGTCAACTTCCTTCCCAGTTATCCTTCTGGAGAAACAAAAGAGTATCTGGAGACCAGGAGGATTGAGATGGTAGAAGAGTTCCAGAAGACCTCTGCTGAAAGAGACATCCCTCTTATTTATCAGCACATGATGCGCACCTTTGCCCTCAGGAGAGAAGAGATAATCACAACTTCTCCTCCTGTGTCAGAACTTAAAGAAAGATGGCCAGCACTCTTTAATGAGACACAGGTAAGTACAGATTAAAATGTAGTGCTCATCAAGTATGCAATGTTTTTGTTTGTTTGTTTTTAATCTCAAGGTTGTTTTGCTAATTCTCAGCTCTACTGTGAATTTCACTGGATTACCAATCAGCACCTGCCACATATGTTTTATGCTGCATTGGATGAATATGCTGGTCAGCTGATTGGACTTTACAAATAGAATGAAACTGAACGGGTTGGTGAAAAGATGAACCAGCTTTTGTTGGCATATGAGAAACAGGTACTTCAAATTACATTCACACTATCAGTAGCATGATAGTTCCCATTGTCATGATTTATTTTTATCCTTTAAGGACAAAAATGACATTCATGCAAGAAGAACAGCAGCCCTGGCCGGCCTACCCATTTACCTCAAAGAGGATTCTTCAGGTATCTTCAAAACATGCAAGGTATGGTATAATTGGGCAATAAACCTCAATAATCCATTGCAATAAATAAATGTCAGAATTAATTAAAAAAACATAGCTGATTGTGTTTTATTCACTCTTTTTGTATTTGACGGATATTTTTGTTTGATAATATTGCACACTGTTATATTTCAGAATGAAATGGAGTTTTATGAAGGTGCAGTTGCTCTGGTTGCTGATGTGGATGAAGAAGAGGTGCCTGCTGGAGTTCCTTTCTCACCACACCAAGTGTTCATTGTGCTTGAGGATCAGGTTGTAATGACTCATCATTCATGGACTGATGCACTAGTGTGTTTGTTTGGGCTAATCTATGCCCTACATCTGAGCTATCCTGTGAAATGTAGTAGCTTTTTTGAGTTCATTCAAATAGTTTTGCTCAAGCTAGACGATGAGAGAAAGCAACTCAAACCAAAATAGCTATCACTGAAAAATGAGCTGGTGTAGAGGGTTTTGTTCTTCACAGGTCACTATATTCATGGTTGTCCAGGAATCAGTGGTCAATGACCAAGTTAATTTTCTATTTGTTCTGGTTATCAGCCAAAAAAGAAATAGTTCAAATGAGTACTTGGCAGTTTTCTTGTGATTTTCTTGTGATAGGATGGTTTAATATGTAAAGTGCGCAAACCAAAACCCGTGAACTGATCCGAATTAAGGATATAATAACCAGCAGTCAACTGGTACAAAGACAAGACATATATAGACGAACAAACGACCCTCTGGTGAGACGGATCGTGGGCTCCGCCCACCTGAGGGACGAACACAACGCCACACCCACAGGACAAGCTGCTGCTGTAGATGGGGGCGACCAGTAGGGGGCCGCCGTACCGTGACAACAAGTACTATTGAAGATTTTTTTTTACATAGTGTATATTCTTGAGTTCATTTTTTGCATTCTTACAGTACTCCAGACAGTAGGTTATTGAAATCCTTGTAAATCTTTATTATATTTGAATTGCCTATAAATTAAGGTAGGTACATTTACAAATAATCCAATACTTGATAATTAGTCAAAACTTATATTTTGAAACCTATTTTTGAGAGTACTTGCCATTTTGAGGTTTGGACAAAGTAGTTGAGAAGCCACATGTCTTTATGCTTACAGTTTCACATTTACATTGTCGAATATAAATGTTGCATTATGCATGGGAATTGTTACAGATGTCCTTGTTGTTCAGTTACATTTGCATTTATGTATCTCAATATATCATAATATCGTGCACAAGTAAATTGTAATTGTTAGTCATTTTTTTTCTTAAAATTCTGATTATTATTGCTGATGGTTAACAACTAAAATAATTTCTTCTAAAAGATTGAAATTCTTCTCAATTTGTACAGTATTCTAATTTATCGATGTACACTTAAAATATTCTATAAGCATTTTGAGCAAATTGAGTAATAAATATGCACCTTGTAAGTGTTGGGTTTTAAATACTTAAAAAAAAATTGTTAATGACTTTTTGTTGCCTTATGTTTGAAGCTGCAGTTTGTTATTAAAAACTGAATGGAAAAAGGTTTGTTGTTGTGTTAATACTACTCATACAGTTTGGTGCAATCGGTTTCCCAAATTGGATTGAGTAATCCTACTAGAGTTTTAAGTTGTTTAAATAAGAACCATTCAAGTTAATTTAACCCAATTTGAATATGAGCATGTAACTCTTTTAAATTAGTATGAAAACATACAGCATTTTAGTCCAACATAATTAATGGTTTAAGTTTCAATATACTAAATAAAATGAGTTAATAAACATGTGCATTTGAGTTGCCTTACTATAATTGGTATGGGTTCATTAAACTCTAATCACATTATTAAATAAACTAAAATAGTTTGAGTTACAAAACTTAAATCAATTTGTGCAATCGGTTTCCCCAAATCATTTGAGTTAACTTGTTGGGTTTTACAGTGTACAGGAACTACTGAAACAGGCAGAGGAGTATGTGATCCAGCTTGAACAGTCACAGTCACAACATGAGGATCAGTCCAAAGATGATGGAGAGGAGAACACGAAGCTACACCATCCACATCAAAGCAGCCAGTCTTCAGGTTTCTTTCAAAATGCAACACAAAGTGTATAAAGAGGATCTCCACAAGCAGCATGAGGCACCAGATCAGAATGTATAAGGAAGAACTTTCACAACCCATCACTTGTGACACAGGAATAGACTTTTGGTTAGAAAAAAGTGACAGTTTTTATCACAGCCTAAAACCTTTGGCATTAGATTTATTGGCTATGCCAGCTTCGCAAGCTTTTGCAGAGAGGGTATTCAGTGTTACAGGTGACCTCACCAGAGGCCGGCACAATAGAGCAAGGGTAACGTTAGCACGAAGTGCTTTCCTTAAAATGAATAAAAGCAAATAACTACTTGCAAGACACTTGAGTGATATTTACCGGTGAGAGCAGATTTTAGCTCCATGTACTAATGGAGCTGTAGGTCAGGTGTTACTGTTTTGAAGTTAAAGATACTGAAATATAATGGTTGCACTGTTTGGTGCTTGGGACGGGTGGTGTGAGCAACTGAAAAGGAAGCGATCATGCCAAGTCTCAGGGAAAAACAACAACAGCCGCTGTGGACAGAGGCGGCTGGTAGGGGGCCGCCTCACCGTGACAGACCCCCCCACCAAGCCGCACTCCCCTCCACTGGGTGTGTGGCACACAGCGGCTGCACACAAAACACAAAGGGGCAGGAAGGCACGGACAGGCAGGAACACACCTCCTGCAGTCCGGGAGCTGGAACATAAAACACACAACATTAAACAGCTCACCTCCCTGGGCCGGACCCTGGACCGACTGGGCCGTTAACAACACAAAACCACGCCCCAGTCTGCCTTCTGCTAGGGGTCACCCCAGCCTCCTGGGGAGCCAACCCCTCCCGGGGCCTCTCATCGCAAGGTGGACTCCTCCACCCAACCCAGGAGTGCCAGAGACCGAGGCCCAGAGCACCCCCGACGCGAGCTAGGGAGCAGCCCCAAGGGCCTCCTGGTCACCCCGGGCAGGAGGGAGGATCTCCTTCCTCAGCAGGAGCTTTTCAGACCGGAGCCCCATGGTCCCCAAACATCCGGGGGCCCCAGCCCTCTAGGGAGGGGCTCTTCATGACCGGGCTCCGGTCACCCCACAACACAAGGGGGCTCCTGCCAGGTGGAGACCCCCACAAGGTCCAGGAACACCGCCAAGGAGAAGCACCTGCACAGAGAAGAGAATAACACACACACGCACAACACAAACACGCCCTACCCTATTCAGGGCCTCCCTCGGGAGCGACGCCCTCCGTGCCACACCCCATGGCACGGGACCACAGCCGGTCCCCCCCCAAACACACATTCAAGGGGAGGAGCATGCGTGGAATTACACGCAAACAGTTGACAACACGCTAGGACAAAACGCACACGCTATTACTAGACAATCAAACAAAAACGGTGCACAAACAGACAGACGGGACCTACACATGCACGCTCGACATAAACACACAATGACGTGCACCGCTCAGAGCCGCAGTCGCTCCCCACATTTAATACAAGACACACGGGGAGCGAGGCGACAGTGACGAGCGGCGACCGCGTCACACACAAAACATGTAACATTAAACACAACGAGCACGCACACCGATCCACACATCCGTCGACATGAACACCCGTTTTAACCAACACAAAACATGAAGAGCCTTTCCAGGGAAGACGCTCTGGTCCTCGCCGTGCCACAAACACAGACACGGCAGAGCTCTTCAAACAAACTAACAAACAACAGACACGAAGAGTTTTCCCAGGGCAGACAGCCCTGGTCCTCGCCGTGCCACAAACACAACACAAAAGCACAGGCGGAACTCTTCACAAAACACCACGCAGACAAACACGTACCATGAGACATGACCACGAAGGAAGGAGAAAGTAAAAGAGACTCGGCGGCTTCCGAAGGGTGGCTGGTCATTCTGTGACGGGCGGTGTGAGCAACTGAAAAGGAAGCGATCACGCCAAGTCTCAGGGAAAAAGGATGGTTTAATAGAAAGTGTGCAAACCAAAACCCGTGCAAAAGATCCAAATTAAGGATATAATGACCAGCGGCCAACTGGTACAAAGACAAGACATATATAGGCAAACAAACGACCCTCAGGTGAGACGGATCACGGGCTCCGCCCACCTGAGGGATGCACATGACGTCACCAAACAACAACAACAACAGTCGCTGTGGACAGAGGTGGCCGGTAGGGGGCCGCCTCACCGTGACAGTGCTGACAGCGTTTGAGACTTTTTTTCTTAATATTTTGTTTGTAAATTGTGGCATTATAGGTCTTGTTCTTTGTATGTGTTTAAGAATGTCAGCTGCAATATTTAACTGTGAACACTGAATTACAGCAACTTTATTTTTATTTTAATAATTAAGTTATACTGAAGTCAGGGAGAGCAGGCCTGATGGCATTATAGCTCATGCACTTTCTTTTTGAACGTTTTTGAGAATTTCAGCTGATAAAATAATTAACCTGTCATGTCAGGTAAATAAAGATGTTGTTGTTTGTTAAATCTGTTTGTGTGTGTATTGGTCTTTCATACATTAATAATATTCCATAACTGGTTAATAAATGTTTCATTTTGTGTAAGTATATAATTAAATAATTCTAGGAAACTGAAGAAAAAACATTTACGTTTTACACCCTTTATATTTTAGTCGACTGAATCGACTGTAGATTTAGTCGACTATATTCTCATGATAATTAGTCGACTAAAACTAGACTAAAACTAAAACAATTCAGATAGATAGATACATACATACTTTATTGATCCCGAAGAAAATGTAGCAGAATTATGACTAAAACTAAATGCCATTTTAGTCAAAAGACTACGACTAAAAATAAATCAAAATTTGCTGTCAAAATTAACACTGGTCCGAACCCACAGCAGCACACACATTAGCATAACACTTTCCCAAATGACCTGAAGACAGGGCTCCTGCTGGGGTACAGTGTAGTAGTTCTGATATCTATAAGAGAGGATCAGCTTCCATGATCAGCTATTGTAAGTGTGTTCTGCTGGTGTGTGTTTTGGTGGGTCTATGGTACTGGTCTATGGAAAGAAAGAAATCAGAGCAGAGGAAGCTACAGCTGGAAATTAAGAGGTTAAATGAGGACAGTCTGCTCTCCTAAGAGAGGCATAAGGAAGAAAAAAGACTGCTGGACCTTCGAGCTCTGGTCTACACTCGGCAGAAACTGGTAGGTGGTCACAGTGTCTCCTTCTTCATGAGAAACATTGGCAAATTGTCCACAAAATAATGGACTTCAAATGTGACCTGACCAATATAGAATATATAGACATGTATTCTAGTCTAATCATGGCAGGGAACAATATCACTAATTTGAACTGACAACACAACCGGTTATGATAGACATTAAATACAGCAAACATAATGCGAATGGGGAACAGATGAACCAACTAAATGTATAAACTAGGGCATTAAACATAACAAGAAATGGCCAGAGAACATAGGTGAATAAACGCAAAGAAACTAAACACAATAACCAGAGAACCAAGGCCAACTGAAAACATGCTAAACTAACACAGAGAAACAGGGAGCAAAAGCGCAGACAACGGGAAACAATGGAAACGAAAATGATGCAGGAAAAGAGCAGACAACACGAGAAAGGTGAGGGGGCGGTGTTACGTGTGACAACAAGGTTCTAATTTGTCAATGTCACCCAGCAGTGATAATATACTTAGCAATGGAGAGATGTTGATGTCTCTTTAGAGTATCACAGACATGAATTGCAGTCTAACTTCCATATACAAAGCAGATCTTTTCTACCAAGGCAAGAGTCATGGAAATACTCTGATAATGATCCCAGGTGTTTGGATAGGCAGAGAGGTAAACCTTGTGACTTTTTGTTTCTGATAAGGTTTGTTTCTTGGCTGCAGGTCAGAGAGGCTGAGCATGAGGCTGAGCAGCAAAGAATAAAGAGAGAGAAGGAGAAGGATGTGGCCAGACTCAGAGCTCTCCAGAAACGAGACAGAGACCACAGAGCTGAACAGGTGGAAGCAACCTCACTGATTAAACATTTAACAACAGACTCCTTTCAGTTAGATGCTTGTGTTAAAGACTTGGTGGATCGTATTTCTAAGTAAATATTGAACAATCTTTTGCCAGTGTTTTATATTTATCATACGTTTCATGGTACATTTAAAACAGAGGAGGATCATATCTATAGCCATATTTATTTATGCATCATGACTGAGATAAATCACAGTCCACAGAGAAAAACAAATTTTTGTTAACTTTGTGATGTCATTTCCTCCCAGGATGAGCTCAGGGCTCCCAGGAACCAGTCGAGAGAGAATGGAGAAGAAAGGAGAAAAAGCAGGCCAAGAAGGCAGTGCAAAAGGAACAGCTGAAGGTCTCCCGCCTACATCAGATGTCCCACAAAGAGCACATGCTGTCAGTCGAGGTTGGCAGACAGAGGGCGGAGTTCAACAGGGTCCTCAGGTGAACTGGCACCACACAGCTAACCAACGCCAGTCTCAGGCTTAGAAACTCATTCTCATTACTAACATGTTCTTGATTAAGTAAGGAATTTGGAGAATGTGGAATAATACCATCATTTCACAGCTGTGGAATGTATATGTGTGCCATAAACACCCATGGAAGCCATCTCAGACAAGCTGTGGCATTTCTCAGGATTCAGCACATGGGTGTGGTACAGATGTAAAGGTCAAAACAAGGGACCTTATTTTTGAGACCTTATTTTCCTCTATAAAACTTTCACTTAAATACTATATATATCATAGATGTTTATTTTTTACCTGGAAGAACTCCTGATTATAAAACTGATAACGTTACAGCTCTTTGTTTCAGTGGCAGTCTGGAACTTGTTAGACAGAAGACTATAGATTATAGTTTAGTGCCAAGTAGACACTTTTGCATTTTTCTCCAGTCACAGATCGTCAGGGTTGTATACAGAAATGCTCTTTTCCTAGACAGCATTCACACCCTATCTGCTTTCCCATAGCAGCTCTACTATGTATGAATGGGGAACAGGTGTGAAGCTTAATATTGAAGGGAGGAAGAACAAGGTATATGATGCAGGGGATTCTGGGAATTGCAGTCTTCATGGTCCTGCTGTATGACAGCTACACTTTTGTTAGTGTTGCATGTAAAATGACATTTTGAAACTATCTGTCTTTCAAGCTTGTGTCCTGAATCTTTTAGGTCCAATTGATCCATATTCATCTAATATGAATATGCATCAAAAAGAGTACTGTTCTGTCCCGCACACTTGCAGCGAGACCCGGTTGGTCAACATTTTAATTCTCTTTTGCGCCACAAGGGGCACCCTTGCTACATTTGTTGTTCTGTTTTCGTTTAAATCGCGCCATCTAACGGCCAGTGGCTATAAGCAGCAAGGAGATTAGGAAACGGCCATTCGAGCACAAAAAATAAATCTTCATATCACCTGTGAGCCTTGGCAAATCATAATCTGTAAGTGTAAGAACCACACAATAGCTTGTCATATGTTAAATAGCTTTTTTGTCTGTTTGATTGTAGTTTCTTTCACGATTCAGTTCTGTTTATATTAGTTTTGGCTAAAGGGCACATAAATGTTCATTTGTGTAATGACTTGTGACAGTATGTTTATGGAAGTGTATTTATTTTATGACAAACATTTATGTACATTGTCAATTCTCGTTTTGTTACAGTTTTACAGTAAAAAGGGTCTCAGTAAAGAACAAAACAACGTCACATCGTCTCATCATTGCTGAGTCCTTTAATGTTTAGCTCGCTGTCTAGGTTGATTACAGAACAGTTAACTGAGGGCAGAAGAGTAAAAAGATTATCTACACGTCAAGTGCAACACCAGAGATAATTGATTCGGTAACTCAGGATGTCACACCCCAGGAGCACGCCACCTCTCTCCCAGTTTGAAGTCAGGTCAGAGTGTCATTCCTCTGCTTCACGCCGGTCCAGTGGCTCAAATGTGAGTCAGGCTGCAGCACAAGCATGGGCTAACGCAGAGGCTGCCCGAACCAGAGCGCAGTACGCCAAACGCCAAATAGACATGGAGGTCGAAAAGGCATGCATTGAGGCAACACTGAACGCTCTGAAGGAAGAGGGTGAGGCTGAAGCAGCCCTTGCTGCAGCTCAAGTATGGGAGGCTGCAGCTGAAGAAACACTTCAATCTACCGAGGTCGTGAACCCGGGCATTCCTATTACTACACCTCCTTCCATAAGACGAACACAGGAATATGTTAACACTCACTTTCACAACGGTCATGATGTTAAAAGCAAAGAAAACATTGACACAGAACAACGGGTTGACTCAAGCAACACTCGCAATCTGCAATCATTTCCAGCCTCTCCACACCCATATGAATGCTCTACAGATACCACCAGAGGACAGCCAAATTCGACATCCAACCACATCAGGTCAGACGAACCACCCTTCCAGCACAGACCACCACAGGCCCCACGAACTGAAATCTCAGACTTAGCAGCCTACCTGGCACGCCGTGATCTACTCACAGCAGGTTTCAACGTTTTTGACAACAAGCCAGAAACCTACCTGTCCTGGAAGTCTATGTTCTTTAATGCCACTGAAGGTCTCAACCTCAAAGCAAGCGAAGAGCTTGATTTACTCACCAAGTGGCTCGGTGGGGAGTCACTCCAACACGCCATGAGGATCAGAGCAGTCCACGTGAACAATCCTGAGACTGGTCTTCTGCGTCTCTGGCAACGGCTCGATAAGAATTATGGCTCTCCAGAGGTAATCGAGGCATCTCTGTTTAAACGCCTAGAGAATTTCCCAAGGATTTCCAACAAGGACACTTACCTGTTGCAGGAGCTAGCGGATCTCCTTCTTGAGTTACAATATGCAAAAAGCGAAGGCTACTTGACAGGCCTTAGCTTCCTTGACACTTCAAAGGGAATAAACCCAATAGTTGAAAAACTTCCTTACAGTGTACAAGAGTCATGGGTCAGACAGGGGTCAAAATACAAAAAAGACAATGACGTTGTCTATCCACCCTTTTCCTACTTCGTCCAGTTTGTCAATGACCATGCCGAAATGAAAACAGATCCAAGCTTCATGTTGCAAGCTCACAGCACACTATCGCCAAAAGTTGAAAAGACAGCAAGAAGACAAGCTCAGTTCAGAGTTCCTGTTGCAGTAAGTAAAACAGACATTAACAAAACTGACAAGGATGCTGTATTGCTTTCTCTCAGTCCAGACAAGCAATGTCCCATACATCGGAAGCCACATTCACTGGCCAAATGCAGGGGCTTCAGACTGAAAACATTAGATGAAAGGAAGAGGTTACTTAAAGAACACTCTATTTGTTACAAATGCTGCTCATCTACAAGTCACCAAGCAAAGGACTGTAAAGCCATTATCTATTGCTCCGAATGCAATAGCAGTGGTCACATTTCAGCCATGCATGGAGGATCACCACCCCCATGGTCATTCAGAGACTCTGATACAACACCACAGAGTCATGGTGAGGAGTCTGGCTCACCAAGCTCCACAATTACCTCATCCAGTTGTACAGAAATATGCGGCCCAGGCTTCCGAGGAAAGTCATGCTCAAAGATTTGCTTAGTTAATGTGTATCCCAGAGCATTCCCAAAAGAAAAGAGAAGAATGTATGCAATGTTAGACGACCAAAGCAACGTGTCACTGGCTAGGTCTGCCTTTTTTGATATTTTTTGTGTACAAGGTAGCGCACTCCCATACACTATGAAGACGTGCACTGGCTTATCTGACACAAAAGGGCGCAGAGCTAATGGCTTTATCATTGAGCACATCAATGAAAAGGTGTCTATGCCGTTGCCAACACTCACCGAATGTGACCAGATCCCAGACAACAGAAATGAGATACCTACCCCAGAGGCAGCCGCCGCTCACCCCCATCTGCGACCAATAGCAACACAGATACCATCACTAGATCCATCAGCAGATATATTCTTCTCCTCCTGGGGAGAGACATCATTCGAGCTCACAAGGTCCGCAGTCAGGTAAATGGCCCTCACGATGCACCTTATGCTCAGTGCTTGGATTTAGGGTGGGTAATCATAGGAGATGTTTGCCTCTCAGGGGCTCATAAACCCACTGTGAACTCTTTCAAGACTAATGTTTTCAGTAATGGCCGACACAGCTTTCTCTCTCCCTGTAAAAATGTGGTCCACATTAAAGAGAATTTCACAGAGAAAAGCTCCCCCTCTAAAGATGCAAAATATGAGCTAGGTAGACGTCTTTTCCAGCAAACTACAGACGATGAGAAGTTTGCACTCTCGGTTGAAGATGCGCTATTCTTGAACATTATGGATAAAGAATTTACCAAAGATGAGGGAAATAACTGGGTGGCTCCACTCCCATTTCGTTTCCCAAGACAGCTTCTACCCAACAACAAGGAACAAGCTCTCAGTCGTTTGATGTCACTCCGGAAAACGCTGACAAAGAAAACTGTGATGAAAGAGCATTATGTGG
Organism: Brachyhypopomus gauderio; assembly: GCF_052324685.1. Taxonomy (NCBI): domain Eukaryota; kingdom Metazoa; phylum Chordata; class Actinopteri; order Gymnotiformes; family Hypopomidae; genus Brachyhypopomus; species Brachyhypopomus gauderio. The sequence goes on along the minus strand of NC_135221.1, from coordinate 24,487,145 downwards.
AATTCATGGAGAAAATCTTCAGGAAGGGTCATGCTGAATCTGCCCCTCCTCTTGCACCAGACCAAGAATGCTGGTATCTCCCGAGCTTTGGCATTTACCACCCTCAAAAGCCAGACAAAATCAGAATAGTGTTTGATTCAAGTGCGCAGTGTAACAACGTGTCTCTCAATGATGTACTGCTTAAAGGGCCAGACCTCAACAACAGTCTCGTAGGCGTGCTGATCCGTTTCAGGTCTGACCCATATGCAGCTATGGCAGATGTGGAGCAGATGTTTCACAATTTTCTAGTCAAAGAAGATCACCGCAACTACCTTTGCTTCTTGTGGTTTAAAGATCACAATCTGGATGGAGAAGTGCAGGAGTTCAGAATGACGGTCCACGTATTCGGAAACTGCCCATCACCATCTGTTGCCATCTATGGGCTGAAGAGAACAGCTGTGGAGGGAGAGACTGAATATGGGAGTGATGTGAGGCAATTCATTGAACGTCACTTTTATGTAGATGACGGACTGAAGTCATTCTGTTCCCCAGATGAAGCCATTGATGTGCTGCGCAGAACTCAGAAAATGCTGGCACAATCTAACATACATCTGCACAAAATAACATCTAACTGTTCAGCCATCACCAGTGCCTTCCCAAATGAAGACCTCGCAACTAGCATGCAGGACCTTGAACTAGGACAGATTTCACCACACATGCAGCGCACCTTAGGCTTGTGCTGGGACCTGTCCGCAGACCTGTTCAAATTCCAGGTAGCAAGCAGTGAAAAGCCTTTCACCAAACGTGGTGTACTGTCAGTCATTAACAGTTTGTATGATCCCCTCGGCTTTACTCCAAGGTAGTGCTTTCTTTAATGAAAGGAGATGCTTTTATGTTTACGTCCATAACAGAGTCGAACGCATTAAGCACTCTACACAAGCTCATCAGTGGCATTATGTGCCGACTCACTTAAACCCAGCTGACCATGCCACACGCGCTTTACCTGCTCAGCAGCTTTCTCACTCCATATGGCTGAGCGGACCCGCATTTCTCACGGACTCCAACCAACGTCTGACACACAAACAACCATTTGATCTCATTGACCCAGAGAATGACACTGAACTGCGTCCAGAGGCAACAACATGTGCCACCACTCTGTCAAAGGATATTCTTGAAAGTGCACGGTTTGAAAGGTTTTCAAGCTGGAAATTGCTACTGAGAGCCATTGCCAGACTTCAACACATTGTCAAATCCTTCAGACACAGTCCAGAGAACACATGTCAAGGGTGGCACAAATGCAGTGGACGTCTGGATGAAAACCAGCTTAACCAAGCCAAAGCCACCATCATTCGCACCGTCCAGGGAGAACTGTACGCAGAAGACATCAAACGTCTTGAAAGAGGTGAGCCCATCAAAAATTCAAGTCCACTCATCAAATTGAGCCCATTTATCGACATAAATGGGGTTCTCAGAGTCGGTGGGAGGCTAAAAAGAGCACAGTTAACATCTGATGAGACGCATCCCATGCTCATCTCCGGGAAACATCACCTTACCCAGCTCATAATCAGACACTTTCATATGAAGGTGAGCCATCAGGGCAGACACTTCACTGAAGGGGCGGTCAGAACTGCAGGGTTTTGGATTGTAGGAGGTAAAAAAGCAATAAGCAGCGTAATATTCAAATGTGTTACATGCCGCAGACTAAGGGGCAAACAGCAAGAACAAATCATGTCTGATTTGCCAGAAGACAGGTTCTCCATGGATCCCCCATTCACATCTGTGGGCCTTGATGTATTTGGCCCATGGCCTGTTACCATCAGGAAAACAAGGGGAGGTCAAGCAGATGCAAAGAGGTGGGCAGTGATCTTTACGTGCATGAGCACACGCGCCATTCACGTTGAAATCATTGAATCAATGAACACATCATCTTTCATAAATGCATTGCGCCGTTTTTTCGCAATCAGAGGTGCTGTGAAGTTGCTCAGATCAGACTGTGGGACTAACTTTGTGAGCGCCTGCCGGGAACTGCAAATTGACAAGAATGGTTGCAATGATAAAAAAATTGATGCCTTCCTTAGAAACAGTGGCTGTAAGTGGCAGTTTAATCCACCACATTCATCGCATATGGCAGGCTCCTGGGAACGCATGATTGGAGTTACTCGTCGGATTCTTGATGCAATGCTGCTAGAACAAAGAAACACAAAACTCACACATGAGGTGTTAGTGACATTCTTGGCTGAAGTCACAGCCATAGTAAATGCACGGCCACTCACAACTGTCTCTACAGACCCAGACAACCCAGTTATTCTCACTCCTGCCATGCTGCTTACCCAAAAGGTTGGTGCACCCCCTACGCCGCCTGGCCAGTTTGAAAGCCATGACCTGTTTAGAGCGCAGTGGAGACGTGTGCAACACTTGGCCACCATCTTCTGGGGGCGGTGGCAGAAAGAATATATCACTGGACTTCAAGATCGTCGCAAGTGGAGAGTGGTGAGACCAGATTTACAAACAGGGGATGTGGTCCTGCTGAAAGAGACCCTTGAGAATAGAAATAACTGGCCACTTGGTCTAATTACAAAGACTTTTCCCAGTGAAGATGGCCAAGTCAGAAAGATAGAGGTCAAGATTTTCCGTAAGGGCGAGCAAAGACATTATGTGCGTCCTATAACTGAAGTTGTTTTGTTGGTGTCTAAAGACAATGCTTGACTTGTACAGTTCCCATTTTTTAACAGTGTGCTCAAATTAGATGAATGGTGACATCTCTTTAATGTCAGGTGGGGAGTGTTCTGTCCCGCACACTTGCAGCGAGACCCGGTTGGTCAACATTTTAATTCTCTTTTGCGCCACAAGGGGCACCCTTGCTACATTTGTTGTTCTGTTTTCGTTTAAATCGCGCCATCTAACGGCCAGTGGCTATAAGCAGCAAGATTAGGAAACGGCCATTCGAGCACAAAAAATAAATCTTCATATCACCTGTGAGCCTTGGCAAATCATAATCTGTAAGTGTAAGAACCACACAATAGCTTGTCATATGTTAAATAGCTTTTTTGTCTGTTTGATTGTAGTTTCTTTCACAATTCAGTTCTGTTTATATTAGTTTTGGCTAAAGGGCACGTAAATGTTCATTTGTGTAATGACTTGTGACAGTATGTTTATGGAAGTGTATTTATTTTATGACAAACATTTATGTACATTGTCAATTCTCGTTTTGTTACAGTTTTACAGTAAAAAGGGTCTCAGTAAAGAACAAAACAACGTCACATCGTCTCATCATTGCTGAGTCCTTTAATGTTTAGCTCGCTGTCTAGGTTGATTACAGAACAGTTAACTGAGGGCAGAAGAAGTACATGTACATGCTATAGGAAACAGGAAATTGCTTAAGGTTATATAAATCCATGTTTTTGAGGTCCACTAGAGGCTGATGAAAAAATCATGATTATATTACATTTCAATTTAGTGCCAAGTAGACACTTCTGCTCTAATTTGGGTTCACACCCATCTGCTTTCCCAGAAGTGCTCTATGATTTTACAGAAGAGGGCTTCTAGGCCCAATTTATGCATATTCATCTCAGGCAACCTTCTCATCCTGGATCAACACTGAAATGAAGGTGTCAGAGCGTTCTGGGTTCCCTGGGTTACCGTCTGGGTTTGGATTCTCCGCTTACTCCCTCTCCATGCTGCAGGACACAGCAGGAATTGATCACTCGGGAGAAGGAGCGTGAGGCAGCAGGCTCTCCACCACGCCAAGGGAATCCAACAGCAGTTGCGGGAGCGAGAGACGCAGGCCATCGTCCTGCAGAGGGAGCGCTTCCGGGAGGTGCAGAGAATGAACGAAGAAACTCGCACATGCAGAGCTCGTCTGGATGACATGAGAGACAAGAAGCTGAAGTGAGTCACACAAAAGCAATCGAAGACGAGTTTCTTAATTGGCACGTTGTCTTCATTCATGAAAAGCACATGAGCATTTTAACCCAGTTCCTGTTTGAGGAAGAGTGTAGCATGATAACATCAGTGTCAATCATGAGATCATTTCCTTTAATGACACAACTGCTAGATTTTATAATTGTCAGCAGAATCATGCAAGATAAGCAATGACACAACATCTTCGTTTTCCCTCACAGGTTAAACCCACTTTTATGTCACTCCTCCCCATTTCATTCCCCCCTTGACCCTCTCTCAGTCTCATGATATAACAGGGGATCACATTGTGATTACGAGTTAAAAATCTCCCTTTTTCTTTTCTTAAAAAATTTTAACAAAAAGTTTATATAGAGTTTATCTATATACTGCATATTATAATAACTGCACATGTTAAAAACAACTAATAATGCATTACAAAATAACTTTGTAAACAAAGTTCTTTGATTTTCCTAGCTTATATGAGCTCTTTAATGTTGCTTCATTCTAACCTGAGTCTCTTTTCTGTGACCTGCTTAAGTGCATCAAGCAGGGAATGATTCTCAGTCACACAGAACAATGGAAGAGTGTTCAGACTAGGGTCACCAGTGGTGATTTTAGAAAAATGTTGCCAGGAAGACTTCACTGTTATTCCATCTGACATGACTAGAGTTTCTCCTGCCAGTGTGCTTTTGACCACATTAATTTTTCATATTGCCAAAGGAGAGGAGAGATCTTTCCTCCTTTTCCCATGAGTGCAATCAGTGTCCCTCCCTGTGTACCTTCATCAGGAAGATTAACAAATGAAGCATCATCATGTCAAATCATCACTGTTACCCAAGTGTTGAAACGTAAGAGTCACCTTCGTTGCCTTAAGTTTGCGGATGGCTTTGTTCACTTTGTGAATGGACTGTGTTAGGTGCCAGGCTACATGTGTCAATCAGAACATCTAACCTTGTTTGTTTAGCAACCCTCAAAATCTGTCCTATCTTTGACCTCAGTTGCTCCCTTTCTGTCACACTTAAGTATCTCTCTGTGTGGCCCGTGCTGCCTGCCTGTTTCCCCAACCTTTCATCTTATCAACCTAAACCAGCAGACTTCTGTGTGTCTGCTCATGATTATTTTTACTGCATATCTGGACACATCCTTAAATTTTGATTCCAGAGTGAAACTGTACTACCCATGAGAAAAGATGCCAAAATATGTGGGGTTTTTTATTCTTGTGGAGTTTCCACATTTTCCAAATGTGCAAAAAACTAAAACCTATAATAATAATAATAAAAAATGAAAATATGCATGTCCTTTACAACATGCACACAAACAGCTGTGATTGATTCCCAAATGATACAGCAAGTACAGGAAGTATGTATTTTCAAGGGAATTTACTATGAAATGTTGATTATGGTTAACAGAAAATGTTTTGCGCTCTCAGGTCAGCTGGGCTTCCTGACAAATACTGCAATGAAGTGGACATAAAGGTTATGCCTTACCCACCTTGGCGCACTAAATGTTAGATTCTTGTATGTCCCCCCACATATATATACATAAAACCCATGAAGCATGTCTTGTACGCAATGTAAGCAAATAAAAATCTTTAAAGCAAACTGCAGGTTATTGAGTAATTGGGTGTTCTGTTATGAGCTCTGTGATTTTGTTAATAGACACATACCGGACCCTTCAAAATATCATTAGAAGGGGCACGCAGGCATAGGCAGGAGAAAGCCCATAAAGCCATTTTAATGGTTTTGATTGGTTAGATCCACTCTAAGCAGGGCCGGCCCTTCCATTAGGCGACATAGGCAAATGCTAGGAGCGCCATCTGTCCAGGGGGGCGCTCGCGTGCATGCGTATTTATTTATTTATTTTTACAAATGAACAATTAATAAATGTGAAAACAAGCAAAGTCCACATAATCATAATTTCATTGTTTAATAATATTAGTCAAATTAATAATTCTTATAATAACAACACACGACACCTATCACCCGCGCTCTGCGCACCTTGTTACTGTTTCTCTGTACACCACGGTATTTCACACCGTTGTTTCTAGGTAAAAGAGAGAAAGGCTTTTCAAGCACTATAATAATAAGAAGAAGTACGAGGAATAAGCACTATAATATTTTTGTTGAATTTGCATGTGGGATAGCATTAAGCTCCAGTGATGATTACTAGCCCACCCCAGGTCTTCCACAGACGGCTGTAACGGGACTGTTTTTCCTTCGTGAGAGTGAGCCGTCCCATCACAACTGCGCTTTAGCTTAAACGGAAGCATGTCCGCTACGCACCGCACGCCGTTACTATGGAAGCTGCATTTTGATGCGGTGCTGACGCTGACGTCACAACGCGGCATTTTAGAATCTAAACAGAATCCCAAAGTTTGTGTTCGAAACGAGACCAGAGTTGGTTGAACTGACGGAAAGTTTCACGTTTAAAAAGCGTTCAATACAGAAACATCTGTTAAATTCTGTTGTACGGCTGTCTGTCTACAGAGGTAAACGGTACAGACTACAGAGGTAAACATTTCTTTACACATTAGTCACTTTTTAATGAAGACGATCAACGATATGATGCGATGGATTTAAATTATTTACTTCAAAGCTAATCTGTAGTCCTGTATGCTAGCTTGTTTTTGTTTGACTGACGATCGCTATGCGGTTTAGCGGCTTTGTCCACTTCTGAAGTGAGAGTGGATTGATTATAAAATCGTATTTGGCAGGTTAGATCGTTTAAAGCTGAAAACAGCTGTCCGCGTTATCCTCGTGGCTTGCCGTCCGTCCCTTTCGCTCGTGTTCCGTTTGTTTAACTTGCTGTCTTCGTAAGAGCGTCTCTGAACTTTGGTACCTGTTTAAAACTGTACGTTAGCAGCTTTGGTAACTTATTTTAAATGAGTTATTTATACCTTACACTCATTTTTACCCCATTTAAACGGAACCTAACACGTTAGTTCTATTGATGGGTAGTTACATAATCAGGGATGAAGGTGTTTAGCTGCGCCTGTATTTCTTCAGGTGATGGAGTCGTTGAGTGAGATGGAGCAGCGCTTGGTGCAGGAAGGACTGTCTGTGGACGCCTCCAGCTCTGAGCGTCTGGCTTTGCTGTGGCGGCTCTACGTGGAGAAGGACAAACGCGCGAGAGAGCTCACTCGGAACATACTGGAGCTGCGCTTGGAGCACGCGGCGGAGCTCAAAACCGTGAGTGTGTTTTCGAGCCATTTTCATCTTTGATTAATGCAATTTTAGTTTTTTCTTTGTTATACTTAAAAAAAATTAACTTTGTTGCCGCGCGTGAAAGGCGACATTAGTATCTCGTTCCCACGCCTTAATGATCTCGTACCCACGCGTTATTATCTCGTTCGCACGCGTTAGTAAGTCGTGGCCACGCGTTATTTTATTTTTTACACGATGTCACCTTACGGGCTCCGTAGATTTGCATTCTTTTAACTCTTTTTAAATGTTTTTCTGTTGGGTTTTTTTATCATTTCATTCGATAGCTCCCCAATTTTTTGTTGTAGATTAGTCTCATTTTCTAAATCTTTCTTCTTCGTATAAGAAGAGTTAGAGATCATTTTGCCTCTTAACACTGCCTTTCCCAAAGTAGTGTTGGTGGGGTTTCTGGAGAATCATTTGTTTCTAGGAAAGATGCCCACTCTTTTTTAATATAGCTGTCAAACTCTGGATCTCTGAGTAAGGAGGTATTTAGTCGACAGTTGAAAGTTTTATATATTGGATTTATGTTCCATGTAAGTGATACTGGAGCATGGTCGCTAATTGTTATCGGGTGATATTTTATTTCAGATAGACAGGATATAATAGAATTGCTGGTTAAGAGATAGTTAATGCGAGAGTGCGAGTGGTATACTGATGAATAAAAAGAAAATTCTTTAGCGTTCGGGTTTTTGAGGCGCCAACCATCACTGAGCCCTAAGTCTGACATGTATTGCTTTATGATATCTGTGGACTGCCAGTTACGTGTATTGTGTGAACTGGTTAATCTGTCTATATGTGGGTCGAGGGTTAAATAAAATTCACCTCCAATAATAACTGTAGAGCCTGAGATATTGTTTATATGGTCGAAACATTCATGAAAGAAGGATGGGTTATCAGTATTAGGGGCATATAAGCTAGCTATTGTTAAGGGGGTATTGCTGATGTTTATGTTGATTATAATATATCTTCCTTCTCTAATATGGAGGTGTTATGTGTAAAAGATACATTCTTGCTTATTAATAATGATACTCCTCTTTGTCTGGAGTTATAGTAAGCTGAGAATATTTAGGTGTATTGTGATGACCTGAACTTGTGATGATTTGTTTCTGATAGATGTGTTTCTTGTAGTAAGCAAATGTCTGCCTTTAGTGACGTGAGATGATTTAGTACCTTGGTTTGCTTAATTTGTGTGCCGGTACCACAAATGTTCCAGGTTATAAATTTGAGTGAGGACATATAGTGGGATATAGATTAATAGTATTTATCAATGATATGATACGAGTGAGCACATGCTTGAATATTTTCTGCTGTGTATGGGATGGAATGTAAACAGAGTTATTTGTTTCCTGGTCTGGGATGTACAATAGTAATAAAACAGAAGTTGGTGCAGAAAGATAGAGAGAAGTGCTTCCATAGAGACAGATAGAATATAATATAAAAGGAGTTGGGTTTGGAGTGACATGCATGTTGTGATGTTGAGACGTTACGTGCGTTGTATTATTCCTGAGCTATTCCTTGTGTTATTTATGGGATTTTATGGATGGATTAATATGTATGCGGTGTGTTTACGAGTGTGTGTACATTTGCGTGCAGTGAATGGATGTTTCTGGGTAGCGAGAAATCTAAAGTTAGAGGGAGAACAGAGATAGAGAGAGCAAAGTTCAGTGAAAAATATATATACATTATAAAAAAAATTTATGATATATATATATATATATATATACACACACATACATACACTTACACATATGTCCACATATCCATACAAACACATACACACATACATACACATATACATATATACACATACATATATATATATATATATATATATATATATATATATATATATATATATATATATATATATACACATGCATACACACACATGCATCCATGCACATATACATACCTACATACACATACCTACATATACACATACCTACACACACATACACATACATACATACAAATGATTATCACTATATATTCAAGATACAGACTGTAGAGCTCAGCGTGTATGAGAGGGAGATAGAGCGCAACAGTGAGCGAGGTCAGGAAAGATAGAGAGAGAGAGAGAGAGAGAGAGAGAGACCGCTCATTCAATTATATAATATAGGAACCTAAAACAACCAAGGGGTTATGTCTTTGTCATAACATAGCGTTCCATTGACAAAAAGTTTGTCAACTGTGATAACTGCTTTTTCCCCCTCTTTAATGAAGACTTTTCTGACAGCAAACAGTTTTCTGCGTCTGTCCAGGATTTCACGGGGGAACTGGTCGTTAATTCCCAGGTCTGTACCTCTAAGTTCCCTTCCTTTACTCATGATGAGTTCTTTATGTTTGTAATGCTCGACCTTAGCGACAATGGGTCTGGGTCGGTTGTTCTCGGGTTTTTTTCTTCCTAAGCGGTGCGTGCGGTGGAATGTGATAGATGAGGCTATTTCAGGTGAGAGTTTCAGTTTGGTGATCATAAAGTCTTTTAATATGTCTTCTGGGTTTTCCTGTGTGTGTTCAGGTATTCCAGAGAATACAATATTGTCTCTCATACTGCGTGCTTGTAAGTCCAGAATTGTTTCTTTCATTTGTTTGTTTTCAAGTGTAAATGTTGATAGCTGGGTTGTGAGATCGCTGACGGAATGCTGTAGTGTTTTGTTTTCTTTGGTAAGAGTAATGATTTGCTCTTGGCTATATTCCAAGCTTTCACATAGGGCTTGAAATTCTTTATGCAATATTTCAATGAGGGATATTCTGGCGTCGAGTGCAGATAGTTTGCTGTTAATTGATAGCAGGATAGAACTGACCTCTGTGCAGCAGGGTGGTGAAGCTGGAGCTCCTGTATCTCCAGGTGAGCTGGGTGGTTGGAGTCGCTTGCCGGTAGGGGTTTGGTGTTGTTCACCTTTAGGTTTGTCTTCTTTCTTGTCCTTGTTCATGATGACGTTTTGGTAGTAGAGATCGATGTATTCTTCTAGGGATTCCAGGGCGTTGAGTTAGTGTTTCCAGATAATTTATTTTCCTGGTTGAGTGTAGAGTTGTTTGTTTGGTCGTCTAGCAGCGGAGGGCCGCCATCTTAGTTCACGCACAGTGTCTCGCGAGAGAGTGCTCAGCGACATTTGCATATTTGCGTGAGCATGCACGTGTGTGAGCGTGGACATATGTGAGCGTGTGTGAAAAAAGAGTGCGAGTGTGAGCGTGCACGTATGTGAGCGTGTGTGAAAAAAAGTGCGCGTGAGTGTGCATGTGAGCATGCGTGTTTTTGAAAAAAATAAATTAAAGTGCGCATGTGAGCGTGTGTGAAAAAAAGAGTGCGTGTGTGAGCGTGCACGTGTGTGAGCGTGCATGTATGTGAGCGTGTGTGAAAAAAGAGTGCGTGTGTGAGCGTGCACGTATGCGAGTGTGTGAAAAAAAGAGTGCATGTGAGCGTGCACGTATGTGTGTGAAAAAAAGAGTGCGTGTGTGAGCGTGCACGTATGTGAGCGTGTGTGAAAAAAAGAGTGCATGTGAGTGTGCACGTATGAGTGTGTGTGAAAAAAAGTGCGCGTGAGCATGAGAGTGTGTGAAAAAAAGAAAATAAGTGTGTGAGGGTGTGAAAAAAAAACACGTGTGTGCATGTGTGTATGCGTGTTTCTGAAAAAAAATAATAAAAGTGCGCGTGTGAGCGTGTGAAAAAAAGAGTGCGTGTGAGCATGCACGTATGTGAGCGTGCACGTATGTGAGCATGTGTGAAAAAAAGAGTGCGTGTGAGTGTGCACGTATGTGAGCGTGTGTGAAAAATAAGTGCGAGTGTGAGCGGTTTCAATCAGGGTGACCGTTTTATGGATGGGTCTCTCCAAGTACACTGGCTTCCCAATGCGTTTCCCTTCCTTATCCAAAGTTGAATCAGTGATCAGCAGTTGCAGCTCTTTGAGTAGTGTCCTGGCCTTAGGCATGCGAAACACAATTTCTTTGTTTGCACATACTTAACTCGCTCTTTGATAGGCTTCTCTATTAACTTCCGACATGTCTGAATGCTATGGTTTGTCTTCTCACAAAACATGCATCCTTTAGCATTGCCCCCTTGTCCTTCAACATCTGGCTTCTCTTCAGATGCACTTGCTAGCACCTTTGCACCGACATTGCGGACCTTAGACGGCTTTGCCCTTTCAGCATCACCACTCTTCAGAGCATGAAGCGGTCATGGGATTGCAAGCTATCTTGGCTTCTCTAGACACAAATTCAACAAAGGTGTGGAAACTAGGAAAGTCTTGTGTTTCTTCTTCGAATTCCATTACCTTTCTGTTCCACCTGACAGTGAACCAGTCCGGGAGCTTGCTAAGGATTCTTTGATTCTCACTGCAGTCGTTAAGGACTCTTAACATGACTCATAGCTGCTTGACAGCCTCGCAGAAAGTCTGCGAATACTCTCAACTCAACACTGTCTTTGGGTCCGATCCTCGTCCACGAATTCAGCTTGTCGCGGAAAGCCTTAGCGACCACAAAGGAGTTGCCGTATCATTCTTCTAATAATTCCCATGCAGAATAATAGGCTTCCTCAGTGCCCACTAGGAAATAACTCTCAGTTGCCTTCTTCGCCGCTCCTGTGACATACTTGCAGAGGTAGTAAATCTTTTCATTTACAGGAATGTTCTTCCGGCCTATAAGGGTTAGGAATGACATTTTCCAGTCCCTGTATCTTATTGGGTCTCCGCTAAAGATTGGTGGCTCTGGCACTGGAAGACGGCTTGTATTTATGGACTCTGCTATTGCTTCAGCCAGTGTTGTTGTGCTGTTATCGTGAAAAGTGGGGCGAGCCACTTGAGAAGTAGGCCCTGGGACTCCATAGGTCGTGGTGGAGAGCTTACTGGCAGACTGTGAAGGCATGCTGTACCTTGGAGAGATATTAGCTTTAAGTGGAAGCAGGTTATGGTTATGAAGAAGATCCGATATTTCTTTATCTGAGCCTACGTCTTGTTCGTAGACTTGAAGTCTTGCCTTTGCAGCATTCATTCTTTTAGTTGCTTCCAAACGTTTTAACTGTCTGCGCTTCTCTTCCAGTAACTTATGTCTTTCAGCATTTTCTGCTTCTTGCTGTGCTAGCTGCCTTCTATTCTCAGCCTCAAGCCTTTCAAGCTCCTTTTCTTCCTGTTCCATTTCTGCTAGAACCTTCTAGGTAGCTTTAGTTGCAGCAAGCTCTGCTTCTGCCTCCTGCTTCTTTGTAGAGGACACGCTGGAGCGTTTTGAAACACGTCCATAGAGAGGAGGGCTTAACATGGACGCTTGGTCTTCTTGACATGAAAACACTGAGCCAGTGTTACCCCATGGTGCTCGTACAGTGGGTAAATGCTTATCTGTGTCTTCATCCTGTAGAACATGTATTCGTTCAATCAGCTGTTTTGTTACAGCATCATAGGTGTCTACCCGACATCGGGTGTCTGCGTCCGGGACACTGTATTTGCGAACATTCTCATAGCGTTCCTTTACTTCGAGATCAGCAGCGTGAATTTGAATTTGGTGTTTATGTAGGACCTTGTTTGAGTTGGGTAAGGAGAGTGCCCTTTTAGCCTCTTTGGCAAGAACCTTCCATTTTTCGTATGTTTTGTCAAAATTGCGTTGAAATTTCTTTAATTTCTCATTGTGAAACACCTGACCCTTTTCAGTAAATATTCTTTTCCTCTTGTCTTCAGTAACATCAGTTTCTGTGTTCACTTCAACTTCCTGTGCAGGGTTTTCTTCTAAGGGTTCATCACAAACAGACTCCTCCTTGTCTTCATGAGGAACTTCTGGGTCTTGCATTTCAGTTGCAATATCCTTATCAGCCATTTTGGTATTTTAAGAATTAAACTGAGTTTAATAAATAAACTTAAGGAACCTTAAATAGCTTAAATTAAATTAGCTTGTAAATCAAGTAAGCTTCACCCTTGAAACTATTTTCAAATCAGTTACAGGCGTTATCCTTCAGTGGCCTATGTTCAAAGGCTATTCTGTGAAATTAAAATGTAAAGGTATAAAAATGTAAAGTATTAATAATGTAGTTATAAGGCTAATAACTATAGGCAAATAATAAATGAAATAATAATATTGCAATTAGATCACGTAAAGTGATAGATTAAATGCCCTATGGTAATATACACATAGACTTATGTCAGATGAATATTATAATGAGAGCAATCCTTAAACTTCACTGAAAATAGGCAAATACCATAGTGTTCCTTTAAACTAAATACTTCTCAGAATTACTTAATGTTGCTAAACCTTAACCTATACACATGTTAACATCAAGGGCAACAAAGATAGAAATAATTGGAAAGTTATCACATTAACCTTAGTTACACTTCAAACTTAGCAAGTCCTTGAAAATATCTTTATGGCGAGTGCAATCGATCCGACTGAATCTTCAAACTCAGAGTCCTATAAGTGGTTTTAGAGGCTACCACACGTGTTCACATTTAACTTAGCTCAAACGTGCTTCTTATTGGCATAACCACACAACTCGCTTAGGTTTCCGGCAGGTTGCATACTGTCCTTTGACGAGCGTCTCCGCCAAACCTCGCACTTTTTCACAGCTCTGACGGCGAGAGAAGGATGCGCATGCTGGGTCCTTGCTGGCTGCAGTTCATGCTCTCCCCTCGTGTCGCGATGGCTGAGTTCTCACTGTAATTCTCTCTCAAGTCGAGATCACGAAACCAAGTCGTTCTTTGTATTACGGGCTTTAATCACACATAGCATGATAGTGTGCCGTGAGAACTGTTAGACATACAGAAAGAGAGAAAAAATGAACGAAAAGAAACAACTTATTTTCACACGAAGATTTCGAAGGAACAATGCGACCGTACCGTTACATGAAATTCGTCACATTACATCTTTAAACTCTTACAAAATTACAGTATCAGAAACATTAAATGTACCTCATTGGCCGCTTTCTCTTGAGAAAGAATTAGAAATCTTCAGACCATAAATGCACTATGCACTTCATACAATCTTCTTTAATCACCGCTGATCTTAAACAGATGAATCAGTGAGGTGTCTGCCTGCTAGCTTGGTCTAGCATGTCGCAAGTGTAACCCTCAAAGTAACACCCTATCAACTCGCGGCAGCAAACATTGGTTTCCCCCTTATCAAAAACAACCAATATACATGAAATATATGAAATTATGCTTAGAATATTTAACTATCTTTCTAGAAACGTATGTATTTATGAACTCTATATTTTTAACCTAATATTTATTAATCTATTTATTTTATTTATTTATTCTGACTTCGATGGCAGCTACAGTGCACGTATGTGAGTGTGTGTGAAAAAAAGAGTGCGCATGTGAGCATGCGAGTGTGTGAAAAAAAGAAAAAAAGTGTGAATGTGAAAAAAAAGTGAGTGTGCGTGTGTGCGCATGATTGTGCATGTGAGCATGCGTGTTTTTGAAAAAAATTAATAAATTAGAGTGCGCGTGTGAGTTTGTGCGTGTGTAAAAAAAGTGAGTGTGCGTGTGATCTTGTGCATGAAAAAAGTGTGTGTTCTATTTGTTCAACGCTGAGAATCCCGGCATGATCAATGCACACTTTGCTTTACTTTGCTGTGGTCATTCGAGCTGGTTGTGTTTTTTATTTTTGTTTTTATTTTATATATATATTCCCTGCCCTTCTGTCTTTTGCCTTTTTATTCCTTCTCTCCCCCTTTTCTTGGTCCACCTAACCCCAATAATTATCACTTTGCATATTGTTATAATTTTTATAAATGTCATTTAAACTGTACATAAAAACAAAGTTGTCCTACAAAGATGGGGGGTGGAGGTGGGCCAAAAAAAAACTTATTGTACAAGTGAAATGTTTAGTTTAATTAATCCATGATCCATAATTCTTAACAACTGCATATAATGAAATTGAGAAACAAAGCATGGTCAAAAAGTGTTTTACCAAGCTCCCCTCTTACCTTTCCCCAAACTATCCGTCATATAACATCTGTGTGTGTGAAAAAAAGAGTGCATGTGAGCATGCACATATGAGTGTGTGTGAAAAAAAGAGTGTGTGTGTGAGCGTGCACGTATGAGCGTGTGTGAAAAAGAGTGCATGTGAGTGTGCACGTATGAGTGTGTGTGAAAAAAAGAGTGCGTGTGAGCATGCACGTATGTGAGCGTGTGTGAAAAAAGAGTGCATATGAGCGTGCACATATGAGTGTGTGTGGAAAAAAAGAGTGCATGTGAGCGTGCACGTATGAGTGTGTGTGAAAAAAAGTGCATGTGTGAGCATGCGAATGTGAAAAAAAGAAAAAAAGTGAATGTGAAAAAAAGTGCATGTGATTGTGCATGTGAGCATGCGTGTTTTTGAAAAAAATTTATAAATTAAAGTGCGCGTGTGAGTTTGTGCGTGTGTAAAAAAAAGTGAGTGTGCGTGTGATTTTTTACACACGCACAAACTCACACGCGCACTTTAATTTATTAATTTTTTTCAAAAACACGCATGCTCACATGCACAATCATGCGCACTTTTTTTTTCACATTCACACTTTTTTTCTTTTTTTCACACACTCGCATGCTCACATGCGCACTTTTTTTCATACACGCTCACATACGTGCACTGTAGCTGCCATCGAAGTCAGAATAAATAAATAAAATAAATAGATTAATAAATATTAGGTTAAAAATATAGAGTTCATAAATACATACGTTTCTAGAAAGATAGTTAAATATTCTAAGCATAATTTCATATATTTCATGTATATTGTTTGTTTTTGATAAGGGGGAAACCAATGTTTGCTGCCGCGAGTTGATAGGGTGTTACTTTGAGGGTTACACTTGCGACATGCTAGACCAAGCTAGCAGGCAGACACCTCGCTGATTCATCTGTTTAAGATCAGCGGTGATTAAAGAAGATTGTATGAAGTGCATAGTGCATTTATGGTCTGAAGATTTCTAATTCTTTCTCAAGAGAAAGCGGCCAATGAGGTACATTTAATGTTTCTGGTACTGTAATTTTGTAAGAGTTTAAAGATGTAATGTGACGAATTTCATGTAACGGTACGGTCGCATTGTTCCTTCGAAATCTTCGTGTGAAAATAAGTTGTTTCTTTTCGTTCATTTTTTCTCTCTTTCTGTATGTCTAACAGTTCTCACTGTGAAAAAAGTGCGTGTTCTGTCTATTTGTTCCACGCTGAGAATCCTGGCATGATCAATGCACACTGCTTTACTTTGCTGTGGTCATTCGAGCTGGTTGTTTTTTTATTATTATTTTATATATATATTCCCTGCCGTTCTGTCTTTTCCCTTTTTATTCTTTCTCTCCCCCTTTTCTTGGTCCACCTAACCCCAATAATTATCACTTTGCATATTGTTATAATTTTTATAAATGTCATTTAAACTGTACATAAAAACAAAGTTGTCCTCCAAAGATGGGGGGGTGGAGGTGGGCCAAAAAAAAACTTAGTGTACAAGTGAAATGTTTAGTTTAATTAATCCATGATCCATAATTCTTAACAACTGCATATAATGAAATTGAGAAACAAAGTGTGGTCAAAAAGTGTTTTACCAAGCTCCCCTCTTACCTTTCCCCAAACTATCCGTCATATAACATCTGTGTGTGTGAAAAAAAGAGTGCATGTGAGCGTGCACATATGAGTGTGTGTGAAAAAAAGAGTGCGTGTGTGAGCGTGCACGTATGAGCGTGTGTGAAAAAAGAGTGCATGTGAGCGTGCACGTATGTGAGCGTGTGTGAAAAAAGAGTGCATGTGAGCGTGCACGTATGAGTGTGTGAAAAAAGTGCATGTGAGCGTGCACGTATGAGCGTGTGTGAAAAAAGAGTGCATGAGTGTGCACGTATGAGTGTGTGTGAAATGTTTAGTTTAATTAATCCATGATCCATAATTCTTAACAACTGCGTATAATGAAATTGAGAAACAAAGCATGGTCAAAAAGTGTTTTACCAAGCTCCCCTCTTACCTTTCCCCAAACTATCCGTCATATAACATCTGTGTGTGTGAAAAAAAGAGTGCATGTGAGCGTGCACGTATGAGCGTGTGTGAAAAAAGAGTGCATGTGAGTGTGCACGTATGAGTGTGTGTGAAAAAGAGTGCGTGTGTGAGCATGCACGTATGTGAGCGTGTGTGAAAAAAGAGTTCATGTGAGCGTGCACGTATGTGAGCGTGTGTGAAAAAAGAGTGCATGTGAGCATGCACGTATGAGTGTGTGAAAAAAGAGTGCATGTGAGCGTGCACGTATGAGCGTGTGTAAAAAAAGAGTGCATGTGAGTGTGCACGTATGAGTGTGTGTGAAAAAAAGAGTGCGTGTGTGAGCATGCACGTATGTGAGCGTGTGTGAAAAAAGAGTGCATGTGAGCGTGCACATATGAGTGTGTGTGAAAAAAGAGTGCATGTGTGAGCATGCGAGTGTGTGAAAAAAAGAAAAAGTGTGAATGTGAAAAAAAGTGCATGTGATTGTGCATGTGAGCATGCGTGTTTTTGAAAAAAATTTATAAATTAAATTTTTAATTATCACTTTGCATATTGTTATAATTTTTATAAATGTCATTTAAACTGTACATAAAACAAAGTTGTCCTCCAAAGATGGGGGGGTGGAGGTGGGCCAAAAAAAAACTTATTGTACAAGTGAAATGTTTAGTTTAATTAATCCATGATCCATAATTTTTACCAACTGCATATAATGAAATTGAGAAACAAAGCATGGTCAAAAAGTGTTTTACCAAGCTCCCCTCTTACCTTTCCCCAAACTATCCATCATATAACATCTGTGTGTGTGAAAAAAAGAGTGCATGTGAGCGTGCACGTATGAGCGTGTGTGAAAAAAGAGTGCGTGTGTGAGCATGCACGTATGTGAGCGTGTGTGAAAAAAGAGTTCATGTGAGCGTGCACGTATGTGAGCGTGTGTGAAAAAAGAGTGCATGTGAGCGTGCACGTATGAGTGTGTGTGAAAAAACGAGTGCGTGTGTGAGCGTGCACGTATGTGAGCGTGTGAAAAAAGAGTGCATGTGAGCATGCACGTATGAGTGTGTGTGAAAAAAGAGTGCGTGTGTGAGCGTGAACGTGTGTGGAAAAAAGAGTGCATGTGAGCGTGCACATATGAGTGTGTGTGAAAAAAAGAGTGCGTGTGTGAGCATGCACGTATGTGAGCGTGTGAAAAAAGAGTGCATGTGAGCGTGCACGTATGAGTGTGTGTGAAAAAAGAGTGCATGTGTGAGCATGCGAGTGTGTGAAAAAAAGAAAAAAAGTGTGAATGTGAAAAAAAGTGCAAAGTGGTGTCCTAGAAGCGGTGAGCATCAGTGAGTGGGCCACTCCCATAGTACCGGTGCTGAAAAGAGATGGGTCAGTGCGAATCTGTGGGGATTTTAAGGTCACTGTGAACCCGGTACTGTCAGTAGAACAATACCCTTTACCCCATATCGATGATTTATTTGCCGGATTAGCAGGAGGAAAACGGTTCAGTAAGATTGACCTCTCCCAAGCTTATTTGCAGATGCCAGTAGATGAGAAGTCAAAAGAATTATTGACAATAGTGACTCACAAAGGCCTTTTTAGATATCAGCGTCTTTGTTTTGGTATTACATCAGCTCCTGCACTTTTCCAGCGTGCAATGGATCAAGTCCTCAGTGGTCTGTCCAGTGTTCAGTGTTACTTGGATGACATCCTCGTAATGGGAAAAACAGACGAGGAGCATCTGAGCAACCTGAGTGCAACGTTACAGCGTCTTCAGGACTTTGGTCTTCGAGTCCGAAAAGACAAATGTGAGTTCTTTAAGCAGTCTGTGGAGTACCTGGGGCATGTCATTGACTCTGAGGGCCTGCACAAAGCTCCATCAAAGGTGAAAGCCATTGTGGATGCCCCCGCTCCACAAAATGTCAGCCAGCTTCGCTCGTTTCTAGGGCTCTTGAATTATTACGGAAAGTTCATTAAGGACCTGGCTACAATGTTAAAACCGTTGCATGACTTACTGTGTCAGGGAAAGCAATGGAAATGGACAGAACAATGCAATCAAGCATTTATTGAAGCTAAAGAAGCATTGCTTAAATCGAA
This sequence comes from Brachyhypopomus gauderio, assembly GCF_052324685.1. Lineage (NCBI taxonomy): Eukaryota > Metazoa > Chordata > Actinopteri > Gymnotiformes > Hypopomidae > Brachyhypopomus > Brachyhypopomus gauderio. Next base: position 24,468,071 of record NC_135221.1, on the reverse strand, counting down.
GGTTCTGACCCATTTTAACCCGAAGCTACCACTGCAGCTTGCGTGAGACGCTTCACCATACGGTGTGGGAGCTGTACTTTCCCACATTATGCCATCCGGAGATGACCGACCCATAGCTTTTGCTTCACGCACTTTAAATAAGGCGGAGAGGGGCTATGCCCAGATTGAGAGGGAAGCACTGGGGATCGTCTTTGGTGTAAGGAAGTTTTATCAGTACTTGTTGGGAAAGCGTTTCACGCTGCTGACTGATCACCGGCCGCTTACGACCATCTTTGGCCCTTATACTGGGATACCTTCCCTAGCTGCCAGCCGAATGCAGAGATGGGCCCTGATGTTATCAGCCCATACTTATGATATCAAGTACCGAAAGTCAGAATTGCACCACAATGCTGATGGACTTTCAAGGCTACCCCTGCCGGTGACATGTCCAGAGAGTAGCCAACAGGACATTTTCTACTTTACACAAGTGGAGGAGTCTCCAGTGACTGCTGTGCAGGTACGGAAGTGCACGCGAAAAGATCCAGTCTTGTCTGAAGTGATTGAAGTAATCACTAATGGTCATGCTGTTAAAGATGCGGCACATCTACAGCCATTCCTATCCAGAAGACTAGAACTTTCTGTTCAGTCAGGGTGTCTGCTGTGGGGAAGACGGGTTGTCATTCCATCACCCTTGAGGAAAATGGTGTTACAGCAGTTACATGTCAGTCACTGTGGAATGGTGCGGATGAAGGAGATAGCGAGAAGCTATTTCTGGTGGCCCGGCTTGGACCGGGATATCGAGGAGACAGCAAGGTCATGCGCCGCCTGCCAGAAACTCAAAAACGCACCACAGTTATCACCCTTACATCCATGGGACTGGCCAGAAACACCATGGCAGCGAATACATGTGGATTTTGCTGGTCCATTTGAAGATAAGATGTTTTTGGTGGTGGTTGATGCACACAGCAAATGGCCTGAAATAGCGGTGATGCGATCCACGACAACAGCCAAGACCATTGAGAAACTTGGGGAGATGTTTAGCCGTTTTGGCTATCCCGAGCAGCTTGTTAGTGATAACGGGCCACAGTTCATTTCACATGAGTTTGCGTCGTTTATGCAAGCCAATGGGGTGCGTCACATCAAGTCAGCTCCTTACCATCCCTCAACAAATGGTCTCGCCGAGAGAATGGTGCAAACCATGAAGCATAATGGTAATGGTTTGCACCATTGGTAAAGAGACTTTACCAATGGTAAAGTCCCATGGTAAAGAGACTTTACATCAGCGCTTACATAGGTTCTTACTGTCTTATCGAAACACCACGCATGCAACCACCAAAACGTCACCAGCAACTCTGATGTTAAGCAGATCACTTCGCACCAATTTCGAGATGTTAAAACCACCCAGTGTCAAAGAAGTTGTGCACCGTCAACAACAAGCCCAAATTGACAGACGAGCAGCAAAGGCAAAGAGCAGAATGTTCTCCCCTCGGCAACATGTTCTGGCAAGGAATTATGCTGCGGGTCCAAAATGGGTGCCAGCATCAGTCATTGCCCAGACGGGACCAGTGTCATACACGGTTCAGACATCTTCAAATGTAATGTGGAGAAGACACGCTGATCAGCTGTTGCTAGGATCTGCTCCAGAGGAAATGCCGCTCATCACGGAACCTGAGATGCCGGTATCCTCTAAAGTTTATGGGGATCAGCACCATCCGGATGAGTCGGGAGTGACTGAAGAAGAAACTCAGAAGGAGGCTGTTCCTATAACGATGCCGGCATCTGCCACTGAACGACGTTACCCCGCAAGAGAACGGCGTCCACCCGCTAGACTGACTTATTAGTTAGTACTTAACCTGCAAGATGGGGCATAATAATCCCCGTGGTTAAGTCGGGGCAAGAGCAGTCTACTCTACCCTGTAGATAGTTAAAAGAGAGAGAAAAAAAAGGACATTTTATGTAAAGGGGGAGGAATGTGATGTATTTCATACGTCATTGACACTTAAGGATACTGGCCCTTTAAGGGTGTGCAGATTCCTAGGATATGTATACTGTTTTGTTAGTTCTAATAAAAGGGAGAAGCAGGATTGGCTTCACGTAAACCGAAGGTCCGTGTCGGTCTCGTTATTATTCCGTATATCGCAGTTCACCAGCCTACTGCCGATATAACACATGTGAGCGTGCACGTATGAGTGTGTGTGAAAAAAAGAGTGCGTGTGTGAGTGTGCACGTATGTGAATGTGTGTGAAAAAAGAGTGCAAGTGAGCGTGCATGTATGAGTGTGTGTGAAAAAAAGTCGTGTGTGAGCATGCATGTATGTGAGCGTGTGAAAAAAGAGTGCATGTGAGCGTGCACGTATGAGTTTGTGTGAAAAAAGAGTGCATGTGTGAGCATGTGAGTGTGAAAAAAAGAAAAAAGTGTGAATGTGAAAAAAAGTGCATGTGATTGTGCATGTGAGCATGCGTGTTTTTGAAAAAAATTTATAAATTAAATTTTTAATTATCACTTTGCATATTGTTATAATTTTTATAAATGTCATTTAAACTGTACATAAAACAAAGTTGTCCTCCAAAGATGGGGGGGGTGGAGGTGGGCCAAAAAAAAACTTATTGTACAAGTGAAATGTTTAGTTTAATTAATCCATGATCCATAATTTTTACCAACTGCATATAATGAAATTGAGAAACAAAGCATGGTCAAAAAGTGTTTTACCAAGCTCCCCTCTTACCTTTCCCCAAACTATCCATCATATAACATCTGTGTGTGTGAAAAAAGTGCATGTGAGTGTGCAGGTATGAGTGTTGGTGAAAAAAGAGTGCGTGTGAGCGTGCACGTATGTGAACGTGTGTGAAAAAAGAGTGCATGTGAGCGTGCACATATGAGTGTGTGTGAAAAAAAGAGTGCGTGTGTGAGCATGCACGTATGTGAGCGTGTGAAAAAAGAGTGCATGTGAGCGTGCACATATGAGTGTGTGTGAAAAAAGAGTGCATGTGTGAGCATGCGAGTGTGTGAAAAAAAGAAAAAAAGTGTGAATGTGAAAAAAAGTGCATGTGATTGTGCATGTGAGCATGCGTGTTTTTGAAAAAAAATTATAAATTAAATTTTTAATTATCACTTTGCATATTGTTATAATTTTTATAAATGTCATTTAAACTGTACATAAAAACAAAGTTGTCCTCCAAAGATGGGGGGGTGGAGGTGGGCCAAAAAAAAACTTATTGTACAAGTGAAATGTTTAGTTTAATTAATCCATGATCCATAATTCTTAACAACTGCATATAATGAAATTGAGAAACAAAGCATGGTCAAAAAGTGTTTTACCAAGCTCCCCTCTTACCTTTCCCCAAACTATCCGTCATATAACATCTGTGTGTGTGAAAAAAAGAGTGCATGTGAGCGTGCACGTATGAGCGTGTGTGAAAAAAGTGCATGTGAGTGTGCACGTATGAGTGTGTGTGAAAAAAAGAGTGCGTGTGTGAGCCTGCACGTATGTGAGTGTGTGTGAAAAAAGAGTTCATGTGAGCATGCACGTATGTGAGCGTGTGTGAAAAAAGAGTGCATGTGAGCGTGCACGTATGAGTGTGTGTGAAAAAAGAGTGCGTGTGTGAGCGTGCACGTATGTGAGCGTGTGAAAAAAGAGTGCATGTGAGCGTGCACGTATGAGTGTGTGTGAAAAAAGAGTGCATGTGTGAGCATGCGAGTGTGTGAAAAAAAGAAAAAAGTGTGAATGTGAAAAAAAGTGCATGTGATTGTGCATGTGAGCATGCGTGTTTTTGAAAAAAATTTATAAATTAAAGTGCGCGTGTGAGTTTGTGCGTGTGTAAAAAAAAGTGAGTGTGCGTGTGATCTTGCACATGAAAAAAGTGCGTGTTCTGTCTATTTGTTCAACGCTGAGAATCCCGGCATGATCAATGCACACTCTGCTTTACTTTGCTGTGGTCATTCGAGCTGGTTGTGTTTTTTATTTTTATTTTATATATATATATTCCCTGCCGTTCTGTCTTTTCCCTTTTTATTCTTTCTCTCCCCCTTTTCTTGGTCCACCTAACCCCAGTAATTATCACTTTGCATATTGTTATAATTTTTATAAATGTCATTTAAACTGTACATAAAAACAAAGTTGTCCTCCAAAGATGGGGGTGGAGGTGGGCCAAAAAAAAACTTAGTGTACAAGTGAAATGTTTAGTTTAATTAATCCATGATCCATAATTCTTAACAACTGCATATAATGAAATTGAGAAACAAAGTGTGGTCAAAAAGTGTTTTACCAAGCTCCCCTCTTACCTTTCCCCAAACTATCCGTCATATAACATCTGTGTGTGTGAAAAAAAGAGTGCATGTGAGCGTGCACATATGAGTGTGTGAAAAAAAGAGTGCGTGTGTGAGCGTGCACGTATGAGCGTGTGTGAAAAAAGAGTGCATGTGAGCGTGCACGTATGTGAGCGTGTGTGAAAAAAGAGTGCATGTGAGCGTGCACGTATGTGAGCGTGTGTGAGCGTGTGTGAAAAAAGAGTGCATGTGAGCGTGCACGTATGAGTGTGTGAAAAAGAGTGCATGTGTGAGCATGCACGTATGTGAGCGTGTGTGAAAAGAGTGCGTGTGAGTGTGCACGTATGTGAATGTGTGTGAAAAAAGAGTGCATGTGAGCGTGCACGTATGAGTGTGTGAAAAAAAGAGTGCGTGTGTGAGCATGCATGTATGTGAGCGTGTGAAAAAAGAGTGCATGTGAGCGTGCACGTATGAGTGTGTGTGAAAAGAGTGCATGTGTGAGCATGCGAGTGTGTGAAAAAAAAAGTGTGAATGTGAAAAAAAGTGAATGTGATTGTGCATGTGAGCATGCGTGTTTTTGAAAAAAATTTATAAATTAAATTTTTAATTATCACTTTGCATATTGTTATAATTTTTATAAATGTCATTTAAACTGTACATAAAAACAAAGTTGTCCTCCAAAGATGGGGGGGTGGAGGTGGGCCAAAAAAAAACTTATTGTACAAGTGAAATGTTTAGTTTAATTAATCCATGATCCGTAATTCTTAACAACTGCATATAATGAAATTGAGAAACAAAGCATGGTCAAAAAGTGTTTTACCAAGCTCCCCTCTTACCTTTCCCCAAACTATCCGTCATATAACATCTGTGTGTGTGAAAAAAAGAGTGCATGTGAGCGTGCACATATGAGTGTGTGTGAAAAAAAGAGTGCATGTGTGAGCGTGCACGTATGTGAGCGTGTGAAAAAAGAGTGCATGTGAGCGTGCACGTATGAGCGTGTGTAAAAAAAGAGTGCATGTGAGTGTGCACGTATGAGTGTGTGTGAAAAAAAGAGTGCGTGTGTGAGCATGCACGTATGTGAGCGTGTGTGAAAAAAGAGTGCATGTGAGCGTGCACATATGAGTGTGTGTGAAAAAAGAGTGCATGTGTGAGCATGCGAGTGTGTGAAAAAAAGAAAAAAAGTGTGAATGTGAAAAAAAGTGCATGTGATTGTGCATGTGAGCATGCGTGTTTTTGAAAAAAATTTATAAATTAAATTTTTAATTATCACTTTGCATATTGTTATAATTTTTATAAATGTCATTTAAACTGTACATAAAACAAAGTTGTCCTCCAAAGATGGGGGGGTGGAGGTGGGCCAAAAAAAAACTTATTGTACAAGTGAAATGTTTAGTTTAATTAATCCATGATCCATAATTTTTACCAACTGCATATAATGAAATTGAGAAACAAAGCATGGTCAAAAAGTGTTTTACCAAGCTCCCCTCTTACCTTTCCCCAAACTATCCATCATATAACATCTGTGTGTGTGAAAAAAAGAGTGCATGTGAGCGTGCACGTATGAGCGTGTGTGAAAAAAGAGTGCGTGTGTGAGCATGCACGTATGTGAGCGTGTGTGAAAAAAGAGTTCATGTGAGCGTGCACGTATGTGAGCGTGTGTGAAAAAAGAGTTCATGTGAGCGTGCACGTATGTGAGCGTGTGTGAAAAAAGAGTGCATGTGAGCGTGCACAAATGAGTGTGTGTGAAAAAACGAGTGCGTGTGTGAGCGTGCACGTATGTGAGCGTGTGAAAAAAGAGTGCATGTGAGCATGCACGTATGAGTGTGTGTGAAAAAAGAGTGCGTGTGTGAGCGTGCACGTATGTGAACGTGTGTGGAAAAAAGAGTGCATGTGAGCGTGCACATGAGTGTGTGTGAAAAAAAGAGTGCGTGTGTGAGCATGCACGTATGTGAGCGTGTGAAAAAAGAGTGCATGTGAGCGTGCACGTATGAGTGTGTGTGAAAAAAGAGTGCATGTGTGAGCATGCGAGTGTGTGAAAAAAAGAAAAAAAGTGTGAATGTGAAAAAAAGTGCAGTGGTGTCCTAGAAGCGGTGAGCATCAGTGAGTGGGCCACTCCCATAGTACCGGTGCTGAAAAGAGATGGGTCAGTGCGAATCTGTGGGGATTTTAAGGTCACTGTGAACCCGGTACTGTCAGTAGAACAATACCCTTTACCCCATATCGATGATTTATTTGCCGGATTAGCAGGAGGAAAACGGTTCAGTAAGATTGACCTCTCCCAAGCTTATTTGCAGATGCCAGTAGATGAGAAGTCAAAAGAATTATTGACAATAGTGACTCACAAAGGCCTTTTTAGATATCAGCGTCTTTGTTTTGGTATTACATCAGCTCCTGCACTTTTCCAGCGTGCAATGGATCAAGTCCTCAGTGGTCTGTCCAGTGTTCAGTGTTACTTGGATGACATCCTCGTAATGGGAAAAACAGACGAGGAGCATCTGAGCAACCTGAGTGCAACGTTACAGCGTCTTCAGGACTTTGGTCTTCGAGTCCGAAAAGACAAATGTGAGTTCTTTAAGCAGTCTGTGGAGTACCTGGGGCATGTCATTGACTCTGAGGGCCTGCACAAAGCTCCATCAAAGGTGAAAGCCATTGTGGATGCCCCCGCTCCACAAAATGTCAGCCAGCTTCGCTCGTTTCTAGGGCTCTTGAATTATTACGGAAAGTTCATTAAGGACCTGGCTACAATGTTAAAACCGTTGCATGACTTACTGTGTCAGGGAAAGCAATGGAAATGGACAGAACAATGCAATCAAGCATTTATTGAAGCTAAAGAAGCATTGCTTAAATCGAAGGTTCTGACCCATTTTAACCCGAAGCTACCACTGCAGCTTGCGTGAGACGCTTCACCATACGGTGTGGGAGCTGTACTTTCCCACATTATGCCATCCGGAGATGACCGACCCATAGCTTTTGCTTCACGCACTTTAAATAAGGTGGAGAGGGGCTATGCCCAGATTGAGAGGGAAGCACTGGGGATCGTCTTTGGTGTAAGGAAGTTTTATCAGTACTTGTTGGGAAAGCGTTTCACGCTGCTGACTGATCACCGGCCGCTTACGACCATCTTTGGCCCTTATACTGGGATACCTTCCCTAGCTGCCAGCCGAATGCAGAGATGGGCCCTGATGTTATCAGCCCATACTTATGATATCAAGTACCGAAAGTCAGAATTGCACCACAATGCTGATGGACTTTCAAGGCTACCCCTGCCGGTGACATGTCCAGAGAGTAGCCAACAGGACATTTTCTACTTTACACAAGTGGAGGAGTCTCCAGTGACTGCTGTGCAGGTACGGAAGTGCACGCGAAAAGATCCAGTCTTGTCTGAAGTGATTGAAGTAATCACTAATGGTCATGCTGTTAAAGATGCGGCACATCTACAGCCATTCCTATCCAGAAGACTAGAACTTTCTGTTCAGTCAGGGTGTCTGCTGTGGGGAAGACGGGTTGTCATTCCATCACCCTTGAGGAAAATGGTGTTACAGCAGTTACATGTCAGTCACTGTGGAATGGTGCGGATGAAGGAGATAGCGAGAAGCTATTTCTGGTGGCCCGGCTTGGACCGGGATATCGAGGAGACAGCAAGGTCATGCGCCGCCTGCCAGAAACTCAAAAACGCACCACAGTTATCACCCTTACATCCATGGGACTGGCCAGAAACACCATGGCAGCGAATACATGTGGATTTTGCTGGTCCATTTGAAGATAAGATGTTTTTGGTGGTGGTTGATGCACACAGCAAATGGCCTGAAATAGCGGTGATGCGATCCACGACAACAGCCAAGACCATTGAGAAACTTGGGGAGATGTTTAGCCGTTTTGGCTATCCCGAGCAGCTTGTTAGTGATAACGGGCCACAGTTCATTTCACATGAGTTTGCGTCGTTTATGCAAGCCAATGGGGTGCGTCACATCAAGTCAGCTCCTTACCATCCCTCAACAAATGGTCTCGCCGAGAGAATGGTGCAAACCATGAAGCATAATGGTAATGGTTTGCACCATTGGTAAAGAGACTTTACCAATGGTAAAGTCCCATGGTAAAGAGACTTTACATCAGCGCTTACATAGGTTCTTACTGTCTTATCGAAACACCACGCATGCAACCACCAAAACGTCACCAGCAACTCTGATGTTAAGCAGATCACTTCGCACCAATTTCGAGATGTTAAAACCACCCAGTGTCAAAGAAGTTGTGCACCGTCAACAACAAGCCCAAATTGACAGACGAGCAGCAAAGGCAAAGAGCAGAATGTTCTCCCCTCGGCAACATGTTCTGGCAAGGAATTATGCTGCGGGTCCAAAATGGGTGCCAGCATCAGTCATTGCCCAGACGGGACCAGTGTCATACACGGTTCAGACATCTTCAAATGTAATGTGGAGAAGACACGCTGATCAGCTGTTGCTAGGATCTGCTCCAGAGGAAATGCCGCTCATCACGGAACCTGAGATGCCGGTATCCTCTAAAGTTTATGGGGATCAGCACCATCCGGATGAGTCGGGAGTGACTGAAGAAGAAACTCAGAAGGAGGCTGTTCCTATAACGATGCCGGCATCTGCCACTGAACGACGTTACCCCGCAAGAGAACGGCGTCCACCCGCTAGACTGACTTATTAGTTAGTACTTAACCTGCAAGATGGGGCATAATAATCCCCGTGGTTAAGTCGGGGCAAGAGCAGTCTACTCTACCCTGTAGATAGTTAAAAGAGAGAGAAAAAAAAGGACATTTTATGTAAAGGGGGAGGAATGTGATGTATTTCATACGTCATTGACACTTAAGGATACTGGCCCTTTAAGGGTGTGCAGATTCCTAGGATATGTATACTGTTTTGTTAGTTCTAATAAAAGGGAGAAGCAGGATTGGCTTCACGTAAACCGAAGGTCCGTGTCGGTCTCGTTATTATTCCGTATATCGCAGTTCACCAGCCTACTGCCGATATAACACATGTGAGCGTGCACGTATGAGTGTGTGTGAAAAAAAGAGTGCGTGTGTGAGTGTGCACGTATGTGAATGTGTGTGAAAAAAGAGTGCAAGTGAGCGTGCATGTATGAGTGTGTGTGAAAAAAAGTCGTGTGTGAGCATGCATGTATGTGAGCGTGTGAAAAAAGAGTGCATGTGAGCGTGCACGTATGAGTTTGTGTGAAAAAAGAGTGCATGTGTGAGCATGTGAGTGTGAAAAAAAGAAAAAAGTGTGAATGTGAAAAAAAGTGCATGTGATTGTGCATGTGAGCATGCGTGTTTTTGAAAAAAATTTATAAATTAAATTTTTAATTATCACTTTGCATATTGTTATAATTTTTATAAATGTCATTTAAACTGTACATAAAACAAAGTTGTCCTCCAAAGATGGGGGGGGTGGAGGTGGGCCAAAAAAAAACTTATTGTACAAGTGAAATGTTTAGTTTAATTAATCCATGATCCATAATTTTTACCAACTGCATATAATGAAATTGAGAAACAAAGCATGGTCAAAAAGTGTTTTACCAAGCTCCCCTCTTACCTTTCCCCAAACTATCCATCATATAACATCTGTGTGTGTGAAAAAAGTGCATGTGAGTGTGCAGGTATGAGTGTTGGTGAAAAAAGAGTGCGTGTGAGCGTGCACGTATGTGAACGTGTGTGAAAAAAGAGTGCATGTGAGCGTGCACATATGAGTGTGTGTGAAAAAAAGAGTGCGTGTGTGAGCATGCACGTATGTGAGCGTGTGAAAAAAGAGTGCATGTGAGCGTGCACATATGAGTGTGTGTGAAAAAAGAGTGCATGTGTGAGCATGCGAGTGTGTGAAAAAAAGAAAAAAAGTGTGAATGTGAAAAAAAGTGCATGTGATTGTGCATGTGAGCATGCGTGTTTTTGAAAAAAATTTATAAATTAAATTTTTAATTATCACTTTGCATATTGTTATAATTTTTATAAATGTCATTTAAACTGTACATAAAAACAAAGTTGTCCTCCAAAGATGGGGGGGTGGAGGTGGGCCAAAAAAAAACTTATTGTACAAGTGAAATGTTTAGTTTAATTAATCCATGATCCATAATTCTTAACAACTGCATATAATGAAATTGAGAAACAAAGCATGGTCAAAAAGTGTTTTACCAAGCTCCCCTCTTACCTTTCCCCAAACTATCCGTCATATAACATCTGTGTGTGTGAAAAAAAGAGTGCATGTGAGCGTGCACGTATGAGCGTGTGTGAAAAAAGAGTGCATGTGAGTGTGCACGTATGAGTGTGTGTGAAAAAAAGAGTGCGTGTGTGAGCCTGCACGTATGTGAGTGTGTGTGAAAAAAGAGTTCATGTGAGCATGCACGTATGTGAGCGTGTGTGAAAAAAGAGTGCATGTGAGCGTGCACGTATGAGTGTGTGTGAAAAAAGAGTGCATGTGAGTGTGCACGTA